>NC_091454.1:90310801-90621256 GCF_027789765.1 Dendropsophus ebraccatus | reverse complement strand
CAAAAGCCATTTGCATTCAGTAAAATATGGTAATATGGCACCAGTTCCCTTTTATTTATCATATAATATATTAGAAATATATAATTTATATAATATCTCACAATAGAAAAGAAAATGCAATTACGCAAATTTGTGGACCATATTTTTCTCAGTTCACTCCATGGTAAGACTGAGAGGCAAAGTTTATTCTACATGTCAATACAGAGAGTGATATACACACACACACACACACACACAAAAAAAAAAAAAAAAATCTGTACATCACCATGTTCTGACCTATATAATTTTAGTTTTACATCTGCAGAGCTATGTGAGGACTCCTTTTTTGCACCCGGATCTGCAGTTTTTTCTATATCACATTAGCAACTATGTGGCCTTTTGATCACTTTTTTTTCTGTAATGTGATGAAAACCAAAAATTTGGACTTTGGTATTAATTTCGCATTTGTGCCTTTGACCATGCAGGGTAAATTATGCTGTATCTGGCTATACCAAGTGAGTTTATTTTTTATTTTTACATTTTTATTTGGTAATTGGAAAAAGAGGAATGATTTGAATTTAAAAAAGGGGGAAAAAAAATGATTTTTTTTTTTTTTTTTAACAATTTTTAACAAGTCCTCCTAGGGACATATTTTAAGCATTCATTTTATTGCTTATAACAAATTAGTGTAATGCATTTGCATGACATGTATATGTTAGATCAGCACTCTGCTTGTCAGCAGAGATGTTATGGCAGACCCCAAGGCCTATCAGAGGCCTCCGGCTGATATGACAGCGAGTCAGCACCCCACGATTACACTGTAGAGGGGCCAATTGGAACCCCTGAACCACCACTGATGCAGGTACTGTTTAATTGACTTGATCACTGTATCTTAAAAGTTAAACAAAAAGCATTGATGTAATTTCTGATGCTGTTCATTAGCGTTGAGTGTCGGCTGCAGATAGAAGCCTGCACTCCCCACAGGCCCAGCTCCCAGAAACAGCACCACTACTGTCCTCAGTAGCTCTGTTCCACTGAACTGAATGGAGGTGAACTGTAAGGGTATGTTCATTCTTCAGGTGGATGGCGGAATTTGCCTGACCAAAGAATGGAGTCTATGGCACAGGCGGAGAGTGAAGCAGGAGCGTGCGGAGAAATCCGATACAAGTGGTCCGCAGGTTTTCCTTAGTGTGCACATACCCCAATACCACACACAACCTGGGAACAGGTGTGGTTCAGTTTTTGCAAGAAAGTAGCTGCATTTTTTCTAATCCTGGATAACCTCCTTTAAACAAGTAGATCATTTCTAGCCATTATATAACTGTACATGCCATTTTTCGCCAGTTTGTCCCTCTATCTTTAATTTTTAGTTGAGCTAGTGGGAGGTGTCTCACATTCACTGAACATACACAGAAGAGGAGATCCTGCACCCCTTCATCTCTACAGCACATCCTCATAAGCTTAAGAAGTAGCATGGGTGACATCACAGAGCACTACTGAGACATTCAAACTGTGAGTCACATATTAAGGTACGATATAACAGCACAGCTACTACAGACAGCAGCCATGAGTAAGTATCTCTCTACAGCATCCTCCCCCTCCCTTGGTGAGCTAATGGGCCACTAGTCTCTCAAAATGGACATTTAGCAATTATTTACAGTAGATAATGTATTAAGAGGAGGGTGGAAAGTGGAGAAAGAGGCTTATGTTCTTTGATAAGATATACCACAAAGTTTCTTATATTTCCTTTTACTATTTAAGAAGACTTGACCTTCTGTGGTTAAAAATCCGATTATAAAAGGTCATTAAAAAGAATAAAATTAATGTGATGGGATTACTGACCTCGTTCTTTGGAAATGATAAACAGGGGCCGATGTCCTCCTGATAGATCCTTTTCAAGAATGGGCATGTTCTGTCCATCAGTGGCTCTTCCTTCCATGCTTTGAATTCATTGTAAAGTGATAGGTCAGCCTATAAAAATAAGGAAACCACAAAATCATCTCTAGCTGGTTATAAATACTTTAAAACCAGCATTAGACTGGTGGAGTATACATAGGCAATGAACCTATAAATTATTTATTCTTAAAGAAGGTGTCTTCCCAGAGCTTTTTCATTGATGGACCATCTTCACGATAGATCGTCAATATCAGAATGGTGGGGATCAATTACTGAGAACTGGATAGGGTAATGGTGTGTTCAGAAATATTAACCTGACAGACTTTTTAAGCCAAAGCCATGAACAGACTAGAAATTGAAAACAAGTCATAAAGAAAAGACTGAGATTTTTCCTTTTCTCAAATCCATTCCTGGCAGCACCTGATTAACCTTTCCCACATGCTAGCAGTTTGTACAATGTGCTGTGTGTCACAGCAGGCTAAATGACTCGTCACCCTGCGAGCATGCCGATCAGTCAGTGACAGGCAGCACTCCAGTCACTGACATACGCTATACTTTGCAGCATTTAAAAGTTAATGGCAAACATTAGCATGACACCTGGTGTCTGTCTTTGACTGTGAGTACTGGCTGTTGATAGCAGCTTGCTTCATAGTACTGTAGTAAAATCATGCATACACGTACAGCATGGCGCGCTAAAGCCCAGGTTGCTAAAGCCCAGTAAAGTATTATAAATAATGATTGCAATTTCCAACAATAAGTGAAGGTGAATGAACTGCATTTAAACTAAAAGTATTCATAAAACCAGTGTAATATTTCCATTACCTCTTTACATTTTTTCACAATTGGCTGCATTACAGTAAGGTCCAGAGTGCCACCTCCCATAGCACTGCTTGTGCTTTTGTTCCTTGCATGGCCTTTTTTGAATGGAGTCTTCCCACCTGGCTGTAGTTCTTTTGTCGGAGAGGTTGGGGATGTGGATAGAAGAGCCTTAAGTGCCGCAACCTCTGCTTGCAACACATCAATCTATTTTTTTTTTGTTTTAAAGAAAGAATTTAACGAAAAGACAAAAAAATACACTTTACAGAATTTTAGTAACTTTATTAAGTTCCCATCCACCCAAGACGTCTGTACCTGAAGTAAATACCTAAATCTCTGGCATGATATAGGTAAGCACAATATAAGCCTAGCTATACACATTTGCACTCTACTCTGACCTTCCCATTAACATGAGTACTTTGAGAGCACAGAGCACAATCCTCCTGTTTGCTCTCAAGTGATAATAGATTTTCTTCAGCTCTTGCCTAAATTGATCTAATGTACATGGGCTTATATACAATATGTATGGTACACAGATGTACACTGAAGGACCCAAAGTAAAATTTACAAGTCTATGAAAATATAAAAGTAAAGCTGTTTAAAACACAAGACTGTACCAGTCAAGCGAATTGGAAAATTTGACATCTAGCACATACCTTTCCCTGTGCTTCCTTGAGCTGCTTCTCTGCGGTAGCCTGTTTAACATTTGCTTCACGAACCATTTTGTGTGCCTCCTGAAACAAATAAAAACGGACAATTTTAATATCCTCTATATCTGCTAGAAATCAGATGGGTGCTATTATTATTCTGTTTGTATCCACCAATTCAGTTCAAGCTTATATCAGGACAAAACTAACTTAAAATCTTTCCAAGTCAAGCGAAAGCAGTAATTTAAAGTGAATGTAACATTTAGAGGATTGGGGGGGGGGGGGGGGGGGGGGGGGAAAGAAATGAATACTTTTTCAGCACTGTTGTGTACATCCTGGTAGTGCGGTTTATTTTTTAAACCGCCGCAGGGCTACCGCCATCTGTGTCGGTTTCTGATAAATAAATTGGTCCGCTCTATACATTGGAGGTGGGCCCAGCGCCCCAGTGTATAGATACCCCTTCTCCTCTGTGACCTGCCTCCATCAGAATAAAGGCTGTTTGCATCACCAGCCTCCAGGGCATAGAGCGGCCCAATTTGCATATCAGAAACCAGCACAATTGGCAGTAACCCAGTGGCGGTTTAAAAACATTACAGTGCCACCAGGATGGTGCTGACAATGTAGTATGAAAAAAAAAATCTGTAAAATAAATGGTACATTCTCTTTAAGGATACTGAAATTCAAATACTATAGAGGTCAAGGTAATGTCAGATAGTGTCAGAGGAATGTTACTATATTTCCCTAGAAAGGAGTCCAGCCCTTATTAAAATGTATTAAGTGTCCGGTAAAACCAGTTTCTGTGATAGAGCACCACTAAGGAATCCTTTTTGCAGCTGAGATTACATATTTTCCAGCCATAAAAGAGGATATGGCGTCTTTGCAGAAGTTTTTCTTATCCAAAGTCTAACTTTATCCAAATATTTAAAACATACAATTAAAAAACACATTAAGGCTACGTTCCCACAACATACAAAAGATTGTAAAGAACAGCCGTTGTTTAGCAACAACGCCCGATCTTTAGTACGTTGTGGGAACATACCCTAATTGTATAAACTTGCCATTTGGAATCTTACAACACAAATTACACACATCTTAAGAAAATAATAACAATCCCGCCATTCCACCCACGCAGTCATGTTTGTTTTCTAAGAAAAGTCTTCAGACTCTTTTGCTTTATGTACATTGTTACCATGTGGCCCTTAGAGGCACCTGTGGTAAAATCAGTTGACTAGACGTGATTTGGAAAGATACGACCCTGTCTATATAGGGTCTCACAGCTGACAATAAATATCAATAATAATATCAATAATAATATAAATTATATATATACACACATATATATACACACACACACACACACACACACACACACACTCACCGGCCACTTTATTAGGTACACCATGCTAGTAACGGGTTGGACCCCCTTTTGCCTTCAGAACTGCCTCAATTCTTCGTGGCATAGATTCAACAAGGTGCTGGAAGCATTCCTCAGAGATTTTGGCCCATATTGACATGATGGCATCACACAGTTGCCACAGATTTGTCGGCTGCACATCCATGATGCCAATCTCCCGTTCCACCACATCCCAAAGATGCTCTATTGGATTGAGATCTGGTGACTGTGGAGGCCATTTGAGTACAGTGAACTCATTGTCATGTTCAAGAAACCAGTCTGAGATGATTCTAGCTTTATGACATGGCGCATTATCCTGCTGAAAGTAGCCATCAGATGTTGGGTACATTGTGGTCATAAAGGGATGGACATGATCAGCAACAATACTCAGGTAGGCTGTGGCGTTGCAACGATGCTCAATTGGTACCAAGGGGCCCAAAGAGTGCCAAGAAAATATTCCCCACACCATGACACCACCACCACCAGCCTGAACTGTTGATACAAGGCAGGATGGATCCCTGCTTTCATGTTGTTGACGCCAAATTCGGACCCTACCATCCGAATGTCGCAGCAGAAATCGAGACTTATCAGACCAGGCAACGTTTTTCCAATCTTCTACTGTCCAATTTCGATGAGCTTGTGCAAATTGTAGCCTCAGTTTCCTGTTCTTAGCTGAAAGGAGTGGCACCTGGTGTGGTCTTCTGCTGCTGTAGCCCATCTGCCTCAAAGTTGGAGGTACTGTGCGTTCAGAGATGCTCTTCTGCCTACCTTGGTTGTAACGGTTGGCTATTTGAGTCACTGTTGCCTTTCTATCAGCTCGAACCAGTCTGCCCATTCTCCTCTGACCTCTGGCATCAACAAGGCATTTCCGCCCACAGAACTGCCGCTCACTGGATGTTTTTTCTTTTTTGGACCATTCTCTGTAAACCCTAGAGATGGTTGTGCGTGAAAATCCCAGTAGATCAGCAGTTTCTGAAATACTCAGACCAGCCCTTCTGGCACCAACAACCATGCCACGTTCAAAGGCCCTCAAATCACCGTTCTTCCCCATACTGATGCTCGGTTTGAACTGCAGGAGATTGTCTTGACCATGTCTACATGCCTAAATGCACTGAGTTGCTGCCATGTGATTGGCTGATTAGAAATTAAGTGGTAACGTGCGGTTGGACAGGTGTACCTAATAAAGTGGCCGGTGAGTGTATAATAATATTATATATATCTATATATATCTATATCATAAAAATCAAAGTGTCTGTCTGTCTGTCCTTCTGTCTGTCTGTCTGTCTGTCTGTCCTCTATAGACTTTCAAACGCCTCAACCGTTTGACCCCAAATTTGGCACACAGATACATTGGGTGCCCGGGAAGGTTATTGCGAAGGTCCCGTCCCCGCCAGATGTACAGGAGGGGAGGGGGAGGGGAAAGAAAGGCGCCCCACAGAGATGAATGGGAAAATCTCCTCACTGCAAACACAGGTGATATAATTAGCTGCAGCAGACACGGCAGTTGGAGCCTTAGCAACCAATAGGATTACTGCTCTCATTTTCACAGGGAGCAATGGTTGCTAGGGAAGCTGCCTCACAACATCCACAGTAATAACTGGTAGACCCCCTACTCCATCTATACAGGACATGTATATACAGGACCCCCTACTCCATCTATACAGTACAGGTATATACAGGACCCCCTACTCCATCTATACAGTACATGTATATACAGGGCCCCCTACTCCATCTATACAGTACATGTATATACAGGGCCCCCTACTCCATCTATACAGTACATGTATATACAGGGCCCCCTACTCCATCTATACAGTACATGTATATACAGGGCCCCCTACTCCATCTATACAGTACATGTATATACAGGGTCCCCTACTCCATCTATACAGTACATGTATATAAAGGACCCCCTACTCCATCTATACAGTACATGTATATACAGGACCCCCCTACTCCATCTATACAGTACATGTATATACAGGACCCCCTACTCCATCCATACAGTACATGTATATACAGGACCCCCTACTCCATCCATACAGTACATGTATATACAGGGCACAACAGGTATACCAAACTGTGACTGGGTAACACTGCTACACCAGACCTGACCAATACCGCCATACTGTGACTGGATAACACTGCCACACCAGACCTGACCAATACCGCCATACTGTGACTGGATAACACTGCCATACCAGACCTGACCAATACTGGCAAACTGTGCTGGATAACACTGTCATACCAGACCTGACCAATACCGGCAAACTGTGACTGGGTAACACCGCCACACCAGTCCTGACCAATACCTCCATACTGTGACTGGATAACACCGCTATACCAGACCTGACCAATACCACCATACCGTGACTGGATAACACCGCCACACCAGACCTGACCAATACCGCCATATTGTGACTGGATAACACCCCCATACCAGACATGACCAATACCGACACACTGTGACTGAATAACACTGCCATACGGGTAAATACAACCCTGCAGGTATACAGGACACTGCACGGGACCTCCACAAAACTATATACTACAGGTATACAGGACCCCAAAAGTATATACTACAGGTATACAGGACCTCCACCAACTATATACTTCAGGTATACAGGACCTCCACCAACTATATACTACAGGTATACAGGACCCCAAACTATACACTACAGGTATACAGGACCTCAATACCATACACTACAGGTATACAGGACCTACACGAACTCTATAATACAGGTATACAGCACCTTCACCAACTCTATACTACAAATATACAGGACCCCAAATATACTACAGGTATACAGGAACTCCACCAGCTATATACTACAGGTATATAGGACCCCCGAACTATATACTACAGGTATACAAGACCTCCACCAATTATACACTACAGGTATCCAGGACCCTCAAACTATAAACTACAGGTATACAAGACCTCCACCAACTATACATTACAGGTATACAGCACCAACTATATACTACAGGTATACAGGACCCCCAAACTATACAGTACAGGTATACAGGACCTTCACCAACTGTACACTGCAGGTATACAGGACCTCCCTCAACTATACACTATAGGTATACAGCCCCCCCAACTATGCACTACAGATATGCGAGACCCCTAAAAACTATACATTGTGGGTATACAGAACCCCTCCAACTATGCACTACAGGTATACACTAATTCCACTGATTAACTCAGATGAAACAATACCTTTAGCTTGGCCTCCTGGGCACCTTAGAACAAATCTAATTAACACACTGACACTTTATACCCAGGCAGCGCCGGGTACATTTTCTAGTATATATATATATATATATATATATTTATATTAGATAGATAGATAGATAGATAGATAGATAGATGCCCACACAGATGAACATTCTTACCTTTCCTCGCTCCCCTGATATCCTCCCACATCTGCGGGTTCCCTTGAACAATCTTTTTTAGCATAGCGCAAAAAATCAGGGTGGAGACCAGCCTAGAGGAGTCTGATTTACGCTCTATGAGGCACACAGGGAGCTGCTGTCAGTAATTGCAGTCAGTACACTGAACTATTTTACTATAAAGTGGCCAACCAATTGCTTCACCCAGCTCCATACAATAATCATGCGGAGTTTTAACACTCAAACCGTAAACAATTAAAACTTTTGCTGTCTAGGACAAGTCAAACATTTTTTTAAGTGACTTCTAAATCACTGTATACCATTATTAACCTCTCTTATTTTCTGACCTACCATAGTTTGAACTATGCCTATTCAGCATCATTTTACATGACTGGACATGCAATATTTTAGGCAGAAGAATCTCTTTATCATGGCTAAGACATCTTACGTTTTCAGGGAAATTATGCATCAGCTTTGAGACAAATCAAATTTTCCTTTTTCACTTTACTATATTTTCTATAACAAATCCTTGTATACCAGCTCCTCTTCTTGACAACTCTTTGTTGACCATTCATCAAGAGTGTGTCCCTGGATCCCCAATTGTTTTTACATGGCGCTTTAGCCTAGAATAATATCACAATAGCAGTATGCGATGTGCAGCCATTTCTGTCTTTTTGGCTTGTGCATATTTTATGTATTCTGTCCCTTTTTTCATTGTGGCTAGCACTCGTGCTGTGTAAGACCCATGTGATCCAAATTAGCAGGAAGCACCTGTGTACATAAGGGGAGGATCTCCTAGTATTCTCCCATTCTACCTGCAGAGGAATGGAGAGAGGTAAGAGCTTGTTCACACTTGTGTTGCTTGGCGTCCACTTTTTCCGCCGGTGGCGCCTGCGGAGTTCGGGGTGCCCTTTTGGGTCTGGTCCTGTGACAATGGGGTTGCAGGGCCATTCCGTGGCCCCTCTTCTCTGCTTGCGCACGTTTTGCGGGGATTGTGGTCGCTGACCGGCACAGTGATGATGTTTGGTTAGGGACTCATGTGTATCAGAAGACCTGCACGTGGTACATGAGGCAATATGGTTTGGCCAAATTATATACTAACTTCTGATGTTGGTTTTAAATGTAGCTGAACAAGCTTTCGTGTCAGCCATGGGTGCAATGTGCAGCCATTTCTGTCTTTTTGGCTTGTGCATATAGCAGTATTAAAGTAATGTGATTTTATCTCAACATTTCCACTACATTCACCTACCTCAAAAAGACTGGCTGTCAACTCTTCCAGCTCCTGCCCCAGTTGGTCCCGTACTTTCGAAAGTCTTTCACATTCTTCATCTTTAAGTTTAAGCTCCTGTAAGGAATAATATTTGGTGGTGAAGCTACTTATTTCTATGCATGGACACATTGGGGCTTGCTTTTTGTAAGATGCAAGAGGTAGTACCATATTGGGGCACGTGCTGTTTATTTTTGCCTTTGGAAATTACTTGATATATTTTTTTTTCTCCTCAAGCTTGCCTTGCTATATGAATAATGTGTTGCAGCAGAAGAGCAGCAGAGAGCACTGTGTCACATTGGAAAGAATACACCACTTGCTGTAGAATATACAGTAAATTACAAGTCTCTGACACTTGCTGGGACCATGTATATATATATATATTTTTTTTTTTTGTGAAATACCACTTAACCCCTAGACGACCCAGGACGTAGAGTTACGTCATGGAAGTCTGTCCCCAGACGACCCTGGACGTAACTCTAAATAGGAGGTGGGGCCGGCTGCAGTGAGCAGCCGGGACCTCACCGGCAATGACACGCTGCAGCGATCGCGCTGCCGCGTGTCATTAACTCCTTAAACGCTGCGGCGTTTAAGTGTGACAGGGGGAGTCCCCTGTCACTTACCGATTGGGACCCCCGCAGTGTGACTGCGGGGGTCCCGATCGTTGAAACGGACCGCCGGAGGTCTTTCACCTGCCTCCGTGCGGTGCGATCGGCGATCTGCTACACTGAGCCTGCACAGGCAGGCTCAATCAGCAGATCGCCAATAACACTGATCAATGAACAGTGTAAAAATCAAACTAGTGTATGTAAAAGTCCCCCAAAGGGACTTCAAATGTGTAAAAAAAAAAAAGTTCAAAACACTATTACACTACCCCAAAAGCCCTCCCCCAATAAAAGTTGAAATAACCCCCCCTATCCTATTATATAAATAAAACATAAAAAAATAAATAAACATAATATACCGTAGCGTGCGTAATTGTCCGATCTATTAAAATATAACAAGCGTCATTGTGATCGGTGAACGGCGTACACGAAAAGAGGGAAAAAAGTGCGCAGATTACCAATTTTATGTTACATTATATATTAACCCCTTAAGGACGGGGCCCATTTTCGTTTTTGCGTTTTCGGTTTTTCCTCCTTGTGTTTAAAAGGCCATAGCACTTGCATTTTTCCACCTAGAAACCCATATGAGCGCTTATTTTTTGCGTCACTAATTGTACTTTGCAACTGCAGACTGAATTTTTGCATTAAGTATACTACGAAACCAGAAAAAAAAATTCAAAGTGTGGTGAAATTGAAAAAAAAAACGCATTTCTTTTATTTGGGGGAACTGTGTTTTTACGCCATTCGCCCTGGGGTAAAACTGACTTGTTATGCATGTTCCTCAAGTCGTTACGATTAAAACGATATATAACATGTATAACTTATATTGTATCTGATGGCCTATAAAAAATTCAAACCATTGTTAACAAATATACGTTCCTTAAAATCGCTCCATTCCCATGCTTATAACGCTTTTATCCTTTGGTCTATGGGGCTGTGTCAGGTGTCATTTTTTGCGCCATGATGTGTTCTTTCTATCGGTACCTTGATTGCGCATATACGACTTTTTGATCGCTTTTTATTACATTTTTTCTGGATTTGATGCGACCAAAAATGCGCAATTTTGCACTTTGGGATTTTTTGCGCTGACGCAGTTTACCGTGCGAGATCAGGAATGTGATTAATTAATAGTTCGGGCGATTACGCACGCGGCGATACCAAACATATTTATTTATTTGTTTACTTTTATTTAAAACCTGGGAAAAGGGGGGTGATTCAGACTTTTATTGGGGGAGGGGGCTTTTTACTATAAACACTTTTTTTTTTTACACATATACTAGAAGCCAACCTGGGGGACTTCTAGTATATATACTTTGATCTCTCATTGAGATCTCTGCAACATAGATATGCTGCAGAGATCAATGAGATAGGCACTCGTTTACTTCCGGCTGCTGCAGCCGGAAGTAAACGAGTGCCGAGCCGGGGACGGCGCCATCTTGGACGAGTCCCCGGCCGGCATCAGCAACAGAGATCGCTCCTCCGGGACAACGTCCCGGAGGAGCGATCTCCCCCACTAGACACCAGGGAAAGGTTGCCTCCGGTAATCTGAGGCAGCTGTCAACTTTGACAGCTGCCTCAGATTAGCTAATTAGCGGGCACGGCGATCAGACCGTGACCGCTAATAGCGGCGGTCCCGGGCTACACGTGGCACCCGGGACCGCGGCGATTTGAAGTGCTAATGAAGACATATGACGTACCGGTACGTCATATGTCCTTAAGAGGTTAAATAAAAAACTAAAAAAAAAAGTAATCAAAACGTCCGATCTTCACAAATATGGTATTAATAAAAACTAGAGATCATGGCGGAAAAAATGACACCCCATACAGCCCCATAGGTGAAAAAAATAAAACTGTTATAAGTGTCACAATAGGCCCATTTTATTAATATTTAATTGCCAAAAAAAAGGATTTCATAAAAAAAAAATATATATATATAACATTAGAGAATTTGTGTAACCTGCATATGGTTGTGTTCGGACTGGCTTATAAAATAATAGTATCATGTCGCTGTTACCATATAGTGCATTACGTAGACACAGGAACCCCCCAAACGTTACCATATTGCATTCTTTTTTACGATTTCACCTATTTATATCTTCATAAATAATAACTTTGGGATTCCGTCATACATGTTATGGTAAAATGAATGACGCCATTACAAAGTACAACTATTGCTGTAAAAAACAAGCCCTTACATGGCTTGTAGATAGAAAACTGAGAGTGCTGGAGCTCTTAGAAGGTAAGGACGGAAAAACGAAAACACTAAGATCAAAATTTGCGCGGTCCACTGGGTCATTTTGGGCCTGGTCCTCAAAGGGTTAAACTGTGAGTGTAAACAATGTGGTGACAAGTGGGTAAAAGTAGTAACAGACATTATGGGTATGCTTATAGTAGTTCTGTATCTAAACACAAATCCAGATGAGTAAAGTCAACACATAACTATTAGTATTGTAAATATACACATGATTACCCTTTGAGCTTTAGCAAGTTCTTCTTTTAGACGCTCATATCCTTTTTCTCGGACTTCTAGAACAGAGGGGCTCCGTAAATGGGACAGACTGTCTGTACTCCAACAAAGGACATCATCTGGCCCATCCACAGCATCTGTCACGGCTCCCTGCAAAAATTCCCTCTCTGCTCTGTTGCTGTCTTTCCTTCTTCCATGTTTGGGAGAACATGTCTGACATCCAGAGGTAGAACAAGATAAGGTGTCTGTTAGGCTGGTGCTGTAAAATATATAAAATATGTATATTACTAAAGACTGCTTGAGGGTGCCTTCACACCTACTGGATCCGCAGCGGATCTCACTTCTGCGGATTCGCAGCGAGATCAGCTGCGGATCCAGTATCAATTCACCCCTATGATAGCACATACTCGCAGCGGGATTGACATACCGCTGTGAATATGTGCTTTAACCCCCCACTGTCCGCAGCCCCGCCGCATCCCCCATCCCCGGCCGCATCCAGCAGCCCGCATCCCGCCGCCGAGAGCATACAGTACATTACCTGCTCGGTGGCGCGGCTGCAGTGAGGCTGCCGGCTCCGATACCGCTCAGATCAGCTGCAGGATGCAGCCGGGGATGGGGGGGATGTGGCCGGGGATGGGGGGGGGGATGCGACGCAGGGCTGCGGACAGCGGGGAGTTAAAGCACATATTCACAGCGGGATGTCAATCCCGCTTGCGAGTATGTGCTATCATAGGGGTGAATGGTACCGGATCCACAGCGGTTCTCGCTACGAATGCGCAGAAGTGAGACCCGCTGCAGATCCGGTAGGTGAAGGCACCCTTAAGAAAGGTTGTAAAATTCATATTTGAAGTGAAGTGCTAGATTACAGTAAAACAGTAGGCAAAACTCTTTTCCATAGGAGATGTTGGCACCATTATGTCAATGAACCTTATCAGCCTAACATTAAACGGAAAGAATGTTATTAAACAAATCCCATAGGCTTATTAGCCAAATTTCTTCTTTTTCAGTAAAAGCAGTAAACAATAAATCAATACGATAAACCTATCACAATTTTTGTATGCAAAGTGGCTCTAAGTCTTCATTTACATGTCAGTGTAATCAGCGGATCCGCATTCTTTTCTGCAGACGTTACGGAGGTAAAGTCAGCAAAAATTCAGATCCCATAGACTTCTATTTGGGTGTCTGTGCAGCAATTTTGGTCAGCACTAGAACATGTCCTTTTTTGTCGTATTCGCAAAAAATTGCAGACATGTGAATATGCACATAGAAAATGAGATCTAAATTTGTCTGCAACTGCGGATCCACACTTACAGGCAAATTTTGCAACATGTGAATGATCCTAATCCAGAAGGAAAAGAGCTTAATCTATAGTGCCATCTATTGGAGTCTGCTTCCATGTTTATCAATAAAAGGCAAGGTACTTTTAGCCAAACTAGAATCTTCTACAAAATAAAGTTAACAATTTATAGATAGCTGTTTCAGTAGCAGGATTCGGACTAGCTGGGCAAAGAGGCTTTTGACATGGCACTGCAAGTATGTAAAGTCTTCTTTCTGGAGGAGATTCTGGTTTGGCTGATAATCCTTTGTCATTTCAACACTCCTTAAAGGGGTTATCCAGCGCTAGAAAAACATGGCCACTTTCTTTCAGAGACAGCCTGGACTCTCGTCTTTGGTTCAGGTGTGATTTGCAATTAAGATCCATTAACTTAAATTGAACAGAGGCGTAAAACCCCACCCAAACTGGAGACATGAGTGGGGCCGTCTCCAGTGGCCATGTTTTTCTAATGCTATATAACCACCTTTAAAAGTTTCCCAGGCCCACTGGCCATTTTGCAGCTGGTTGGATAGGACCCTAGAACAGCCAGGAGTTACATAGACAGAGTAAGCGCCCTTTTACACAGGCCAACAACGGTGAACAAGCACGGACATGCTTTCAGTGTGCTCTGCAGGGATGAATGACAGGCAGAGAGACCCATTAGTGGTCTCTCTCCCTGTCAATCATCCCCACAGAGCATGCTAACAGGCAAAGAGCCGTGACTAGTCATGTGCAGCTCCCCTCCCAGATGGCTAGTTGCCGCCCCTCTTTCGGCCTCCTGCGGCACAATTAAACTTCTTTTTCTGCTTTGTAAAGCTACTGCTGCCGACATGGCTGGTAGCCTCAGGGAGCTGCACAATAGCGCTATACTCTGCTGCTGGGAACCATACTGCTTATTGGTTCCCTTTAATGGATTACTGTTTATCTGCCATGTCTCACCTTATTCCTGTAGTGTCCCGACAGTTTAAATGCCTTGGAGAAGAATACACAGGCTGAGTTGGTAAATCTGAAGCATTTAAAGTGTTTGGTTGGATGGGGTTTGGACTGACACTTAGATGTCTGTAGATGACATTAGGCGAGGTAGTAGGTTCCTGAGGTTTTATATCAATAACACCAACATCTGGAGTTGTGGGTGAAGCAAGATTTACTTCATGGAAGCCTTCAAGAGGGTCACTAGCCATAGTAAACACATCATCCAGAGACCTGGAGGAAAAAGAAAACAAAAAAAATACCACTATCAATGGTTGCTGCAAATGGATCTGCAAGCATCACAAATTTATGTGGTGGTGACAGTGCCTCAAATTTCTAGATCAGTCTGCATGCAGAAATATACACCACCAAAAAGCTACTAAAGATGATATATTATATATTTGTGTGTGTGTGTGTGTGTGAGAAATTGGTAAAACCCAACAAATACAGCACAGGGAAGAAAAAACCTGCAGTATGACCTCAAACATGCAGCTGCCTGGGATCTTAGGCTGCATTCACGTGTACTGTAAAGTTGTCCGTGTGCACACGGACATATTTATAGCTCACTGCTCTGTATTGGGGCTATTCAGATGTACAGTTTTTTCACAGATCCTTTTCCATGAAAAAATAGGACATGTCATAAATTGAAGCGGTAGCACAGCACAGATTCCCCTATAGAAATCAATAAGATCTGTGTTTTTCATGGACTTAGGGCCCTATTCCAACGGATGATTATCGTTCAGATTATCGTTAAATCGTTCGAATCTAAACATTAAATCGTTCGGTTGAAATGCAGTTAACGATTAACGACCTAACGACCTAACGAGAAATCGTTGATTGCTTTATAAGACCAGGACCTATTTTTATCGTTGCTCGTTCGCAAAACGTTCGCATTGAATAAGACATCGTTCGGACGTTCGCAATAGATACGAACGCAATAGCGAATAAATAGCGAAGAAAAAACAATCGCAATTACGATCATAAGTAACGATTATCGTTCCATGGAAATGAGTGAATGTTTTTTTAGGTCTTTCGCAATAGAGGTCATTTCAGAACGTTAATCGTTAACGATTATGCAAACGATAATCGTCCGGTGAAATAGGGCCCTTAGATCTGTGAAAAACACGGATTTTAACTAGTACACTACAATGTCCGTAAAAAAGACTGATTGTTTTGCACGTATCACGGATGTAGCTAGCAGACTACATCCACAGAGTAGGAAAAACACAAACATGTGAATGCAGGCCCATGAAATATGACCTCCACTAGGCGGGAATAAATTACTCCTTTATCTACTGGAAGAAAACGCAAACTTTGCCTTTCTCTCCTTTCAGACTTCTTACTGTAATGTGACGAATCTGAAGCAGAAGGGACAATTTGCCTGGTGTAGGGGACGGCATGAAGGGCATAAGAAGGAGATAACCCTGACTACTAAATACTCCCTTGATTATATTCTATGTGCTGTACTTCCAATAGGATTATAAATATGCTGTAAAAAATGTATTCACAAATACAACCTTTCTGTATTTTCACTTAATATGTGTCAACCACATTTGTCATTTGTCGCTTTTACTAGTTCTTCTTTGCCCATGAGAAACTGACATGTACTTTTTGTGCTGAATGGCCTCCCTGTTGCAGTCCTGCAATAATTTTTGCAAAATTGCAGAAAAATGGAGCAATTTTTTCTGCGATTTTGTACACATCGCTGCAGAACTGCAGGAGGGAGACAATTCTGCAAAGGTTATGGAGAGTCTGCAGGATTTTAGTCGTGAATATGATGTCACACAGGTCCTAATGGGGCTGTAGAGTACTACAGAGGAGGCGGAGGAGGAAACATTTTAACTATTTACAATGTACCTTAGTCTTATGAATAATGACTATAGGACAGAAATGTGCACATTGTTCTAAACTATTTAGCTATGTTTACACTACGTAAAAGTATGGCCGTTGTTGCCGATGGCAACAACGGCCGTACTTTTGGCGCGGTGGAACAATGCCTGTTTCTTAATGGGATCCCGGCCGAAGCGTATACATATCGTATACGCTCCAGCCGGGATCCCATACAACTGACATGTCCATTTTCTGTGGCCGGAATTCACTGACCTGTCAGTTCACACAGTGAAGCGAGGGGCTCCGGCCGCTCACTTCACTGTGCGCTATGGGAAGCTCTAATGCGGGCATGCCAGGGCCAGGGTCACAGAACAGCCGGTCTCTTACGTAATGTGAACATAGCCTTTGAATGTAAATCATTATGGGATATGAAACAAAAAAAAAAAAAAAAAAAAAAAAAAAAAAAGACAATGCAAATTGTAAACTTGCTTTATCATGTGTCCTTGCTCACCCCAGCCGCCTCTGCCACTTCCAAACCAGTCTCTGCAGTGATAGCCTGCTCTGACCGTCACTGACCGTAGGGCAGTCCTGCCCAGTGAATGCTTCTGTGGCTCCCGGCTCCCTGACAGCCCGGGTGGGGGCCGCCGGTGGACACTCTGACTTCTATCACTTGTGGTATGACACTTTAGTAGTTTTATGTTAGTTGAGATCTATGAATTCCTTATAGCACTTTTTCTGCTTGTTTACCGGAAAGATTATTTTGTACCATATCTAGCACTTTAGTCTACCATTTATTTATTTATTTATGTCCATCTGCAGCAGCCCCCTCATTGTATGTTCGTGGTTTTTAACATTGTCAGCCATGGTTCATTGTGTATTTATTTACTATTTTGTCATTGTATTGTAATTTTAATAATAAAATTTATACATGTTGTAATATATTAGAGGTTCAGTTGTTCCTTTATTGGTGCTTAGCTTGCTACTAGAACCCGAAGTTCGTGACTTTAATATCCATCCCCCATACATTAGAGCAGTACTGGTAGCGTCCTGTATGGTGGAGTTCTGCAGACTTTACATATGTGTTATCAGCCAATCAGTGGCTCCGGTGGGACAGCGCAGGCTGGAGAGTGGACAGGTTAAGTATTCACTGGGCCGCAGCAGGCTGAGGGAGACAGGGCTTTACATACTCACAGGAGAATGAAAATTCCACTGCAAGTATGTAAACCTATTAAGGGTGCATTCACACGTACAGGATCCGTAGCAGAGTCTGGCCCATCAGATCTGCTGGGGATCTGCTGCAGATCCTGTACGTGTGAACGCACGCTTAAACTGACAGTACCGTGAATTGCAGCGGATCGCGCAGCGTGAAATCTGCTGCGATCCTGGTACGTGTGAAGCTACCGTAAGAGTAAGTTTCAGAATTTGTGATCCGAATGCGGCAAAGATCACGCCCTTACTTCTTCACCAACAGTCTGCGATTTTGCCATTAACCCAATAAAACTTGGGAAAGCAGTCTTACTAAAAAGAACATTATTGAGTGTGGCGAGTGCTGCTATTGCTCATTCAGTTTGGACTATGTATATACAGTACTTGGATCTTGTAGTTAGTGCTGCAACTGCAAAGCCACTACACCTGTAATCACAGCTCTAATGGTGGTTTTACACAGAACGATTTATCGTTCGAATTTGCACGAGAACGGTCGAATTCGAACGATAATCGTACGTGTAAACGCAGCGAACAATCAAGCGACGAGTGAGAAATTGTTCATTTTGATCTTTCAACAACTTCTCAAATCGACGTTGATCGTTCGCAAAAAAAATCACAGATCTTTCCGTGTAAACAGTCTTTCAACGATTTCACCATAGGCTTAAGCGATCGCAAAACTATTGCAAAACGATTTTTCCGTATGATGTATCGTTCCATGTAAACGCTGATCGTTATGAAAAAAACATTGTTCATTCTAAATCGTTAATCGTGTGATCGGGCGAATTATCGCTCCGTGTAAAAGTACCATACGGCTCAGTTCACAGAGTAGTTTTGCTGCATTTCTGCTCTGATTTTTCCAAAATGAGAGCAAAAAAATATGTAACTTGGGAAAGGTCAATTTACTGACTAAGGTCACATTCAGACAGCCACTAATTCTGTCTGCAGCTGTGGGCAGAATGCAGTCCCATTCATAGCATCCGTATGTGCTACAGATCAGTGTTGGGGCCCACTAAATATTGATGAGCCATAATATATGCCAAATTTGCAGCCCACATACCCTATATCTTGAATGCAGGAGGCCGTGGGCTGTTGACAGCTACAGGCGGGACAATGGATGTGTGAAGGAGAACTACAAGCAGGTCAAAACCCTGACGCTACAGAGGATTGCCTAGTTCAGTGATGGTCAACACTGACACGCGTAGCCATTTTCAATAACATGCGGCTGCATACAGAGAAGTATGGGGCCGTATGCCAAGAAGGACATTTCATCCTCTGTTCCTGCATGGCTTGTTTTGGCCTCCAGACCTCTGGCACAGACCATCTACACTACAGCAAATCCTGGGTTACTGCTCCTAGCCGTACAGGGACCTAGATTGAAACGTCCAGTCTGGGACTTCTGGTTAGGCTGGGGATCTTTGACCTCACTTCCAACCAGCGCAGTAGGCAGCATAATACTGTGGGCGACAACTCTGAGGGCCCCATGATTGCCATTACCAGTAACCACAGCAACCATCATCCAATGTATTGTTCTGGGGTGTCGTGGGAGAGTTGAAGACCTGTGCTACATTGTTATTTAAACTAAAAATATTGCAAAATTATGTGTTTTCTTTCTCGAAGTGACACACTACCCGAGTTATGCTTGGTTTTTTTGCGAATTTTGGTTGCCCATCACTGGCCTAGTTCATTACACATTGGCCATTTGTTTTGTGGAAATCTTTACTTTTCAGTAAGCTCATTTCCTCATATTTGTCACTGGCCTCCCAACATGACACTCCAGGCTTCATACTATGGTCTCTATGATTTGGAATGATGTCTAAAATAGAGTATATTAGCAGAACATAGGTACCAAGTGCATTTATGGACTTATGTAGTCTTTACCCTGCAAATGGCTGTATTTATTCTTTTTGACAGCTTTGGTTATTATTTTCTACACTGGCCCCCTTCACACGTCCGGAAAATCCACCCGTGTTTCCTATCAGGAAATCCAGACGGGTTTCAGTACCCATAGAGTTACCTTACTCACAGACACCCTTCAGGATTTTTCCTGAAGGGTGTCCGTTACGGAAAATAGGTCAGGATTTTTTAGATCTTGTCTTGTTTCAAACCCCCATTCACCCCGATCAGGCACCCGGTCTGGCATCATTGTCCCCCTTCCCAGCCCCCTTGCCCCCCCCCCTTCCCCCCAGGGGTGACATCGGCAGCCTCTGGCCTCCTGCTGCCGCCCAACCCCCGCCAAGATGCCCCACCCCCCCCACCTGTAGGAAGCTTCACATCCATCATGTGCATCCGCCACGCTGACCGGTCATGATGGGAGTAGTAGTTCTGCAGCCTGTGGCCATCCAAGTTGCAGAACTACATCTCCAATCATGTCCTATGGGCAGTTTATAATGGAAGTTGTAGTTCTGCAACAGATTAGAGTTTGACACATGGCAAGAGGGAGACACAGTGGCATGGCACATGAGGGGGAGATAATGGCTTGGCACATAAGAGGAACAGGATGGCCCGGCAC
This sequence comes from Dendropsophus ebraccatus, assembly GCF_027789765.1. Taxonomy (NCBI): domain Eukaryota; kingdom Metazoa; phylum Chordata; class Amphibia; order Anura; family Hylidae; genus Dendropsophus; species Dendropsophus ebraccatus. Next base: position 90,600,958 of record NC_091454.1, on the reverse strand, counting down.
ATGAGGGGGAGATAATGGCATGGCACTGCACATCAAGGAAACACGGTGGCGCAGTACACTAGTGGGAGATGGTGGCACAGTACACTAGGTGCTATGTGGGTACTTGGCATACTAGACCATATTGAAAACACTTTTTTGTTTCTGATTAGGAAATCCTAAAGGCTTTTCCTGATTGTTTCCTGAAGGTAAAAACGGATTACTGTCAGGAATCCTGATACTTTCCTAATACCATTTGAGGCCTCCTGATCAGGATTTTCTGACAGTAAAAACTGACACGGACGTGTGAAGGGGGCCTAAATAAATGTAACCTTTTTTGCATGTAAGTTTTCATATCCTCCACAATTTTTTGTATTTATTGCATGAATGTAACCCATAGATGAAAATAATGAAAACAGGTATGCTTACGGTGGACAGAAGAAGCGATATCTAGGGATTAAAATGTAAAGGATATTACATATATTGTGTGGCTATTAACTTTTTCTTAACCCTACATTAACTTAGAGGGAAAATCACTTTAAGTAAGATAGCAATGTAATGAATATAACCTTCTGTGAGCTCTAGGAAATGCTCTCCTCGAGTTACAGTAAATTACTTTTGATAATTATCCTTGCAATAGAAAAAAGACAAATATCTGTCTTGGCCAGGGGTAAAATTACATGGTACTAAAGCTTCTCATGCATCTTTAATTCCCTCCTAGCGGGAAGAAATACTAAGGCATACTACAATAACAATACACAACAGTTGCCAAACAGAAGGATGGACTGACAGCAGTGATCCTACAGCAGAAATTCGGGCAAATATCGAATATAAAAAAAATCCACAAACAAATGGACTTTTTTCACATACACATTCAGGTCTTTTCCTTTGTTAGGTTAAATAAAATTAACCTGTTTTAAAAAAAAAATTGCCAATACAGTTTTTAGGCTTTGCAAAATTTACATATACACACACACACATATATATATATATATATATATATATATATATATAACCATTACATCCACCTTCCAAGATTTCTTTTTGCTCACGCCATTCTACGAGTTATGGTCCAATATATGGCATTTGATGTATTAAGTTGCAATGTGTTTTATGCAGATTCTGCTGTATCAACATATGGCATTTTGCATCCATACACTGAACTGTATGGTAGGTCTTTGCTGGATGCCTGGGATAATGACCTAAAATATGCTTGTAATCATTAAGTGTTCATTATCAGATTGGTATACAATTCTATATCAATATTAGGTGCTATTCCCATCAAGTTTGAACCCTTCAGTCAGAAGGATTCCCAATATCCCTCAGATAAAAGGCTACAATGTAACCCAATGTATACTCTATACGTCACTCAAATAGCCTTCTCGTGCGGATGCTCAAATCTTTACTACTGGATAACCCCTCCAACAATCTGAACAATAATTTAATACAGCGCTGAATAAATGACGACTGAGATCACATGGGCACCTTCCCTGAGTGATGAGCAGAGCCATTGTTTTAGCTGGATTCCAGCCACAACTGATGAGATCAGAAAGCACTCATAGCCCATCAGTTTAGCCATTAGATGCTAGAGTAAAATAAAACGCAACAGCCAAGGTCCATGGGTCACAGAATCAGCAGAGGACCTTGCAAGTCATCAATATCCACTGCAAGGTTGTAATTTCTAATCCCCAAAGGGACCAGGTTTTGTCCAGCATTGCCTATCGATTTCATATGTAATAGGTAGGGCCGGAGCGACATTGGCCTAAATCAATATTTCGGTTAATCGTACGTGTAGCCACAGTAACAATAATTGAACAATAATTATGACATGCCTCTTTTGCAAGCCACACCCCTTTTTGCAATACTGGTATAGAGCTACTAAAAGACGTGCATATACAGGTATACAGCCATGTACACACTACAGGATGTGTATACACAGGTAAACAGCTATGTACACACTGCACTGCATATACAGGTTTACAGCCACTACAGGACGCATATACATGCGGGGGGGACCTAGGGATAGAAGTGTGCGACTTTTAAGAGGGCACAGACTATGGGCTATGACACACTGCGTGCTGGGACCTGTAGTTCCCGCTCTAACAATACAGGATGCCAACTGTGCTGGGGCGCTCTGTAAAGACATGCCGGTTGGGAAAGGGACGGGGGCGCACTAACTGGACGGAACGGACGGCAGGGGGGCTTGCAGGGCGGAGTGACATGCCAGGTGGTAGGGGGCACTCTGTCAAGCTGTGCATGGCGGGGGAAGGGGAGTGCTCTGGCGCAGCACACCAAACCTGTGCAGCGCTTAAATACCACAGATACCGCCCTGGCGAAGTTGGTCGGTTTACCGATGCCAGTGATGGTATCAGTATTTTCACGTTATACCGCTCAGCCCTAGTAATGGGTCACCAGTTTCATCCAAAAACTGGGTAACAGTAAGGACCTATTCAGTGTGGATGTTCTTCTAGCTTGAAACCTTTGTTGTTGGAAGAGAATGTTAAGATTACTAAGGACCCTATTACACGGGACGATTATCGTTATATCGTTCAAATTCTCTGATTAATTGCAGGCAACGATCGAAAAATCGTTCGTATGTCGTTTATCGTTGATTTAGATGAGAACCTAAAATTATCGTTAATCGTTCGCTGTAATTCCACATTCGTTCGTCAAGTTCCGCATCTTGTAATTGTCCATTGTTTTGCTGGGATCAGAAGGAATAAACGATCATAATAACTATCACAATAACAATCGTAGTAACGATCGTATCTAACGTTTATCGTTCTATGTAATATGGTGAACGATTTCAGGCTAAGGATAAACAATCTCGTTTGCGATCGTTTATCGTTAAAAATCGCTCTGTGTAATAGGACCCTAAAAATGTATTAAAGTATTTTCTAAAATTTGTTAGGGTATATTCACACGAACGGGCTCGCAGAGAGATTCTCGCTGCGAGCTCGGCAGGTCCTGGCAGTTCCCATACACTACATACTTGCTGCGGTCTAAACGACCGCAGCGAGTATGTAATTATACCGCCCTTAACCCCTTCTGCTCCCCCGCTGTAAGCATACATTACCTCTCCTTGCTGCACGGGGTCCCGGCGTCCTGCTCTCCCGTCCGGCCAATTAGTGTGTTGCCCAGCCGCAGCCACTGATTGGCCGGACGGGAGAGCAGGACGCCGGACCCGTGCAGCAAGGACAGGTAAAGTATGCTTACAGCGGGGGAGCCGGCCGGGAGCAGAAGGGGTTAAGGGCGGCAGAATTACATACTCGCTGCAGTCGTTTAGACCGCAGCAAGTATGTAGTGTATGGGAACTGCCAGGACCTGCCGGGCTCACAGCGAGAATCTCGCTGTGAGCCCGTTCGTGTGAATATACCCTTAGACTGGATTTTTCTCCAAAACAAAAGAAACTCTGGACAGAACCAGCATGAGATGTGTGCAGCAAATAGAAGCACTATCTAGTCAGGGGATCTGCTGGCATAAAGGATGAGGAAGGATGAATATTATCCTGTAAACCTAAGAACAAACTAGGGCTGGGCGATATGGCCAAAAAATAAAATCTCGATTTTTAAAAATTTTTGGACGATTCTCGATTTAAATCTCGATTTTTTTTGTTTTTGCTAAATAAATAGGACATTTTTCTCCCTGCAGCATCAGATACGATTTTATTGACGTTTGAGACAACTATATTGTTTCCCAGTGTAACAGTGCTCCTCCTGTGCCCCCATGTAGTAGACAAACACATTGTGTGCCCCATATAAGTAGTTTTCCCAAATATGTGCCCTATGTACTCTGTGCCCCCATATAGTATAGGCGATCTTCTTTGTGCCTTCATCTAGGTAGGGAGTAGTAGTGAGGGTATAGTGGATAAGGGTGTAATAGTACAGGTAAAGATGAGGAGTGTGGTAGTAGTACAGGTATAGATGATGGGTGTAGTAGTACTACTGAGGGGGTATGGGGTGGACTGGGGGTCACTGAGTGGGTATGGGGCAGGCTGGGGGTCACTGAGGGGTATGAGGCAGGCTGGGGGTCACTGAGGGGTATGAAGCAGGCTGGGGGTCACTGAGGGGTATGGGGCAGGCTGGGGGTCACTGAGGGGTATGAGGCAGGCTGGGGGTCACTGAGGGGTATGAGGCAGGCTGGGGGTCACTGAGGGGTATGGGGCAGGCTGGGGGTCACTGAGGGGTATGGGGCAGGCTAAGGGTCACTGAGGGGTATGGGGCAGGCTGGGGGTCACTGAGGGGTATGAGGCAGGCTGGGGGTCACTGAGGGGTATGGGGCAGGCTGGGGGTCACTGAGGGGTATGGGGCAGCTGAGGGGACACTGAGGGGTATGGGGCAGGCTGGGGGTCACTGAGGGGTATGGGGCAGGCTGGGGGTCACTGAGGGATATGAAGCCGGCTGGGGGTCACTCAGGGGTATGGGGCAGCTGAGGGGACACTGAGGGGGTATGGGGCAGCTGAGGGGGTATGGGGCAGCTGAGGGGACACTGAGGGGGTATGGGGCAGCTGAGGGGACACTGAGGGGGTATGGGGCAGCTGAGGGGACACTGAGGGGGTATGGGGCAGCTGAGGGGACACTGAGGGGGTATGGGGCAGCTGAGGGGACACTGAGGGGGTATGGGGCAGCTGAGGGGACACTGAGGGGGTATGGGGCAGCTGAGGGGACACTGAGGGGGTATGGGGCAGCTGAGGGGACACTGAGGGGGTATGGGGCAGCTGAGGGGACACTGAGGGGGTATGGGGCAGCTGAGGGGACACTGAGGGGGTATGGGGCAGCTGAGGGGGACTAGGCAGGCGTGGTAAAGTGTCAGGACTGCGCGGTGAGGTGCAGGGCCGGCAGTCAGGAGAGATGTGGTACCGGCGGCTCCAGCCTCTTCACAGAGCCGCGGCTGACCTCTCCCGCCCCTTACACGTTAGTGCCGCGCTGAGCTGCGTCCCGCTCTCTTCCTGTCACACGTGCAGGTCCCGTTCTGTGGAGGAGGCGGCAGGGATCGCAGCAGAAGGAGAGAACGTCGCTGCGGGTCCTGGAGCTGTACAGCGGGCAGCGACGTTCTCTCCTTCTGCTGCGATCCCTGCCGCCTCCTCCACAGAACGGGACCTGCACGTGTGACAGTAAGAGAGCGGGACGCAGCTCAGCGCGGCACTAACGTGTAAGGGGCGGGAGAGGTCAGCCGCGGCTCTGTGAAGAGGCTGGAGCCGCCGATACCACATCTCTCCTGACCGCCGGCCCTGCACCTCACCGCGCCGTCCTGCAACTCTCTCCGGACCCGACACTTTACCGCGCCGCCCGCAATGATTTTTTGTGAAAATCGAATTTACGATTTTCACAAAAAATCAAATCGATTCTAACTGTCTGGGCGATTAATCGAATTAATTCGATTAATCGCCCAGCCCTAGAACAAACATCAGCATACTACAAGATTTATTTTATAGACACACTCACAATTTTCCCAGCAGGCTCCATATATGATTCAGCAGTCATGTATGCAACTTTGAAGCTATACTACAGTCACAGTTGTTCAGGTCACATCTCTCTCTTTAGCCCCTCAGTTCTATTTAAAGGGGTTTTTCAATCTCTCTGAATAAATGGTTACAGGCAGAGAACAAGGTGGCTAAAGTTTGTAAAAAATTTTTACCCAACTCAGTACCCAAAGCAAGTCTTACAAAACACAGAAAAGCTCTTTAACCCTTTAAGCTGAGAGTATGATATGCCAAATACCTAACATACAAGCATAGCATACACTATCGCCTTAACACTAATCAATGGCAGTTCCCAGACTTAGTGTATTAAAAGAAAAATGTTCTTTTTAGCTTTGGAAAAGCAGAATTTCACTTGATCAAGTATACTTTTATGGGCTTAAAGTTAGTGGCAATAAATGTTCTTTACAGATTTTTCCCACTAAAAAAGGAAACATGACTCAATTTATTGATAATCAAAGATTTTTTAGATTGCGAGTGTGTGCCTGGCAATCACTACCTCGGAGGATACAGCAATATTCCCATTTTCTATGCTAAGATCTAATACACAGCACATATTCTGCCAAACAGATTAAAAAAAACAAATGATGCCTTCTAAAAGCTTTTATAAGTCTCTCTCAGATGCCAGGAGACAGTCAATATGCAATATTTATTTATTAAAAAAAAGAAAGGGTTGGAGTTACTTCATGTAATATGAAAATAAAGAAAAGCTAGGCAAAATAGCAAGAAAAAAAACGCATCAAACACACCAAGCATGAACACAGTCCTAACGCGGTGGGTTCCGGCTCCAAGTACCAGGAGAGGACTTTAGTTGAACTGTGCATTCACATTACGGAATCCAGGTGGATAATGTAATTTCTTTAGGCGGATGGCGGAATCCACTCAAACATAGAAACGAGTCTATGGATTCCATAGTGTGAACGCACCCTCACTAGGAGACAGTAGCATGCAGAGCGTGAACTGACAGGCACCTTATTCTGTCAGGGGCCCGATTGGCACCCCTTTAACACAATCACAGGGTTCCAAATGGTTTTCATGGCAGTCAGAAGCCACTGCAGCTGCCATGGTACATCTGCTTGAACAGTCTGCTTCAGACAGGCTGCACAAATAGAGTGTCAATTACACTAATTAGTTCAATGCAATGGCCTTGCATTAATTATTGTATATAAAGGTCCCCTGGGGGGGGGGGGGGGGGGGGAACTTACTTGTAATAAAAAAAATATTAACATTTTATCACAAAAAAAAGATACTCGGTATCACTGCATGTGACATTGTCTAATGACAAACTTTTAATAGGAACCTGTCAGCCTTGACGGTGGGCCAGAATCCACCCTACCTCGGGATACAGCGTGGGATAGTTACCCTCTCCTGGCAGTCCCGCTCCAGATGCCAGTCCAGTCGCATAGAAATAGCAGCAGCGCTCATTATGCAAATGAGCAGAGATGAGTCTTAGATGATGCTTATAGGAAATCCCGGGGTAGGGTGGTTTCTGTCCCACTGTCAGGTTTGACAGGCTCCCTTTAAAATAGAGCATTACCAATCGTGCATGGTGATTACTGTAAACAATATCATAGATAAAACAGAATAAAAAACAAACGAAAAACTTCTACCCCAAACTGGTACCGATATAAACTACAGAACACAGAAAATAAGGCATCATACTGCTCCAAAGGTCAAACTTTTTTTTCTACATTTATAGGGGGGGGGTTCACACGTAACGGATCCACTGATTGGCTGAGCTCCCACCAGGAGCCTTCGAAGTAAGCCAGAGCATGGACCCGGTATGCACCGGGCCGTGGGGGGTTAAGGGGCTGCCTTTTACATATTGAAATCATATTGAAAGTAACAGTAAAGGGATCTGCAGCAATATTTCGCTGCAAACTTGCAGAGTGAAATCTGTTGTGAATCCGTTATGTGTGAACACGCCCTTAAAGTTACTCAGGGTAGGTTCAGACTACGGAATCCGCACTGAGAAGTTCCAGCTGATTCCGTGGCTCGTACCTGCTCGCAGTGGCGCGTCTATCTGCCCGTACCATAGACGCCATTCTATGGCCAGGCCAATTACGCGTAAGACAAGTCAGTTCTTTCGGTGGATCGTGGAATCGGCCTGGCCATAGAATGGTGTCTATGGCACAGGCAGATATGCGCGCCACGAATGTGTGTGAGGCACAGAATCCACCGGAACTTCTCCTTGCGAACTCCGTAGTGTGAACCAACCCTAAAACTTAAAAATATATCCAAGTTGTGCAAAGTGAGCTGCCGAAGAAATGCCATTTGACATGTCATCAGGCATGAAAAGTCCAACAAATTCCGTACTGAAATAAATCTTTTATTTATGGTACATAGTCAGATACAAAGAATGCATTCCTCGTACCCAACAATGTAACATAAACACCAGCTTTATTTCACTACGGATTCTGTTGGACTTTTAGATCCACCCAGTCCAGTTTTGGAGCCGTTTTGAACCATGGCAGCACGGTTGCTCAGTGCACTGTAGCCTTGCAGTGCTGGAGTCCTGGGTTCAAATCCCACCAAGGGCAACATCTGCAAAGAGTTTGTATGTTCTCTCCGTGTTTGTGTGTGTTTCCTCCGGGTACTCTGGTGTCCTTCCACACAAAAAACATATAGATAGGTGAAGCGCTGCGGAATCTGTGTGTGCTATACAAATAAAAACATTATTATTATGTCCCTAGGTGCTCTTGCACTCTTTTGTTCGTGGTCATGTAAAAAGTTATTGATCACGACGGGTCTGAGACCCACTGTGATCAGGAGTAGAGATAAGAGAATTTACAGTAATAAAGTGAAGAGTTCCATTCTCTCTGAAACCCAATCAGCCTGCTGCCTTTTAACTTACTGCCACTTAATGCCCCTCCTCATTGGATGATGGAAAAAGCTGGATCCAGTCCTGGGAAACAAGGAGACTACGGAGCCCAGATCTCCCAAAACCATTGAGAACTTTTCCCACTCATCGGCTGATCGCTGACACTTCTACGGTGAAGAGATTTATCCGACTGATTTTTGAAGCCAAAGCCAGGAATGGATTGGAGAAGAGAAGAAATGTATGTCTTTCTATTATGACCCTGTTTATGGTCTGTTGCTGGCTTTGGCTTCAAAAATTTGTCAGATAAATCTCTCTGTGTAAACACACCCTTACAGGGGTCTATTCTCAGTGTCTCAGCTTTCCTAGGAATGCTTATTGCCGATAATCAGCCCATGTAGAAGGGCCCTAACACTTTATGCCAAGAATGAGGTCAGGTCCTTTTAGGGGCAAAGCAAGAAAACCTCCGTCTAAAGATGGTTGTGTGCTCCTAAAAGAAAGAAACATACTTACATAACGGATAAGGATGAAAGAGACTGAAAGCCATCAAGTCCAATTTATACTCCTACTGAGTTGATCCAGAAAAGGGCAAACGGCCTCTATAACCCTAATTCCATCCACACTATGGATATTACAATAAATCTCCAAATTAATGTACACACAATTTCTTATATAAATTTTTTTACTGTTCAATTAATAAACGGCAGAGCGTTCCACAGTTCACCTCTAGTTAAGTAATCGCCATCTGTTATGATGGTGAATCCTTCCCCCTTGTCACGGTTACAGGCCTAGGTTTAAAAAGATCACTAAAAAACTGTTCATTCACATATTTGTACACTGCAATCATATTGCGCCCCCCAAGCCTTAAAACCCAATGCCACAACAATTTTTTTGGTTGCAATTGTCCATTTTCATCAACTTGAACATTGTCTAATGCCAGAAATTAAGTAGCAGTCACATGCACCAAAACCATCTGTTATGTTATAGTAGTCAATTTTATTCCCACCTTAAACAAATCTATTTTTTGCCTGTGTATATATGTTATCCATAACAATGTTTTCATTATTAGAAAGCAGGTAATATTGCCTGTGGAATAATAGGTTACTCTTCCTGCTAGATCTTTTCACAATTCTTTAGCTGGGATTATCCAACTTAAGCCTCAGGATGCAGTGCCAACACCAGCTGCCATTAGCAGCTATGTACAAATACATGATTTATAAGGACCTCAACCATTAAATGAATTCGAGTCTCGTGAATTCCAAAGAAACGCAGGAAATGTGTTGGAAATATTCTATTTAAAGACTATCAAAAGCCACACTACTAACTGTTGCCATATCCATCTCTACAGCTATATTTGGTTATCTCTGGGTATATTCACTTTGCAGATATATCTGCAACTGTCCCATATATCACATGAAAAGGATTTGCAGAAACCCCATTTGCTCCTAAAACAAACCAATGAAAAGACTAAGTGTTTTGGATCAAAAATCAATTTAAAGGGGTTATCCAACCTTTATAAACTGATGGCCTACCCTCATAGGTTGCCAGTATAAGACTGGGGGGGAGGAGGGGAGTGGGAGATTGGAGTCCTAGCTGATCAGCTGTTTGAAGGGGCTATAGCGCTCATGAAGTGCTGTATTTGTAGCAGTGTTACAAAATAGTGAAGCCTTGTTCTATTCAAGTGAATGGTACTATGGTACACACTGAAGCATTGCAGCACTTGCAGAATCACCATGACCTCTTCAAACAGACTGGCAGAGCTCCTGGGAATGAGACCCTGTCAATCTAATACTGACTACCTATCCGGTGAATAGGCCATCTATTATAATTAAACATTATGAAAGATATGATAAATGGCATGTACACTTAAGTGTCCTAGGGATCCATCAGGCATTCCTTCACTGCTTTTCTTGCTGCCAGAAAGTACAAGAACCCCAATGACCCTACTAAAGGGTTTTTTCCATTTTAGAAAGTGATGTCATTTTTGTGAGACACATCATCACTTTTTGGTCAGTGGGGAACACTGCCAGGCAGGAGAAAACTGCATTAATAAAGCTTCTTTATCCTGAGGTTGGGTTGGCATCCAAGCAACTGGTCCCAGAAAAAAAAGTCTAAGATGAAACCAGAAAAGAAATTAAATGTAAAAAAAAATCCACCATAAATTAGCCACAACCATTCACCTGCAAGCCTGCTTCAATTATGTCAGTGAAGCCAATCACAAGTCTCTCATTGCAGTGCCTGTAGAGGCCTGGGATTGGCTTCCCCATCATGTGGATGATGTACGTGATGTCATGGCTACAGGCCCAGAGGCAGATAGATAGTTATTACTGTCAGGGCTGTGGAGTCAAGAGTCAGAACTAGTTTTGGCTGGAGTCGGAAAAAATGTACCGACTCCAGCTTTAAAAAAAAATCTTAGAACAATTTAAAATTGAGTTTTGATATGAAAATGAAGTTTTGCTCATCAATGTATATTATGAGCTACATTCTAATAGGACACTGGCCCTATTAGATAGGGGTGGTCGAGGAAAAGTTGTCAGTCACTATTTGGCGGTTTGTTTCTGAGCTGGAAGAGTCCATTGTGTGTGTGTGTGGGGGGGGGGAATCTGTGCTGTTCTCTTCCTGGATGCCTGTATATGAGCAGCAGTGTAATATGAAGATATCCTGTGTAATATAGAGGAGGAGAAGACATAAGTAGTGTAGCAGTAACCTCTGTCCTCAATGTGGTGTTTTTCCATGTGCGCGCTATGGCATGGACCCACACCCATAGTGACCCCTTTATATCACTATGTGTGATCCCCTCTATATCACTATGGCTGACATCTATATTACAAGTATCTGGCATTGTTAGCAGTGTTTCTGTATGTATGGTGAATATTTAGTTAAAAACATAGAAGATGTCAGCAGTAGAGATGAGCGAATACGATTCGATCGAGTAGGTATTTGAAAGATTCGAATTGAATCGAGTAGTGAGGCGAATACACGGGAAACATTTGAAAGCCCTCTCATCGCAGTTGGTGCTTTTTTTTAATCCAATGACCATGACGGGAGGGACCCTGGGAGTACGCACGCAGCGTGAAACGGCGTCTACTACATGACCTCGAATCTTAAATACTTGGCTCCCGCCTCTCAACCGCAAATGAGCTTTCAACCTAGCCGGGGAAAGATCTTGCAGCAGGGAGAGGTTTTAGTAGCGTTTTGGTTAGGCAGGCTTACTACAGAACCCAAAAGTCCTTTTCAGGGCTAAGATCAAGCAAAAAAGTCATCTCTGAATCAAAAGCACTTCTCAGTGCTAATAGATGATATAACAGCAGCATCAGCAGGTGTATTCATTCCAGTACCCTGTGTGTACAAGTGATAGTGTCCCTGTTTAACACCACTAAGTGCACGTTATACATATTGTTCCAGTAGCCCACTAAGGGCACCTGATATATACTGTTCCAGTAGCCCACTAAGGGCACCATATATATATACTGTTTCAGTAGCCCAGTAAGAGGCACGTGATACATATTGTTCCAGTAGCCCAGAAAAAGGCATGTTATACATACTGTTCCAGTAACGCACGTACAGCATTGCGCGTGGTACGCGCGAACAACATGACGTTCTGCGCATGCACATTGGAATCATGTATGTAATACTGCGCAAGAAATATGAACGAAATGTGTGAACATTGCCATAAATGTTCCTAAAGCGTTCGCAAATATTTTTCCTTCGCAACTGCAGAGAGTGTCATTATACAGCGATTTTGGGGTGTTAGGTGCACCCAGGCATGCTCCCCCTAATGTCCCAGTGTCATTTCGGAGATGTTTGCATTGTTTAGGGAGGTTTTATGAGGGACTTTGTGACCTCCAAGTGGTCAAATTTTGATTTCTAAGTGCCGCTAATTTTTTTCCCATAGACTATAATGGGATCGAGTACTCCTTCGAATAGTCGGATATCGGTGCCTATTCGATTCAAATTCTCAAAAGGTCAAATATTTCACTACTTGCTCATCTCTAGTCAGCAGGAAAAGATCACCTGCTCCATCTAGTCTAGTTGTGAGTAGTTCAGGACATGGAGGCTGGAGACTGGCTGCATCCACTGCACACACAGGAGAAGCTGCTTTATATCTTTCCTTATTCCCTCAGAAATTGACCCAGGATCATGTAGGACATTAGGGAGAAGCTGCTGAGCCAGTGTGATAAATAACTCCCCTGGTATATGACTGGCCATTTATGAAGGAGCAGGAGTCGGAGTCAGGAGTCTGAGTCGGTCCTGATAAAATTCAGGAGTCGAAGTTTAAGTCGGAGCTGCAGCTTACCGACTCCACAGCCCTGATTAGTGTGTATATATGCTGGTTTCCTCATTTTTACATCATTTTCTAAAAATCCCAGGCAATTGCTTTAAATTCTAGGGCAGCCATGTCAAACTCTGGCCTGCAGTGCTATTATTTTTAGCACGCAAAGGAAATCAACTGATTTCCTAGAGCTGGCCCACCAACTCTGCAGCGGATTATAATATGAGCGGTATGGACACCCACTCAGACCACCCATATTATAGTCTTCTAAGCCACAAGCAGTTTTATGCCTGCACCCTGGAAGTGAGTGAGTCACGTCCCAGCGCAGGCAGCATGGTGACATCATCACACATGTCATATGCCAGGCACGTCCTGCAGCCGGAGGAGCTACAGAAAGGGAGCCAGTATAGGTAGGTCCAGACCAGTCTCCAGGAGGGGGCACTAATGGGGCAGTAATTAACAAGTATGTGGGGAACTATTGTGAGGGTTGGCTACTATATGGGACACTACTGTGGGGCTGGCTACTATATGGGGCACTATTGGGGAGCTTAATTGTCTTAGGCTTCTCTCCTTTACCCTGTTCTCTAAAATACCTAACATCATAATAGTTTATAATAGTGCCAGGAATGTTGCACGCCATGCGCTGCTCTGACAGTGCCAGGAACGCCATGCGCTGCTCTGACAGTGCCAGGAACGCCATGCGCTGCTCTGACAGTGCCAGGAATGTTGCACACACACTTTAATAAATATCAAAGTTGGTCAACAACTTTGACCAATTTTTTAATTTTGGCCCACAGGGTATATGAGTTTGACACCCCTGTTCCAGGGCATACACTAGGCGAAATATAAGGGAGGGCTAAATATACTGTATGTCAGCTTACTATAAGGGTAAACATGACAACACCAACAAGTTAAAGGGGTCATCCAGCGCTACAAAAACACGGCTACTTTCCCCCTACTGTTGTCTCCAGTTTGGGTGGGGTTTTGAAACTCAGTTCTATTGAAGTAAATGGAGCTTAATTACAAACTGCACCTGAACTGGAGACAACATTAGGGGGAAAAGTGGCCATGTTTTTGTAGCGCTGGATAACCCCTTTAAGTATTGTTCGAAAACACTACGAGATGGAAGATAAACTGGCTGTTTTGGAAGAAGAATGAACTTTGTGACATGGGCAATGGTAGGTGGGCACAATGTGAGATTCACAAGGATCAGTGCAGATCGCCCATGCTGTATGCCTGGCTGATCCTCCGGTATTGCACACAGGGCAGGAAGGCTAGCCTACAGGGTAAGTAAACACTGCAGCGCCCTGTGCCAGGCATTACATAGCACTCATTCTGCTGGGCCCTATAGGTGCCACAACAAGAAAGTAGGTGAAGTGCCCAGCCTTACAGAACATGCCCTGCCGAGAATTCCCCCACTAACTCCTGTGCCCCAGGTCGGTGTGGTTACAGAGCTGCCATACCTGAGCGAGGTGGACACCGGGCACCGGCGGGGGAGGCCTCCCGGGCATACAGGACTGGTGTAGGAAAGCCTGACGAGGTCATATGTGAGCACTAGCTGCAGGGCACCAGACGCCCTCTGTGTCACCCCTCTCCCCGCAGGGCACAGCCTATGTAAACACGGGAGCTCCAGTGCCTGCCCGCACACAGTGACAGAAGCACACACACACGCACCTCTCACAGGAAGCGGCACACCAACAACACCGTGTGCCACCCCAACCCCGGGAACACCCCACCGCACTCACCAGTTATTACCACAAGAGAGAAGGTGATCGGCGCCCGTGCCCGCGCTGCGCGCAACCAACAAAGACGGGCAGGTGCACGGCGAGAACACACAAGCACACCGACTGGAGCCGCCCACGTGACGTAATCCCGGGGCAGTCGGCCAATCAGAACTCAAGAAGTAGCTGCACCTGCGTCCGGACTGGGAAGCGTTACCAATCAGCTCGCTAGGGAGTATGAGTGTGACGTCAGAGCGCGCAGAGCACAGGCGCTGTGGAGAGAGGACGCGGTGCGGTACTCGCGGACATCAGGAGTTCGTACGGCTCCTGTGCGGTCTAGGAGGCGGAGGAATCCGGGAGGCGGGAGCTGGTGTTATCTTGGGCACGTGGTTTAGTACAAGATTTTGGTTAGATTTCTATCAACGCCAGGATGCTAGTCTTATGTGTGTAGGTACATGAGAGTGGGCAGTATGGGGCAACCAATCAGAGCTCATCTTTCATTTTTCATATATCTCTGGTATAATGAAAGCTCAGCTCTGGTTGCTATAGGCAATGAATTTTACTATATATGTATATGTCTGAAGTTTTTAAAGACTGTAGTTACCCTGTGGCTAAGACAATGCTACATAATATATCACCATCATGTTATAGAGCAGGATCAGCTGAGGAGATTGTTATATATATTTTTGTAGTAAAAGATTCAGTGCACCTTGTTGAGGAGTCCAGTGGACAGTGTCACTCAATGGACTGGACTCCTTGGCATGGAAACATCAGATTTCAATTAATAAATTAGTAAAGATATATATTGATCTGTTTAGTTCCTCTATAACATGATGCCAATAGGTAAGGTAGGATTTTCATGGTGACGTTTCCCTTTAATTTCCAGAGCACCCCCTGTGAACAGCACATCCAGCAGCTAGATGGGCTGTGAGAGACTCACTAAAGTGTCACTGTCATTATAACTTTCAAAATCTAAATCAACAGTAGATGTGATATAAAGCAAGTTTGCAATTAACATTTTTTTCCATTTATCAAGCTGTAAAACAAAGCTATACTTCGCTATACCAGAAATCCAGGTCCAGTCTCCTGAAGGCAGCTTTTTAGTCTTGTGCTGGTTGAAAAAAAAAACAGACTAAACACATGAAGTCCCAGCCAGTACTTAGAGTTACGGCTCAATGTGTCCTTCAATCACATGACTGCCTTCTCTGTGAGAGGTCAGATGACCTGGGAAACACTGGACTTCCTGTTTTTAGACTGTGGAAATTGCAAACTCAACTACTGTTGATTTAGGTTATAATGTCAGGGACACTTTAAGGTCCTGGTAGGTTTCTGGAGCCTTGCTTACGGCATCCAATGGCTGCTGGAGAGTATGTGGGGAGACGCCATAGAACAAACACAACAAATCAGGTGATCCCACAGATACCCTCACTTCTGGGGAATTAGTGGACTAAGGCCCCATTCACACGTCCGTGTCAGTTTTTACTGTCAGGAAATCCTGATCAGGAGACCTCAAATGTCATCAGGACAATATCAGGATTTCCTGACAGTAATCCGTTTTTACCATCAGGAAAAACCTTCAGGATTTCCTGATGAGAAAAAAAAAATAGTTCTTAATATGGTCTAGTATGCCAACATAAGGGATGATGGGAGTTGTACTTCTGCAACCTGGATGGCCACAGGCTGCAAAACTACAACTCCCATCATGGCCTGTCAGCAGAGGCATGATGGGAGTTGTACTTCTGCAACCTGGATGGCCACAGGCAGCAGAAGTACAACTCCCATCATGGCCTGTCAGCAGAGGCATGATGGGAGTTGTACTTCTGCAACCTAGATGGCCACAGGCAGCAGAAGTAAAACTCCCATCATGGCCTGTCAGCAGAGGCATAATGAGAGTTGTACTTCTGCAACCTGGATGGCCACAGGCAGCAGGAGTACAACTCCCATCGTGGCCTGTCAGCAGAGGCATAATGAGAGTTGTACTTCTGCAACCTGGATGGCCACAGGCAGCAGGAGTACAACTCCCATCATGGCCTGTCAGCAGAGGCATGATGGGAGTTGTACTTCTGCTGCCTGTGGCCACAGGCAGCAGAAGTAAAACTCCCATCATGGCCTGTCAGCAGAGGCATAATGAGAGTTGTACTTCTGCAACCTGGATGGCCACAGGCAGCAGGAGTACAACTCCCATCATGGCCTGTCAGCAGAGGCATGATAGGAGTTGTACTTCTGCAACCTGGATGGCCACAGGCAGCAGAAGTACAACTCCCATCATGGCCTGTCAGCAGAGGCATGATGGGAGTTGTACTTCTGCAACCTAGATGGCCACAGGCAGCAGAAGTAAAACTCCCATCATGGCCTGTCAGCAGAGGCATAATGAGAGTTGTACTTCTGCAACCTGGATGGCCACAGGCAGCAGGAGTACAACTCCCATCATGGCCTGTCAGCAGAAGCATAATGAGAGTTGTACTTCTGCAACCTGGATGGCCACAGGCAGCAGGAGTACAACTCCCATCATGGCCTGCATGATGGGAGTTTTAGTTCGGGGGGGGGGGATGTTGTATCTCACCTGTCGGCGGCGGCTGCTGGTGAGTCCCGGGCGGGCCGGCGGAGATGCAGAGAAGAGTGGCGAGCTGGGTGATCGGGCGGCTGCTGTCCGGTCCGGGGGTGCAGCGAAGAGTGGTGAGTTCCGGGGGGGGGGGGGGGGCGCTGGCGTTGTGCGTACGGGTAATCCGGCGGCTGCGGTCCGGGGGAGGGGGGGGGTTGGGTGGATGCTGTCCGGGGGAGGGGGGGAAAGCTGTCCGGGGGAGGGGGGAAAGCTGTCCGGTCCGGGGGGAGGGGGGGTTGGTGCATGCTGTCTGGTCCGGGGGGGGGGGAGGGGGTTGGAAGCTGTCCGGTCCGGGGGGGGGGAGGGGGCGGAGTTGGTGGAAGCTGTCCGGGGGTCGTGGCGCCGGGAGGGAGGCCTGTGCTGCCGTTGCCTGTGCGGTGGGGAGGAAGGGGTGCCAGTGGTTGCGGGGGCCGGCCGGCTCTCACTTATCCGGAATCACGGGCACTTTCCTGATGTACTTCAGGAAAGTGCCCGTGATACCGGCGCTCCCATAGACTTCTATGGGAGCGTCCGGGCCGGAATTCCGGATAAAAATAGGACATGTCCTATTTTTTCCGGATCTATTTTCCGGAACGGACACCCTTCCGGAGAAATCCGGAAAGGTGTCCGTGACTAATTAAAGTGTATGGGTCCGGAAATCCGTCCGGATTTCCTGATAGGAAATCCGGATGGTTTTTCCGGACGTGTGAAGGGGGCCTAAGGTAGTACTTAGAAGTCTAGGTCATGATCTTCCAACCTGTGTTGGACATTTTCAGACATGTCACATTTTTTTGCTGGAAGGTCCTCTTGACCCTAAAGAAGACAATCACCATTTACATAATTTGCAAGGGTTGATTCAAACCCAGATTGATAGAGAGTGCCTTCAACATAGATGAGCGGACCGAGAATGCCGTAAAACATTCCCCAGACCATAACTCTGCCAGCACCAGCTTGTGTTCTTTCAGCAATGGCTGCAGCATGTCTGTTCTGATGTTTCTCATCCATTCAATGAAGCAGAAAGCATGACTGACTAGAGAAGGCAACCTTTGGGCAATCAGCAGAGGTCTCATTTCCATACTGCTGTGAAATTTGAAGCCTTTTCTGCCTTTGCATCTTTGTTTGCAGAGGTATAGTGACCGTCTGTCTGCTTCAGAGCTCCATACACAGTAGGGTGTGTTAGACAGAAGTATGGTATCTCCCTGGTTCATTTTGGTAAAATGTTCAATGTTGTTGGCATGTTCTTTACGTAAAATAATGCAAACAGTAAAAAAAAAAAAAAAAAAGGGTAAAAACTTTCACAAGCCACAGTATTTTCGGTGAAGTTGCTCCAAAAAGTTTCCCCTATCGTACAAGTCCTCTCCCATTATATCATTTCTATTTTACCCTATGGGAGTATCCATGTTTTCCTGGACACCCTATTGCCAAAACGAATTTGCCTGTTAATAAATCCAGCAAAGCGAAACTGGTGGAATTAAAAAATTAGCGCTGCACAAAAAAATAAGACACAATGATGCATGTCCCCAGTTGTTTTCTTTTTATTGTGAAGCAAAAAACTAATTGCACTAAATAACACAATACTTTAGTGTTCATAACTACCGTATTTTCCAGCGTATAAGACGACCCCTGACTTTTTAGAAGATTGTCAGGGGTTTCCCGGAAAATGTTAGCTGCAGTTAACAGTTACCAGTTTCCACACGTTTCCTGGCCCATTCCCGGCGCAGGCAGTGTGACGTACACTGACTGCTTTGGGGATCCCCGAAGCTCTCCCGAGCAGCCGAGTGTCTCATCGGAAGAGCTCGGAGGCCAGGAATGAGCCCCTGGTGAGTTAATGGTTTGGGTTTTTGTATAGTGGTCGCCCCATACAGTGGGGATGCAGCCATTTTTTAGCTCCCCCACCATATGGGGCGACCATACCTGGCGTATAAGATGACCCCCGACTTCTAAGAAGAATTTTCGGGGTTAAAAAGTCGTCTTATATGCCGGAAAATAAGGTATTCATTCTCCCTAAAGTCAGTGCTTAGTACAGCCACCTTTTGTGGCATTTACAGATGCAAGTCTCTAGTTCCCGATCTTGCCACTGGGACTTTTGCCAGTTCTTCAAGGTAAAACTGCTCCAGCTCCTTTAAGTTAGATGTTTTGGCTGTTAAACAGCGATTTTTCAAGCGTGACCACAGATGGATTAAAGGGAATGTACCATCAGGCCTGGGCTGAAGCACTGGAGGCTGGCAGATCCACCCCCGGTGGGAGGAAACCCTAGCCCCTCTATGTTGCAGCTCCATTGATTCTAATGGAGCCGTGTCATAGAGAGGCGGAGGTTTCCTCCCACTTGGGCTGGGTCGGCCCGCCACGAGTGCTTCAGCCCAGGCCTGATGGTACATTTTCTTTAAAGCGAATGTACTATAAGGTACATTCATGTTAATATTGCCCATGTAAAGAACAGGGAAATTAGGGCTATGTTCAGACATGTTGGAGTCTCATTGCTGTACTGCAGCGTCTTCACAAAAATGATGCAGTAACACAATTAAATTATGCTAAACAGCAGAGAGGATCAGAGCTAGCACTGCCATTCCCATCTGGGTAAAAAAACAAGGTAAAAACAGTATATCCCATGTATGATAATATCGGATGAAGTCCTTATTGTCGAGCTCAACTTCAAAGATAAAAGATGCTTGATCATAATATGTGCATGGAGATGAAAAGGAAAAAAATTAAATCCAAATATTTCCTTACTTTACTCCAATATCAGATAGACAATACAGTGTTCTGTGTGGTGTTACAGGTAGAGAATACAGTGTGCTGTGTGGTATTACAGGTAGAGAATACAGTGTGCTGTGTGGTATTACAGGTAGAGAATACAGTGTGCTGTGTGGTGTTATAGGTAGAGAATACAGCGTGCTGTGTGTTGTTACCGGTAGAGAATACAGCGTGCTGTGTGGTGTTACAGGTAGAGAATACAGCGTGCTGTGTGGTGTTACAGGTAGAGAATACAGCGTGCTCTATAGCGTTACAGGTAGAGAATACAGCGTGCTGTGTGGTGTTACAGGTAGAGAGTACAGTGTGGTGTTACAGGTAGAGAATACAGCGTGTTGTGTGGTGTTACAGGTAGAGAATACAGCGTGCTGTGTGGTGTTACAGGTAGAGAATACAGCGTGCTGTGTGGTGTTACAGCTAGAGAATACAGCGTGTTGTGTGGTGTTACAGGTAGAGAATACAGCGTGCTGTGTGGTGTTACAGTTAGAGAATACAGCGTGCTGTGTGGTGTTACAGGTAGAGAATACAGCGTGCTCTATAGCGTTACAGGTAGAGAATACAGTGTGCTGTGTGGTGTTACAGGTAGAGAATACAGCGTGCTCTATAGCGTTACAGGTAGAGAATACAGCGTGCTGTGTGGTGTTACAGGTAGAGAATACAGCGTGTTGTGTGGTGTTACAGGTAGAGAATACAGCGTGTTGTGTGGTGTTACAGGTAGAGAATACAGCGTGTTGTGTGGTGTTACAGGTAGAGAATACAGCGTGCTGTGTGGTGTTACAGTTAGAGAATACAGCGTGCTGTGTGGTGTTACAGTTAGAGAATACAGCGTGCTGTGTGGTGTTACAGGTAGAGAATACAGCGTGCTGTGTGGTGTTACAGGTAGAGAATACAGCGTGCTGTGTGGTGTTACAGGTAGAGAATACAGCGTGCTGTGTGGTGTTACAGGTAGAGAATACAGCGTGCTGTGTGGTGTTACAGGTAGAGAATACAGCGTGCTGTGTGGTGTTACAGGTAGAGAATACAGTGTGCTGTGTGGTGTTACAGGTAGAGAATACAGCGTGCTGTGTGGTGTTACAGGTAGAGAATACAGCGTGCTGTGTGTTGTTACAGGTAGAGAATACAGCGTGCTGTGTGGTGTTATAGGTAGAGAATACAGCGTGCTCTATAGCGTTACAGGTAGAGAATACAGCGTGCTGTGTGGTGTTACAGGTAGAGAATACAGTGTGCTGTGTGGTGTAACAGGTAGAGAATACAGCGTGTTGTGTGGTGTTACAGGTAGAGAATACAGTGTGCTGTGTGGTGTTACAGGTAGAGAATACAGCGTGCTCTATAGCGTTACAGGTAGAGAATACAGCGTGCTGTGTGGTGTTACAGGTAGAGAATACAGTGTGCTGTGTGGTGTTACAGGTAGTAACTGTGTGCTGTGTGAGGGGGGGAACACAATGAAATGATAAAGTACTGCAAATAATTCAGTAACACCGTGAAACTGCAATGTGTGAACACAGCCTAGATGTTCTGCAACAGTTTTGGGTGGGGAATGGGCAGGGTGGAGGACTGTGATGAACAGCTGAGGGAAAGCATTGCATTCTGGAACCTGTAGTACTGTGTACAACTGCTCAACCAGATAGTACAGCCACACATTACAGAACTAAGAATCACAAAACTAATGGATTTTTGGTAGTTTCAAAACTAGGTTAGACCGGTAAGCAAGCAAGTAAGTGAACAGAGAATTTCCAAGACTGACCCCATCCTGCCACCTGAACACAGATATCTCCACATGACTTCCATACAGTTCTTGCAGACATCAGGATCAGTAAAAAGACTCACCAGTGTGGGCTCCTTACAACTGTGTCACCATCAGGAGCTGCAATAGAGTGATCTGTAATGGGGGGGGAACACAGCAGCTGCCAGGAAACCTTCAAATACCACAGAGATGATCTTTATAGGACGATCCTCATTCTTGTTCCTGAACAGGAAAAAAGAACTCAGGAGTTTGATGGTGCATACACTTTTAGGCTGGGTTCACACTATGTATATTTGAGGCTGTATTTGGTCCTCATGTCAGGTCCTCATAGCAACCAAAACCAGGAGTGGATTGAAAACACAGAAAGGATCTGTTCACACAATGTTGAAATTGAGTGGATGGCCGCCATATAACAGTAAATAACGGCCATTATTTCAATACCACAGCCGTTGTTTTAAAATAACAGCAAATATTTGCCATTAAATGATGGCCATCCACTCAATTACAACATTATGTGAACAGAGCCTTTCTGTGTTTTCAATCCACTCCTGGTTTTGGTTGCTATACAGCCTCACAAATACAGCCTCAAATATACATAGTGTGAACCCAGCCTTAAAGAGTTTGGAAGGTCCAGTTTTCCATCCAGGGCAGAAGCTGCTGAATGTGTTGGCACTATATAAATAAAATTATGAATATTAGAGTTTCTCAAACACATAATAAATGTAATGCCAGCCATGAAGACCAGGATATTGGTATATATTAAGAATTGTGTATGTATATGATGTATTATAGAGGGGTTTGTTATATGACCTGATGAAGGCATCCACCTCCGAAACGCATTGTCACTTGAATAAAATTGGAGAATACATTACAACTACTCATTCTGAAGTGCATTCTTTGGCTGCATCAGCACTGGGACTGGAAGGAGGAAATCTGCTCGATATACACTCTTCAATGACCTGAGGAAATCAAAGGGAGACTCCTGTCCAGTGCACTAGCTGGCCCAGACCAAAATCCAACATATGCTGACAAGTGCAACATAGTCACATAGTTAGTACGGTTGAAAAAAGACATGTCCATCAAGTTCAACCAAGGAGGGGATGGATGTAGGGAATGGGGAGGGATGATGGGTAGGTTCTATACATATGCATTTATGTTATTTTGGTCTAAGAACTTGTCTAGGCCGGTTTTGAAGCCGTTTACTGTTTTTGCTGTAACCAGACCCTGAGGTAGACTTCCACAGATTCACCAATCTCATGGTAAAGAAGGCTTGTCGCCTCCAGAGATTGAACCTTCTTTTTCTCCAGGCGGAGGCAGTGCCCCCTTGTCTTGAGGGGATTTTACCTGAAACATCTTTTCCCCATATTTCTTGTAGGGGCCATTTATATGTTTAAATAAATTAATCATATCTTCCCTTAAACGTCTCGAGACTTAAAGGGGTATTTCCCCCTCCCCAAATTATTTTTGCACTAATGCATTGCCCACCCATAGCTTTCCATCTTTCCAGTATAAAGTTATTATGGATTCTGCACAGTTTTGCTGTTATCTAGATGCATTCACCTCCACTGAATGCATAAAATCATCAAATCTCAATCCAACCCGGCACCACTCCCTGCTCCTGGCCCCCACCCTCTGTGTCGGGATCACGTGTCCCCTCCGTCTCTTCAATGGGCTGGGTTAGCGCTTGTAACCCAGTCCACTAAAGTAAAGGACACTGAGACAGTGACAGCTGCTGCTGATCACTGTCTCCCCCTCTGACAACAGCCACCCACCCCACCGTGTGTAACCCCCATTCCCCCACTGTGTGCTCGCCCCGGAGCCCACCCACTCTGAACCCTGTACCGCCCCATCCGGAGTGTACACACACTCTGTTAAACATCTCCGGCCCCCACCCCCACGAGATCTCTCGGTGGTCGCTCAATATCGGACACACACCCCCCCACAGCTCACCCACGCACACACACTCAGTGCAACACCCATCCCCCCCCCCCCGCATCTCACCTGGTGGCAGCCTGTCACCCTTCCCCCCTCTGCAGAGCCCCCCCCCCCCCCCCCCCGCAGCTCACCCGGGCACAGCACAGTAGAGGCGCGCCTCCCCTACCCCCCCCCCCGGCGCATTTGACCCGGTGTTCGCCTGCGGCACCCAACAACCGACTCCCCCCCCCCCCAAACCATCATCACCCTCTTAGCTCTGCATCATCACCATCTCAGCTCTGCATCATCACCATCTCTGGTACACCATTATCACCATCTCAGCTCTGCTACACCATCATCACATCTCAGCTCTGTATTTAAACAGAATCTGTCAGCTGCTATTCACATTCTAAACTGCTGACACTGTTAGCTCTTAGGCCAAGGCGACACATGGTATTGTTCATATAAACATCTGTGCTTCCACAATGTAGTGACTGACTGTAAAAAAAAATAATAAACTTTATACATACTGTACCTGTCCATGCTCCGTAGTGTTCTTCTCGCTTCTGCCTGTTCCCCCGAAGCCACCACTAAAAATTTTGCGTCTGTCTCTGAAGTGACAGGCCGCTCAACCAATCACTGGTTGCGGCGCTCTCCAGTCTCAACCAGTGATTGGCAATGGGTCCTGTCAATTCAGAGACCATCTCAGAAATTCCAGTGGCAGCTGCATGGAGCGAGCAGATCGAGGAGCACAGTGGGGAGCGTGGACAGGATGTAAAAGTTGATTTTACACTTAAGGCAAGGGCTGCACAGACATCATTAACAATTTCCATGATTATCAAGCTGTGTAATAGGCTCATTTAGTCATTGGTCGGTGTACTACGACCCAAAGGGTGCCAGACGTCAATGAGTTTCACTTGCTATAAGTCATCTCAGAACAAATAATTTTGCAACATGTGGAACCAATCAGAGCTCAGCTATAAGTACATCTTTATTATTTTCTATACTATTTTTATCACAGAGCAATGGACAACCGGCAGATAAATATATTTAAACTAGTTGAAAGGCAGCGATCATTGCTGATCTTCACTTGTTTGCATTCTTGCACGTCCATGTCGGGGCCTGTAAAAGAACCCTTAGGCTGCATTCACACGTTCCATGTTCCACACGGAGCACGAACAGGGAATGTCTATAACAAACTCCTCCCCCCCCCCCGCCCGGGCAGCATCTGTACAGATATGCGCCGCGCTGTAATCATTCAGCCGTGCGGCACTGTCTTACAGCGCGGTGCATATCTGTACAGTTCCCCCGCTCCCAGCATCTTATCACAGATGCTGTGCGGAACACGGAATGTGTGAATGCAGCCTTAGGTTAGGGTCACATTTCATTTTTGTTTCTGTTTAACATATACTTAAAGGAGAAGTCAGGCAAAAATTTTTATTAAAGTTTTGTATTGCCCCCCTAAAAGTTATACAAAGCACCAATACATACTTATTATGGGAAATACACATAAAGAAGGAGATTTATCAAAGATGGTGTAAAGTGAAACTGGCTCTACCTCAGATTCTACCTTTCATTCTTCACAGACTCTTTGGAAAATGAAAGGTGGGATCTGGTTGCTAGGGGCAACAGCCAGTTTTACTTTACACCATCTTTGTTAAATCTCCCCCAAAGTGCTTTTTTTCGTGCACTTACTACTGCATCAAGGCTTCACTTCCTGGATAAAATGGTGATGTCACGACCCCACTCCCAGAGCTGTGCAGGCTGTGGCTGATGGAGAGGATGATGGCAGAGGGATGCTCAGTGTCCCTCCAGTGCCCTGTGTCCCTCAGTGTCCCCCTGCCATCATCCTCTCCAGCAGCCACAGCCCGCACAGCTCTAGGAGTCGGGTCGTGACATCACCATGTTATCCAGGAAGTGAAGCCTTGATGCAGTAGTAAGTGCAGAGAAAAAAGCACTTTATAAGCATTTCCTGTAATAAGTCTATATTGGTGATTTGTATAACTTTAAGGGTGCAATACAATATTTCAATAAAAAATTTCACTGGACTTCTCCTTTAAAAACTATACGGATGGTAAAAACAGATGCTGCTATATGCCATACTGCAGAATTTGTGTCCCATTAATTTTTTTTTTTTTTTTGTAATGGCTTTTTTTCTTTTTTTTATGTACACATTAATGTGGTTCACCTTGTTTTTCTGTACATAAAAAATAAACATATGAAAACAGTAAAACGAATGGAAAAATGCAGTGTGAACCTAGCCTTACTGTAAGACAGCTTGCCAAATCCTCTATATTTTTTTTTTTATCAGCCATTTGTATTCTACAATTTGTATTCTACAAAATGATCTTTGTACTTCCAGACAGTCAATAAACTTAAACAACCACTCAGATTCCTTTGCAACGTGCTTCTTAGGGAACACACTGCACAGAATGAATATCTGTGAGGTTTTAGTGACATCTAGATGTCTCCATAGATTCACTTAGTCAATAGTGTTCTTTAAATGGCAGGTGTGTGTATATATAAATATAGACTAAGAGCGCAAGATCAGCAGCTGCTGGCTGTTTTCATGCCACTGAACAGCCTGTGATGTAACGGACAGAGTGTATGTTGGCACAAACAGGCTACAAGTGGAAAGGACTCCCTTCCCTGCTGTGCTCATCAGGCTGGTCTCCAGGGACTCTTCACTACTCCTTGAGGAGAGACACCATTATCAGCAGCAGGCAGCTGGGACTGTACCAGTTCAGAAATTCACAATCCTTTACCAAAACAACTCACTGAGGACATTGCTCTGATTTTCATATCAGGTTGGTCACTTCTCTGTACCTTAGATTTTTTTTTAAGAAAATAAATACTGTCTTTCCTAACAAGTAATGCCATTTGAACTTCTTGTCCTTTGTACTCATTCTATATTTTTAAATGATTAACATTACATACTTATATGATACATTCATTGACTCCAGTCTATTTTTATGCTATTCACCATCAGTACAATCCAGCCCTAACAAACCGGTAGAATACCTTATCCCAGGAAAATGCTAAATATAATGAAAAGTGGCTTAAAGGAAGATCTTAGATGACAACTACAGGGACTAAATATAATTCCCCAAAATATTTCTTGACTATTCTTAAACCATGCACTAATAGAAGCCCGCACACATTGGTCTCTGGTAAAAGGGAAATAACTTGTTTGCCAGACTATAACCTTCAAGAAGCCAACTTGACCTTTCTGTAGCAGGAACATTTTTTCAAGTGCAATTTAATATCTGTAATAGAACTAACATAACAAATTGAGTAAACCATTTTCTATTTGTAGTACAAATAGGTGAAACAAACAAGAGAAGAACCCCCTTGGTATACCAGGTGATAAAAAGCACACTTTTATGAGAAATAAGTCTATTTATTGTTTTCTCTATTAGCTGCTACCAATTTATTCACATTGTCCTGTTTTTAATGTATGGGGTGGCTAATAATCCACTGTGTCGGTAGAGGTTTAACTATTTTAATACACATTTGTCTTTAAAAGAGTTAAAAGGTTCTTTTAAGGGTCCCTTTTAGAAAGTGTTGTGTGTATACTACAGAATGATTCTTTTTAGAATTAAAGGGGTTGCCTGGGCAAGGGATTTTTTTATATGGCCCAGGTTACATTGAAAATAAAAAGAGGTATACTTACCTGTCCTGTTCTCCTGCCACTGCCAGATTCCTAAGCCCCTAGTTTCCACCATGGTAACCTTTTTTATTAGTTCAAGTGATATGCCATATGGACCAAAAATGCCTGCAAAGTGGCTGAATTAACAGGGTAGAGATCAGCTGCATTTCCTGTGGGCACAGCATATCACTAAAACTAGTAAAGAGGACCGGAAGATGGGCTGGGCTCTCAGAAAGCCAGCAGCAGTGCGGGAGTGAGCTTGGTAAGCATATTGCTTTGTTATTTTCAGTGCAGACCTGCTATATATTAAAGAGAAAAAAAAAACATCTCCTTTAAGCTACCCTGTCTGTACCTGTTGGGTATTAAAATATTAGCCCTTTCCCCATTTTTTTCATTACCATACAGCTATTGAATTTTTTCTTAAGTGGCCTAATTGTTTAAAGTTTAAAGGGTCGTCTTAGTCTAGATGCTACAACAATGTGTCCCATGCTGCTGGACAGCTTCAGTACCCAGCGCAGTTAATTTAAGTTTAATTTAAAAGTTAGTTTAATTATGCCAATTCTGAAGGTATATGGCAGTGAATAGGTTAATATTTGCATCACTAGTGGTCTGACACAAAATCAGTTAGTGCCAACATCCATGGTGGCATAGAGTGAATAAGTAGCTAAAATGATCTATGGCATTGGAAGAGTTAGTTTATCTTACCTAGTGTCCAATGGTCATTCACCTCTTTGAACTCCAGGATCATCCTGACTGTAACTTCCAGTTCCCTCTGTGTACTGATCATAGAGATGAATGCAGAGAAGGGATAGAAAGGACTGAAGCTGTAAATATATGGCTGCATTGTTCTCTCTGACTGGGCAGAGTGATTCAGGAGTGCTCTGCCTGATCTCCTAAAGCAGAACTGAAATTCCTAGATTCCTCCAACCTTAATAAAATGTTAGAAGCATTCCTACTATATGGTCTCTGTACCCCATAGCTTGATAATTCCTCTTATTTCACCACTTTGGCTATGATATTTTTTTTTTCTGTAGAGATTCTGAAATAGGCAGTCCTGTCATGTGACACATATTGTAGTACAATAAACAACATTACAAATGATGCCTGACAGTTCACCTCTGGACAGTTTGTGCACTTTAGTTACAACATAGGTTTCTTCAGGACAGTGACATGCCTTATGATCATCACGTCCGTTATAACAATGGCCGCGATTACTACAAAACTGCCTTCTAAGGAATCCCAGACGGAGTGTATACACATAGTATACAGTGAATAGCGGCCACAGAAAACCTGTCAGTGCACACAATGGAGCTCTATTGTGTGCAGCGGGGAATTCAGCGGCAGTGAAGATCATCAGCGGCAGTGATGATCTCTGAAACTGGCCGTTCCGTGACCCGGCCGGTGTCTCTTGCCATGTGAACATGGCTCAAACTGTATCAAACAACACGCTCATCCTGCTAACAATGAACTATATATAGCAGGGCATAGCCAGGGGAAACAGTGCCAGCAGTGGAGTAATACTTTAGGCAATTATTTCTTGTCAACAACGAAAATGTGCTAAATAGAGATGAGCGAACCTGGAGCATGCTCGAGTCCATCCGAACCCGAACTTTCGGCATTTGATCAGCGGTGGCTGCTGAAGTTGGATAAAGCCCTAAGGCTATGTGGAAATCATGGATATAGTCATTGGCTGTATCCATGTGTTCCAGACAACCTTAGAGCTTTATCCAAGTTCAGCAGCCCCAGCTAATCAAATACCGAACGTTCGGGTTCGGATCAACCCGAACCCGGTTCACTCATCTCTAGTGCTAAATAATATAAATTGCACACATACCAATATACATTTGATGAAGATCTTAATATAATTTTAGTAATAACTGGTTACTTCTTTCAGCGGGTAGCGGAATACACCGGCCCATAGAATGGTGTCTATGGAGCCAGCGTAAAGGCGCACGGACAGACAGCGGAATTCCGTGGACATTATCCGCGAGAATTCCTCAGTATGAACCCACCCTAAGGCTGAAGACTGATATTCATATGTACCTCCACTGAAACTACAGATACAGTGGCCTACTCTGTGACAGAGATTACTCTGTCTTTTTTTCATGTGTGCACCCACTTGCGCCATTTTGCATTATACTGCAACATTCACATCACTAATATGATAACCAAGCACTTTAAGGCTATGTTCACACAACATACGGACATCGGTCGCTGTTGCCCTGAAGATAGCATTGAAATCAATGCACAACGGACTGAAAAATTTTGACATGTTATATATGTATATATGTATATTCATGTTATGAATAATTGACATTTTAAGGCCATAACATACAGTGGCCATTGTTCAAAACTCAGTTTGAACTATTGCCGTTATTTGCATTGACTTCAATGCAACACATCTCACATTTCACACATTAAAAAGAATGGCCGTGTTTTAATTCAAAACAATGGCCTTTCTTGTCATAAAATGTACGTTGTGTGAACTTAGCCTAAAGTTGGATAGCTAAGTGTAAAGTAGGTGCGCCAAAAAACTGAAGAAAACACTTAGTAAATACGCAGGGACATCTGATTAAACCCCTTTTCAGGTTTCTAAATGTGCAAAAATCTAGAAAACAACTACATAAACACTTGATGAATCTGTTCAGAACAAGCTAAAGGGGGGCTACAAAAAGTGTTGATCTTTTTCTAAGTAAATGTGGGCCATTGTATGGCACCCTTAGGGGTGAAATAAAAAAGGAGTGTACTTCTGTATACCTCCTATTATATATCGTGATATACAGATTTAAGTACATACAGATTTACCATATTTTATGGCTTCAAAGAGGGAAATGTATCAAGTTTTCCTATGGTAAGATTCTCCTTGTTACTATAAACTACGAATACATTTACCATACGGTATTATCCGGATTTAGCAAGTGCCCCAAACTGTACAGATGAATTCTTTACATTAATTTTATACATATCTGTATTGTATAGCTGCTATACAAAAGTCTATTCTGTATTTCAGGGGAAAAGTAAAAAGAAGATGACGGTCACCTACTCCAGTAAAGTGGCAAATGCCACGTTCTTTGGGTTTCATCGACTACTGCTCAAATGGAGAGGTAGCATTTACAAATTGCTCTACAGAGAGTTTCTATTATTCATGAGTTTATACACCACATTGAGTGTTATATACAGGTATAATATAATTCTTCCTTATAGTTACAAACTAATTGTATATATGGTATATGTATGTTTTATGTTTTTTATTGTTTTTATTTATTTCTTTTTTTACCCAGAATGAGGTGAAAAAGGGGCTTGCATGTAACTTCATTACACCAATGCTTTTTGCATGGTATTCTAGACAGGACTAGAGACTAGAGTAAATTTCAAGTATGTAAAAAAAGGCATTTCTTTGCAGACCATAATCATGCCAAACAATGATCCATATATCATATCAGGGCTGATGTGTCTGTCTTGAATGCGCATAGGAATAAACCTGAAAACCTTCAGGCAGCAACAGCAACAAGAAGATAAATTTTGCAGCATGAGGTCCATAAAAGACTGATCCCTATTGTAGAAATTGGCTAAAATCACAACATGGGTGATTAAAAAAAGTTCACACTAGACGCGTTTCGGCCATGAGGCCTTGATCACAGCATAGTTAAAATCATGACCTTGCTCCTCTTAAATACCTTGGTCTACTTAAGAGGAGCAAGTTCATATGTATGCTGTGATCAAGGCCTCATGGTTGAAACACGTCCAGCGTGAACTTTTTTTTTTTACCACCCACGTTGTGATTTTATCTGGTTTCTACAATAAAGATCAGACTATGTGCTGGAAAACTATGAGTATATTAGGGTTCTTCTCAACCTGAACTCTCTGCATTTGATTATCGTTGGCTGAAGAAGTTGGATTCAACCCTAGGGAGTCACATGCCAAAAGTTCGGGTTTAGACAAAATTGAAAGTACACAAGGTTCACTCATCTCTAGACAGGACACAACATGTCACTAGTCATAATTTCTCTACAGAATAACAATGAGGATGAGTTATCCTAATATACATATATTTTATAGTTATATCTGTGGGTTATATATGGTGAATGAATTCTGAATGGAATGTTTTTCTTACCTTACACTGCCATAGACTACATTGGATACTGTTCATTAAAATACATGCCACATACTACTGGAGATTACCAATATTTGTGTTGTGCAGACTTTGGGGGAGATTTATCAAACATGGTGTAAAGTGAAACTGGCTCAGTTGCCCCTAGCAACCAATCAGATTCCACCTTTCATTTTCCAAAGAGTCTGTAAGGAATGAAAAGTGGAATCTGATTGGTTGCTAGGGGCAACTGAGCCAGTTTCATGCTACACCATGTTTGATAAATCTCCCCCTTTGTGTATCTGTTTTTCATGTACCTTACAGTATACCGACAGTGATTCCATTCTTTCTTTTCTTTCTTGTGTTTTTTTTCAATGCCTTAGTTGCAATACAAAATATTGTTCAGTCACCTCATTAGGGTCAGAGCTTTTCACAGACAGCGCTTCGAATTTACAGCAACCCCATATATGCTGTGAAAGTGAATGCCTCTTCTAAAATACTGCTTATATTTTTCTAAATAAATGCAAGAAACTCATTGATTTACCAGTATATCTATATAGAATTTACAGCTTTATTTGTCTGACACAGAGCACCAGAAGGTACAGGTTTAAAAAGGTGACATGATGGCCGCCTGCAGCCACCACCAGAAGGAGCCAAGAACTAAATGCATACTGGTTTACTGTATACTGGACTCAATGATAACACAGTAAGCTGCTTAGCTTCCTCTAATGGTGCCTGCAAGCAGACAGGATATTGGGGGAGATTTATCAAACATGGTGTAAAGTGAAACTGGCTCAGTTGCCCCTAGCAACCAATCAGATTCCACTTTTCATTCCTCACACACTCATTGGAAAATGAAAGGTGGAATCTGATTGGTTACTAGGGGAAACTGAGCCAGTTTCACTTTACACCATGTTTAATAAATCTCCCCCTATGTCTCTTTTGTAAAAATAAATACGTAATAATTAGAGGTACAGCTACTATAAAGATATGAAATTAATAAACGCTTAGTGGGATTTCAGGGTTATAGTAAAAAAATGTTTTTGTTCTCCAAAGCAACCAATTAAAGCTCTGTTTTCATGTTACCAGAGCTCATTAATAATTGAAAGCTGAGCTGTTATTGGTCGTCTTAGACAACAAAGAACATTGTTTCTAAAACTGCTTGATAAATATCACCCTAAATTCTGAACTTTGTATGGGTGTATTTGATCAGATATTTTTTGATATCATAATACCTTTCCCTATTGATTGCCACATAGATGGTTTGCTTCTGTACAAAGCTAGCTGTTTTTGTTTTGCTTTTCTTGATGCTTTTTATCATTCGCTTTGAATATCATTATACAGTTTGCATAAAGCCGGTGTATAGTTTCCATTAAAAAAACATATTAAAAGGGGCATGTCTCTAGCTATGATCTCAATAGATAGCTAAAAAGATATAATCTAGCAAATAAGCTTATCTGGCCTTTCTATTCTTAAAGGGGTTATCCATAGAAAATATATTTCTTTAAAATCAACTGTTTTCAGAAAGTTATATAGATTTGTAATTTACTTCTGTTTAAAAATCTCAAGTCTTTCCATGCTTATCAGCTGCTGTATGTGCTGCAGGAAATGTTGTTTTCTTTTCAGTCTGACACAGTGCTCTCTGCTGCCACCTCTATCCATGTCAGGAACTGTCCAGAGTAGCAATAAATTTCTATAGAAAACCTCTACTGCTCTGGACAGTTCCTCTCTTGGACAGAGGTGGCAGCAGAGAGCACTGTGTTCGACTGGAAAGAATACACCACTTCCTGCAGGACATATCGGTTGCTGTAAGTATTGAAAGACTTGCAATTTTTAATAGAAGTTACATTACAAATCTATATAACTTTCTAAAACAAGTTGATTTGAAAGAAAGAGATTTTCGCTGGATAACCCCTTTAAGTGTTGCCAAGGGTTTGCATCTTTCTTGAAGGCGCAGACTCTGAAGTCTTGATTGTTAAATTTGACAATTATACCCCACTTTTTAAAGTTTAACATCTGGGATTGCCTCAATTTGTTATGAAATAACACTGGACATAAAACTGTACAAAATGGCTGTAATCTCTAAATAGTTAAAGCAACAATTTTTGTTAAAACCCCATGAGGTAAATCTGAAAGCTTATACTTTAACAACATATGGATGGCCTTTTTTTATATCCATTGTGAGGCCATGTTACACAACGTATGTTTTACATAAATCATGGCCATTGTTGCCGTTGTTGCAATTTGCACATAGTATACTCTCCGACCAGAATTTCATCTGGCCGCACGAAAAACTGACATGTCAGTTCAATGAATAGCGGCCCCAGAGAACCCGTCAGTTCACATAATGGAGCGTGCGGCACCATTGTGTGCATCTGCGAATTGGGATGCGGGCACACATGGATGCACCCACATCCCAATAAATCAGACATAAAGATCATCCGGCTGGTACTGCAGTACAAGCTAGGATGATCTTCTCTGACACCGGCCATTCTATGACCCGACCCAGTGTGTGAACATGGCCTGATGGTGTAAAGCTATGAATACTGGGTCACTGTATAAATACTTCTGGACCCAACTGTATATACAAAAAAAGCCTTGAGAAAGGCGCTCCTATGATGAGCTCCAATACCATTGATTGGGCATCTGTATGCAAACTATAAGGTAATATTAAAGTTGATGATACACTGCAAATTGCTTCCACAATTCACAATTTAACAATGTAATCTCTGTTCAGTGTTAGAGCTTGCTTGTATTTTTACTTATAATTAACATAGCATCTCTTCATTGTTGGTGGTCCAGTAACATTGCCTGAAAAATGATGAAAAAGATCAGTATTGGGAAAGAAAACAGATTAACATATAAATATTTGGAAGGTTTCTTTTAGTGCCTCTTAGCAAATGCAGCTTTACTACCTATTATTTGATTAATACTTCCTTATAAGTAATTTAACCTAGGTCATAATGAACTAAGTGACAACATAAATTACAACTACTGTGAACTGGCACATACAGTTCATACAGCTGCTATTGTACTTTGTTTTTTATAATACTACTTTTTCTGCCAATGGTTTTTACATATGTTTGTTTTTTTTCTCCTATGATCATTGCAGCTGCAATAACTAGCTGCAATAACACTTTACTTAACCCCTTAAAGACAGAGCCAATTTCCAAGCCCCTATTTTCTGCGCCACTAATTGTACTTCGCAATGAAGGGCTGAATTTTTTCATAAAGTACACTGCAAAACCAGAAAAAAATAAATGTGTGGTGAAATTGAAAAAAAAAAACGCATTCTGTTTATTTGTGGTGTATTAGCCGCTCGCCCTGAGGTAAAACTGATTTTTTTATATATGTTTTTCAAGTCATTACGATTACAACGATATGTAACATGTATAACTTTTATATTATGTGATGGCTTGTAAAAAGTTCAAACCATTGTTAACAAATATATGTTCCTTAAAATCGCTCTATTCCCATGCTTATAGCGCTTTTATCCTTTGGTCTATGGGGCTGTGTGAGGTGTCATTTTCTGCGCCATGATGTGTTCTTTCTATCGATACCTTGTTTGCGCATATGTGACTTTTTGATCGCTTTTTATTACAATTTTTCTGGATTTGATGCGACCAAAAATGCACAATTTTCCACTTTGTGATTTTTTTTACGCTTACGCCGTTTACCGTGCGAGATCAGAAATCAAATCAATTAATTATTATTAATTATTAATTAATAATTTGGGCGATTACGCACACGGCGATACCAAACATGTTTATTTCTTTCTTGATTTTTATTTATAACATGGGAAAAGGGGGTGATTCAAACTTTTATTAGGGGAGGGGGCTTTTTATTACTAACACTTTATTTATTTATTTTACACTTATACTAGAAGCTTCCCTGGGGGACTTCTAGTATATGCACACTGATCTCTCTTTGAGATCTATGCTGTATAGTTATACAGCATAGATCAATAAGATAGGCACTCGATTGATTACGGCGCAGACCCCGGCCCGAGCAGGATGTGTGGATCACTCCTTCGGGACAACGTCCCGGGGGGGGGGGGGCGATCCACCCCACTAGACACCAGGGATGAGGCTGCATAAAGGATTTAGATGCAGCTGTCAACTTTGACAGCTGCATCTGAATCCTTAAATAGTGTGCACAGCATTTGGACCGTGCCCGCTAATTGCTGCGATCCCAGGCTACATGTGGCACCCGGGACCGTGACGGTTCAGAGCGGGGTCGCTGCGCGGCCCCGCTCTGAACTTCCTGAGTCAGCCACAGGGTGTAAATATACGCCCGTGGTCGTTAAGGTGTTAATGAGGACCTATAATCAAACCCCAAAAATGAGATGTTACTATCATGAAATTTAATAATTTTAGAATTTTTTTTTTCTTTTAAGCTGTTCACCATGTGGTAACAGTATTGTTATATTTTATATAAATCGGACAATAAATGATACATAATATGTTTATTAATTTTTATTTTTAAAATAGGAAAGGAGTTAATTTAAACTTTTATTGGAGTTTGTTTTATAAGTTTTTTTTTCCCCATAATTTAAAAAACTTGTTTTCTATGCACAGATTGCCGAGCCGAAAGGACAGAGGTCTCCCCCAGTGTAAGTGATCAAGACTGCGGGGGTCCTGATCAGTTAGTAAAAGGGGCTTATCCTGTCGCTGACTTCGTTAAACGCTGTGATCGCTATGCATTGCAGCATTTAAGGGGGAATGACAGGCAGCTGTGTGGCCGCGGTTGCCTGTCATTACCTATGGCTCCAGGAACACTAGTGTGTAAGGGGCCGATTGCATTTAAATGTCCCTGCACACATTAAATCCCCTTCATGGCCACAAAAGTTTATATACGTTCTTGCTGCATGGGGCATCTGCAGCAGGAACGTATATAGCCGTATTGTGGACGTGAAGGGCACAATAATAAGAGTGCAAATCAGCTGTCACCAAACAAACAGCAAATGCACATATAAGCTGCACTTACATAAACTTTATTGAGAATCATCCTATACAAAATACTAAAAGGGAGCAGATAGAAGGAGACAAGCCTTCTGGAAAAAAACAAACAAATTGGAACATATCACTTAAAATACAAAGTCATGTACCCTGCTTGTGTCCAAGCAAGCGTACCCCCAAACACACAGCTATCCCCAGTTAACGCACAACATAGATCCCTTACAAATAGCTGATGAAAATATACATAATGGAGAATAATGCGGTATGCAAACATTTGTAGCATATATATCACCATATGTGGGAAAAGGTAAAAGGACTGGAGGGGAAAGAGCACTCTAGGCGTTCCGCCGTACCCCACTGCTTCCACAATTTTTTGGGGTTGAAAGAAATGGTGTTTGAGTACCCCTTTAAATTTACTGTACACGCATAAGTGTCTGTTAAAGTGAAGACCATGGAGTGTATATTATACACATTTGTAGACATTAGCACTACTAAGCAGTATGAGCTATTTTATGATCCATTCAGGGGCATAACTACCACCATAGCAGCTGCTACGGGGCCCGCCACATCAGGGGGCTATGGCCTGCTCTTTTAGTACACTGGGCCCCCTGAGCCTCATAATTTGCTAAACCCAGGGGCCGAGCGGTGCCGCAAATGTCCCTTCAACTGCAAGAACTGACGAGCACTTGTAGTTATGCACTTAAGACTACACTTGACGGCTTAGGGGCAGTCGGTGGGGGGGGGGGGCAATCAAAAATGGGGCCCAGCCATATCTAGTTATGTCCTTGAATCCATTTACATGCTCTAAACAAATCACCACAAAGTAATGAACATGCTGCAAATTCCATGACGGGTTTATCATATTTGCAGGTTGCACATGGAAAAACCATACAAATACAATGGGGCTGAAACATGTGTAAGTCTGCTGGCCAATCTGATAGAAATCTAAATGTAAGGGTTCTGCTGCTGATTTTCTGCAACATGTGAACATATACCAAACTCTCTGCTCTTCCATCTGTTTTAACTGGTAACATAAATGAATTTTTGTTTTCAAGTGAATTTCTTGATGCTTGTTTTTTTTTTCATTCTGAACCACAAAAATCATCAGTTTTTTTGTTGTTTTTTTTTGCATTTGGTTAGTTTTCTTTTTTAGGGCTAGAGCAAAATCTAAAGCCCATGAAACAAGCATTTGGTTAAGAAGCTTTATGGAATGTTATTTGCCAAAATAAGGCCATTTAGTATGTAGCGTGGCCTGGAGTGATGCATCAAAATTGCACATGGTTTACCACAAATTGCCACAATTTCAGGTTAACCATATAAAAATCATGTCCAAACCAGAGGTAATTTGCTGTGATCCACGTGTAGTTTTATTGCACAATTAATGCAGCACACAGCCCAAACAGGTGAACCCAGCTATACATAGCACTATATCAACAGGTACGAATAGGTAGAGATTTTCCATCTTTAAGGCCTGGCAAAGTACTCAACTGCTTGGTAATATTCCTTCACAACAAGAAAGCATGATTCAGCTTGTACTCTTATCCTCTATAGGGTTTCATGCTGACCCAGAGGCATTCCCAAGCTATGTCAGTTATCCTGACTGGTGCAGTTCTTGCTTATTAGTGGCAGTCATGTGTCAGCCATTCCTAAACTTCTTCACATGACCTGTCTTACTGGCTTTGTGTGACATAGTACCCATCATCTAGTTTATGAGTGTAACTTACATGTAGTGGTACACTATGCACTATAGTACACAATGCTATGACACTGTCTAATATTACATGGAGAAGAAGAGG
Organism: Dendropsophus ebraccatus; assembly: GCF_027789765.1. Classification (NCBI taxonomy): domain Eukaryota; kingdom Metazoa; phylum Chordata; class Amphibia; order Anura; family Hylidae; genus Dendropsophus; species Dendropsophus ebraccatus. The sequence goes on along the minus strand of NC_091454.1, from coordinate 90,563,208 downwards.
TGGCTGCTTAATTGTGGTATAAATTTATAAAACTAATTGGCTACCTGTTGATCTAGTCTGATTAACACCTAAGTGTTGGAAGGATTTTCTTTTTTTTTTAGACCATTAGATCAATGCTATACAAGTTTTAACAACTTCCTCTTCAACTCTCTTTGTAGATCTAGTCATTTCGCAATCAGAAAAACATGCAAATCTATAGCATTATCCAATAATACTGTTTTGTAGATATTTTATTAAGAACCTTTTCCCATAAGGCAAGATTATGTTAAAATAGCAAGACATTGGTGGGCCTGGTTGATTTGGCGCTCCCCCTGATCCGGGGGACTGTGCTGCTATGCGGGGACTTGAATCTGACTCTAGACCCAACTATGGATAATTCCTCTGGTCACTCCGGCCTCTCTTACTCCTCTATCAAACGGGTCAAGAGGGCATTCCAGCAGCTCCAGCTCAGTGATGCTTGGCGACTGCTTCATCCCGCTGACCGGGACTATAGCTTTTATTCAGCCCCGCATGGCACCTACAGCCGCCTGGATTACATCATGATACAACATAGCGCCCTGTCCTGGCTATCGTCCTCCTCGGTGGAGAATATCCTTTGGTCGGACCACGCCCCGGTCTTTTGCTCTTTACTTCTGCCCAACCTCACAAGATCGGCCTGGTCTTGGAGATTGAACGAGTCTCTACTCACCGACGTTGCCTGTCTCTCTGATCTGAAGAAGACGATTGAGGGCTTTCTCCAAGACCACGCCAATGACTCTACAGCCCCATATGTTAAGTGGGAAGCGAGCTCTTCATAAGGTTACCACGCTTGAAATGGCTCACAAAGGTGCATTCTCTGTTTCCGTGCTCCGGGACTTGCAAGCAGCCAGACTAGAAGTACAGCGATTACTGGAGGTGTCCTGGGGTCGTGCTCTCCAGGTTTGTAGGAGCCGTTTCTATGAGTACGGAAACAAGAGTGGGCGGATGTTGGCCCGGGCGTTGAGGGCTCGAATAACCCAATCACACATACCCAGCATTAAACCCCGCTCCGGCCCAGCAGTGTACACGACCCGAGACATAACCTCACAGTTCCACTCATTTTATTCCGACCTTTATCATCTACCCCCCCCCCCCCCCGGTCTCCTCTACCCCTCCACCCTCCCCCTTCCCACCCCTCCCGAATGAGACCCTCGCCTCCCTGGAGGAACCGTTTTCCCCCCTGGAGCTGAGCTCCGTTATCGATGACCTGCCTAGTGGTAAAAGCCCCGGACCGGATGGTTACACCGCTTTTACAAGGAACTTCAGACTCTGCTATCCCCTCTCCTATTATCTGCGTTTAATTCCATTTCCCCTGACTCCCCCTTCCCAACCTATTCCACCTTAGCCCATATTGTTGTTATTCCTAAACCCGGGAAAGACCCCCAGCTCTGTAGCAGTTATCGTCCTATCTCCCTTCTGAATGTTGATTTAAAGATCTATTCCAAACTAATAGCCAACCGTCTCAATACCTTACTACCCGCTTTAATCCATCCGGACCAGGTGGGGTTTGTGCCGGGGAGGGAAGCCAGGGACAATACCATCAAGACGATCGACATCATGCACCTCGCCAAGTCTCGGAACGTCCCGCTGATGATTTTGTCGCTGGACGCCGAGAAGGCATTTGATCGGATCTCCTGGCCCTCCCTGGCACAGACCCTTCACCATGTGGGCCTAGGCCCTGTCCTTACCTCTAAAATCATGGCACTTTACTGCACCCCAAAAGCCCAACTAAAAATCAACGGCACGCTTTCTGACCCTTTCCCCATACACAATGGCACCCGACAAGGTTGCCCGCTCTCCCCACTTTTGTATGTGCTGGTAATGGAGCACTTGATGGCCTCTATCAGGGCAGATCCGAACATTCATGGCGTCACGGTTGAGGGCAGGGAATATAAATGCTCGGCTTTTGCCGATGACCTCTTGGTGTATATCACTGATCCTGTGACCTCTCTTCCCTCCCTGATGGCCCGATGGTCGGCGTTTGGGGAGTGGTCAAATTTCAAACTCAACCTGTCCAAGTCAGAGGCCCTTGGTGTTTCCTTGCCCGCCCATCTTAAGTCTACCCTTCAAGCCTCCTTCCCTTTTATGTGGCCCCCTGCTGGGATCACCTATCTGGGTATAAAACTTCCCCCCGACCTCACACTTTTGTTCTCGGCCAATTTCACTCCCCTTCTCACACGATTCCGCAAGGACTTGGAGCAATGGGATCGTCCAGAATTCTCTTGGTTTGGGAGAGTCAGTATTGTTAAGATGACCCTACTTCCCCGACTCCTATACTTATTACAGACCGTACCGATTTTTATAGCTACCTCATTCTTCAATCAGCTCCAACGGTGCTTCGGGTCCTTTGTCTGGGCCTCCCGAAGTCCTCGTCTTGGCAGACTGACTCTGACCAGACCCAAGCTCTTGGGTGGCGCGGGACTCCCGGACTGTCGCCTATACTACCTTGCCTGTATACATACAAGAGTCCTGGATATGATCCATAACGAGAAAAACAAGCTGTGGGTCCGTCTGGCTCAGTCACTTTCCTCCAAGTCCTTAGCAACTCTCCCGTGGACGTGGTCCCCCTCCCTAGCAGACTCTCATGTTATGTCTTTCTCCACCCGCCATACCCTGGCTAGTCTCCATGCCGGGCGGCCGACTCCCTCCCTGATTGACCCGTTAGGCCCCCTCCTGCCGATAACTGACCATCCTGAGTTCCCCCCCGGGACTTCCCCTTCCCCTTTTTTGGGCTTCTCCAAATCTACCCCTCTGCGCTTTGTCCATGTCCTGGACAAAGATTCCCTTAAACCTCTCTCCTCTATCCTCTCAGAGGATACCCCGGTCGCAAGAGCTCCCTTTGCCTACTTGCAACTTAAACACTTCCACTCTATGGTGTCTAGGGGGAAACAGTTATCTCGCCCCCTCACAGAATTTGAGCGGTTATGCATGTCCACCTACCCCCGACACACTCAATCTCGGCCATATACGGACAGCTGATATCTGGGAGATACAAAGCTCCACCCCCGTTCTGCGATAAGTGGGAAGCGGAACTGGGTAAACACTTTACTGAGGAGCAATGGGCCAGATGTTTTTTTCTCACCCACAAGGCGACTATCGCCACAAAAGCACAGGAAACGTGCTATAAAATCACATCAAGGTGGTACAGGGTCCCCGTGGTCCTACATAAGTGGTTTCCTTCGGTTTCGGACGAGTGCTGGAGATGTGGTGACGCACAGGGCACCATGTCCCATATATGGTGGGGGTGCGCCCGTCTCCAGCCTTACTGGAAGACGATACTGCAAATTATCTCTGAAATAACGGGCGTCCACATTCCCAACACTCCTGAATCCGTACTACTATTCATGTTCCCCATGGCCCAACAAAAATACAAAAAGTCCCTTGCACGACATTTACTACAGGCAGCCAAGACCGTGATCCCCAGGCACTGGAGATCCACGGATGTCCCGTCACTGGAGGGGTGGTTCAAAGAGATCACACACATTCAACACATGGAGGACCTCCTTGCCTCCGCACCAAAAGAAATCTCTGCCTATACATCCACCTGGGCGGCGTGGCTGGATTTTCTTGCCTCCCCCAGATATAGGTCAGCCGCGCTGGGGCAACCTTAGAGCAGGTCGCTCAGTCGCGGGTAGGCCTCTAGGCATACCCTGTCGCTGGTACCAAGGTTGTGGGGCATCCGGGAAGCCGGCGGTTCACTCACTGCTTACTCCTCAGGCGTGGATCACACACCTTCCCCCCCCCCCCCCCTCCCCTTCTCTGGCTACCTACCCTTTCTATTTCTACCCCCTTCTTACTCCTTACTCATGGTTTTGTTTTTAGCTACTGTTTTGTGCAATATGCTCTTATGTTCGTGTGGGTCGGCCGACAGGCCCCTCGGTGTTGGCCTCTGTTTAAATATCCAAGTTTATGAAACCCCCACGTTGGGCCGGATTTTGAGTTGCTTGTCATTCACTATTTTGGATGTTGATGTTACTGTAATACTTTTGCACTATTATTCCCGTGCCATGGCCCTTTCGGTCGAAGTTGTCGAATGTACACTCTGGTTTGTTCCTTGAAAATTTTCCTCTTGTCTACTTGTCTTTCTTATATGAAAAATTCTTAATAAAAATTTCAATTGGAAAAAAATAGCAAGACAATCATTCAGTAGGGTTGCTACGATCCAAAAAAAGCAAGGGTAAAACACTATAAACAAATGTTTATAAATTATCCAGAAATGCATAATTGGGAAGCTTGAGACCTTAGTTATAGAGGAACACATTGATGTAGGGACAAGGTGAGTAGGAAGAGAGGAGTACAGTATGTCTCTATGTTAGAAATTATATGAAAGTGAGTGTGAACGATTTAAAGGGAAAGTCTGGCCATTTTCAAAAAAACGGCAGATGGGAATGTAATAAGGAGCTCTAACTTACCTTTGCTCGTGCCCACAGTGAGCAGCGGGACCGGCCCTGAGGACCCCCACTTGAAGGCATTTTCCCCCGAGTTGCGATGATGTTAGAGCTAGAGAGAAAATGCCTGTGCCAGCTGATGGATAGTCTGCTCAGCCAATCAGTGACTGGAGCAGCATCACCAACTGGCTGAGCGGGCCAGTTCATCAGCCGGGTCATGACGTACCCAGCACCAGAGATCATGGAGCCCGGTGATAATAAGAGATTTCACTGTACAGATATAGATTTGAGGTTCGGATTTGAGGTTTTGATTAAAACTTCAGCAGGATAATTTTATTGGCCAATTTGTGAAGGAGTCAACACATTTCTAACGCAGAGGAAGTTGGGGATGTCACTGTCCATGACAACCTTGGCAACAGTGATCACAATATAGTGACTTTTGACTTAAAGTATAGAAAACAGAAGACATGTAGGGAGGGCAAAACATTTAATTTTAAAAATTTCCCTGGATTAAGGGCAGAACTTCAGGTATAGACTGGTTTAGTTTAGGTTTTAACAGTAAAATTTAGTTTAGTAGCCTGTCACTGGTGGTCAATGATACCTACATTAAAAGAGAACTCATGCATTTTTTGTAACATGTTATAACATAAGGAAAGCTAGATAAATTCCTAATGTACAATAATTATGGGAAATGCACATATTGTGCAATTTCCCTCAATTTAGTAGATCAGGCAGGCTTTAGATTCTCTAAAGAACTGTGACATCACAAATTCATACAAAGTGTCCAGCGGGGGGGCGCAGTATATGGAGAAATTACATTGTATCTGCTTCCTTGAACTTTATTCACAAACTTCAGCTACTGTGCCCCCCTCCCCAATCTGAGAGGGGCGCTGTAGTGTAGCCCCCCCCCAGGACCCTCAAACTCTCCCCTCCCCTGGTTGCCCCATCCACATCTCCACATCACAAGTGTCAGCAACCCCGTCCATGGCACATAGGATGGGGCTGCTGGCATTTGTGGTGCGACTGCGCTCCTCCCCCCCCCCCAAAGACCCCCAAACTCCCCTCATCCGCATCACGAGTGCCAGCAGCCCGTGGAACATTACAAAGTACATTTTGGCCAAAATTTTCCTTTAAATTATTATAATTGGTGATTATAATTGGTGATTATAATTGGTGTTCCCCAAGGTTCAACACTTTTAAAATACCAGCAGCACAGGAAAATCAATCTAGTTATGGATGCAGGTCTGTATGTAATCCAACAAATAGTAGAGGAGAAGTTATTTATTTGGGTCTTAATAACCTCCATGTATCATATGTCCTAGAGGAGGAAAAACTAGGAGAGTCACTGGTAGAAAAACATTTAGGTGCACTTGTAGATAATAGACTACAGAACAGCATGCAATGTCAGTCAGCTGCAGGTATCGGAGACCATACACCTTCCAAAACTGACATCTCTACCATCCACCCTCCATTCTCCCCATACAGAGGAATGGCCTAGCATTCCTCCCCAAGAATGCTAGCGGCCTAGCATTCTTGTGTTTTCTATCGGGACTGTGATTTTCCATCACACCAACCCCTATCTCCACATTCTGTCGGTGGTCGGTCAGGAGAGCCCTATGCACCTTATACAGACAGATTAAAATAATTATGTGTGTTTAGTCTTTTAAGTGGGGAAATAATCAACATATTTAAATACCTCTACCTGGAGAAAAAAATGTTCAGTCTCTGGAGGCAACAGGCCTTCTTTACCATGAGAACCTAAAACCTGTGGAACAGTCTACCTCAGGATTTGGTCTCAGCAACAGGCTTTCACAAGTTACAATGCAATGTCACTTACACATGTTACAATGACATGTCACTTCGTTGAGCGGAGAGCAGCGACTGGGGAGGAGCGCACGCTCTCCCATAGACGGGCTATGGCACACTGAGACAGGCGGGATTCCGCCTGTTTTATTCAGTGTGAACATACCCTAACTCACACAGTGGCAGTAAAACAGCAGAAACTACTGCCACCGATTGTAATTGCTGGCCACCTGCTGTAATCAAGCCATAACTGTACAATGATGACAGTGACTTATATCCAGTGACTCACAAGGGGTGATTTTTTATTTTATTTTATATTAATATTAATATTTCTAAACTCTATAAGAAAATCTATGAAGAGGAAATAAATCATTATAATGCTGAAAAGAGATGTGAAATAGTTATCTTTTCTAGAGATGTAGTATAATGAAGGTTAAATGTTGCAAAAAACTTGCATGGCTATTAGAATAAAGGTACTCCTTTAATAGCTAGTTTATAAAAATCTTAAAATGTCCCTGTCATTCAAAAAAAAACCAACCTTTGACATGTCGCAGAGATGTTCAGACCCCCACCAATCTCTAGAAGTTATCTGCTTTACTTCCTGACTGGCTACATTTCCTTGCTACATGAGACAAGGTCAATAGACCTATAATAAAGTTTGTCTCGTACAGTAAGGCACAGTTTATAGGAAGCCAGGGAGCTCTTAACCACACACTTCTGTATTTACAGATCATGGAAGTCTGAACACGCAGATCCTGACCCTGTCTATGTGACATGTCAAAAGTTTCTTATGACAGGGACTCTTTAAATAAGATCGTAACACCTGCTTACTCATACTAATACTTTACTATACTAATATAAGAGGTTTGTTGACACTGAGACAAGTTTACAGCAATGAGAGTGATAATCTGCAACATCAGGCCAATTCGCAGATTATCGCTTTGTGTAATAGAGACAAGGATCAGCCTGATCGTTGTTTATTATTCCAACCTAAAAATCGTTGGCCGCCAGGTGTACTACGTGTAATAGTGATGCGCTGCATATGGCTGATGAGTGAGTAAAAAAATAATTAAGTTTATACATACCTTTCCAGTTTCTGGTGTTCTTCTCACTTCTGTCTGCTTTCCACAGCCGCCAGTGGAACTTCAGAGCAGGTCTCTGAAGTGATAAGCCGCTCAGCCAATCACAGGCCAAGACTGATCTGCCACAGTCAGTGATTGGCTGTGCGGCCTTTCACTTTAGAGACCGGCTCTGAAGTGACAGAAGAAGAAAGAAAGCAGAACACCGGGGAAGTCTAAACTTTATTATTTTAAAGAGGTAAGTCTTAACTTTATTATTTTAAACTTTTTTTAGAAAAGGGCTGCACAGACATTGCTAATGATGTCTGTGCAGCCCTTACTGCATGATTATCAAGCCGTGTAAACGAGCGCCGAGTGAGAAAAATTATCAGTTAGTAGCTTCCAACCTTATTTAAAAAACAAACCTACCTGCAGTAAATGTTATGGCATGACTATGGCATGTCTTATAATATTTGTTGCTACCAAAGATGCGTTAGGTATTATTTTCAGAGAATGTCTTATTTTTCCATGAATAAGAATTCACATGCCACATGCACAGCAGAAACAGAGCGTACATTATGGCGGCTTCTAGCCACCAAGGCACACTCGTACAGCACAGCAGGGACAGCATGGTGGCAGGCGACGGGATAATGGCAGACTGTGTGCAGCTCTTCATTTGGTGGTAGGGAACAATGGGGATGGCGGCAGGTAACGGGCCTCTTGATGCCTTGCTGGCACATTTACAAGTGACGACTGCGCAAGTGACGGTCTTCATGTCCTGCATGCAGCTGCTCTGCAAAGGACGGTGAAGGTAGGGGACAACGGCTAAAAAGAATCACAGCTGCATGCACTGGTGTTCTGTTTTTCGGGCATGCTTCCAAACAAAACTTTGCTAGGTCTTACTTTCGGGGGAGGCCTTATATTTATCAATCCAGCAAAACATCTACTAGGCCTTATTTTCAGGGGAAGTCTTATATTCGGGAAACAGGGTAGTTATACACATGCATGTATCTTTGTCAGTTTGTAGCTATGTTTGTGTGCATGTCCTGTATATTCACTAGGCCACGTATTGGTATGTGATCCATGATAACATCACACTGCTGCCTCTAGTAAAATAAGCTTTTTTTGCATGTTGCTTTTATGGGGTTTTTTTGTGATTTTGGCAGACAAACTGATACCTTTGTGAACAATGAGTTTTGTGTCCTTGTATACTTTTATGTACATTTCTTTACATAATATGCACAAATTACCAAAATATCAGACTTCAGTTGTACTATTTTCTTACTTTTTCCTCTAGATTTTTTCTTTCAGAGTCTCAAAAACGTTATTTTGAAAAACTATCACTTTACTGTGACAGATATGCAGAACAAATCCCAGTTACCTTTGTGCTAGGTAAGTGGTGGCCACTGGTAGAAATATCCACACAGCAGCTTCTGCTTTGAAGTTGTGGTGCACAGTGCATGCAGATGACACTATATACAGTAGTGATCATGTTCAGTAAGTTGTGCTCACTTGTTCCTAGTTGTTGCCCACAGTAACCAGTTTCTTGTTTTGTCAACTGTCACTTGCAAAATTAAAGGGGTTGTCCAGCGAAAATCTTTTTCTTTCAAATCAACTGATGTCAAAAATTTATGTAGATTTGTAATTTACTTCTATTAAAAAATCTAAAGTCTTCCCATACTTTCTAGCTCCTATATATATGTCATGCAGGAAATGTTTTATTTTGTCTGACACTGTGCTCTCTGCTGCCATCTCTGGCCGAGACAGGAAGTCTGTCTCTGTTTTCTATGAATCCTCGTAGAAAACCTCTCCTGCTCTGGACAGTTCCTGTCTCGGCCAGAGATGTCAGCAGAGTCAGACTGAAACTAAAGCAACATTTCCTGCATGACATAAAGTAGCTGATAAGTATGGGAAGACTTGAGATTTTTTAATAGAAGTAAATTACAAATCTATATAACTTTCTGATATCAGTTGATTTGAAAGAAAAAGATTTTCACTGGACAACCCCTTTAAGGCAACGTTTTTGAGGCAAAAATATGGTCGTATTTTGATAATCAAGTCCATATATAATCATCATTATTAGGGATGAGTGCTTTTAGGCTCCGTTCCCACTGAGCAAAAGTAGCGGAATTCCGCAAAGGAATTGTCCGCCGCGGAATGCTGTTAGCCTCCCGCTCATAATGGGAGTCTCCCATTATGAGCGGGAGGCTAACGGCATTCCGCGGTGGACAATTCCGTCACGGAATTCCGCTACTTTTGCTCAGTGGGAACGGGGTCTTACAGTAGAAATGAAGTGAAGCGCTTTGTTAGTATTGGCAGCTTGTCAGGCTGCTTGCTTTGAAGTCTGTGCCTCTCCGCTCTTGGCACCAGGAAAAGCTGGATCCCGTACTGGGAAACTTCTCCCAGTTTCCCAGGACTGGATCCAGCTTTTCCCTGGACCCGGAGCAGAGGGGCACAAACTTCAAAGCCATAAGCCTGACAAACTGACGGCCGATCCTAATGCCGTGTTTACACAGACAGATTTATCTGACAGATTTTGGAAGCCAAAGCCAGGAATGGATTTGAAAAGAGGATAGATCCCAGTCTTTCCTTTATGACCTGATCCCTGTTTATAGTCTGTTCCTGGTTTGGGCTTCAAAGATCTGTCAGATAAATCTGTCTGTGTAAACGCACCATAACAAAGTGCTTCACTTCATTTCTACTGTAAATGCACTCATCTCTAATCATTATTATTTACGGCCGTATTTTCACCTATTTTGTCTATGTCCATGGGGCTTGCAGTAGAATAACTGCTAAAACAAAGATTAACTGATTATTTAGCATATTTTATGACCCCTATATTAACATTTATAGCTCGATACAAGATTAATCTTTGCAGATAGATATGGAACAGGAGAACATGTAGGAGGAAGTTCCTTTACAATGCCGCACAATGTCTCAGAATATGTAAAGCATTATTACTAGTATGTGCAGTACAAGTAACTGCTATTTTAGAGATAAAACTGGCACAGACCCATAAATAGAACATAATGTCCATCAGATCAATCAGTCATTGTTTTCCTGTAAGAATATTGACCATACTAAATGGAATAATGTGATGACTTTCTTAACTCAAGTAAGTAAAAAGCCAATGCCCCAGATCACTACCCTAAAAGCCTGGTAACGGACCTAAATAGCCTTGGGGCACAACTCCAATTCCTTTATGGTGCATAGACTAATGGCTTAGTATTCTGAAATGAAGGACTGCAGGAACACTGATATTTTGAGAAGTCTAAGGTATCAGTTCTAAAGTCAAATCAGTTCACTAGGCTCCAGCACACATGCAATAATTCCTCCTTTTCATCAGACCCCTTAGTAGGTACACACAAACATCTATGAAAGCATCTCTGAAATGTTAACAATGCTAATATTATAAGGCTAAGGTTACTGGGATCATCAGATGTCATCTTGTTGTTGTGGCACCCAAGGTCTAGCATGTTATATTATTTACATTTTGGATCTAAGCTGAAAATATGTTACCAAGCCAAGTGTGCCTGCGGTCTCCCATGGGTGGATTTGTGGAAAATGGCTAGCACACAGCATAATGGTTTGCAGATCTTGGCATCTGTACACACCAGGTTCAGTGTGTACATGTAGCCCTTACACTGGGAGATGCTACTAGATTATACATCAAATAAACATTTAATGGACTGGAAGTATACTAAAAGACAGTCCGTGGTCAGTAAGTGTCAGTTTACATTTATTCTGATCAGTGATTTATATACTATTTAACTAAAAAGGTAATAAGTGTTGAGTAGTGAGAAAAAAGAAATGAATGAACAAGTGCTGCAAAATATTTACCCTTAACATTTATTAGAAGTATTCAGTATAGTTTTACATGCTTATATTTTAGTCTCATTTTTTGTTCATTAAAATTGCAGCAAGAGCTCCTTCTCTCAATTGAGAGCTTAATTAAAGGGGTTGTCCGGTATTTTTTTTTTTTTAAACTACTCTAATAAAGCACTGCACTTTTGTGGGTGTTGTATGTTCTATATACACTTTTTTTTATTTAGAGTACTTATTGTGTTCTCAGGCTCAGTCACATGACCACTCTGCCTGTGTTTTCTTTACTTCCTGTGATGTCATACTCCCTGTCTGTTTCCTGTTTCTTCCAGTAAGGGACCAGTGAGTCATCAGGTGGGCGGGGTTATGCATCCACATTTCCTTATCCTGCCCATGTAGGAGGAGATTATACCTGAGCCAAGTAGAAACTGCAGCAGTAAGGGCACCATGACATGGAGGAAAGCAGGAGCTGATAGCTATGTTGTGGGGGGCACAAAGGTTAGCCATGTTGTGGGGGGCACAGAGGTTAGCAATGTTGCTTTGTAGTGTTGGAGTCCTGGGATCAAATGCCACCAAGAATAAGAGCTGCATGCATGTCCCCCTATGTATGCATGAATTTTATCACACTCCCCAAAACATTGTGAGCCCCATTGGGGACAGGGACCAATATGGGTGACTACAATCTCTGTACAGCACTGCAGAATAGGTTGGCGCCATATAAATAAAAGAACACTATTGTTATTATTGTACTGTAAATATCTACAGTGGCTGGGCAGTGTAATATGGAGAGGAGAGAAGCTACTTCACCTCAGTCACCATGTCAGTCACCATTCAGTCAATTTCCAGCTGACGTAAACTTGCATTAGAATCCCCTGACCCCTGTGACCTGAAAGTTCCTTCTTTAAATAAAGAATATGCAAAGTAGCTCTCACACCTCTTAGGGTCCTATTCCACGGGCCGAGGAGGGCCCGATCAACGATGTGAACGAGCGGCGATCTGCTAGATCGCCGCTCGTTTACTGGGCCTATTCCACGGCCTGATGATCGTTGAGCGAGGGCTGCAAGGACATCGTTACCGATGTCCTTGCAGCCCTTGCAGCATCATACATTACCTGGCTGCAGGGCTTGTCCTCCGCTCCGTCTCCTCCCCGGGTCCCCCGCGCTCTATCTTCTGAATGGCCGGTCAGCTGACAGGCCACACTCAGCCAATCACAGGCCGCGGCGGTCCCGGCCTGTGATTGGCTGAGCGCTCCATCAGCTGACCGGCCATTCAGAAGATAGAGCGCGCAGGACCCGGGGATGAAGACAGCGCGGAGAAGAAGCCCTGCAGCCAGGTAATGTATGATGCTGCCGTTTCTTCTCAAATCGTCGGTCGCCCGCCGCGCATCGCTATTCAACCGTAGCGATGCGCGGTGGGGGAACGATGATTTTAGGTTTGGCCCTAAATGAACGATCAGCCGATGATACGATCATCGGCTGATTGTTCTCACTATTTACCGAACTATAATCGGCCGAAACGGGCCAAATGGTCCCGATCTGGCCGATTATCGTTACTGTGGAATAGGGCCCTTAGGCAAAGAGATGTCCCTTCAAGTCAAGTCTCGCTCAGTCAAGGAGCCTTAAAACATTGACTGGGGATTTTATGCCAAGCCAAACTATCTCTCCAAAAGGAAAGATTTCCCATCTGCAGATAGCTATTTCGGGTTTTTGACCCTCATCAGTGCAGAGCAACGTGTTGGCTGGCTAGTGAGAGGTCTCTTTGCCTAAGAGGTATGAGAGCTACTTTGCATATTCTTTCTTCCCAGAATTCCTAGTGGAGCAGCAATGGTCTGTAAGTCTCCACACGTCCTTGAGACGGGCTCTCCTTAAGGAGAGTCATTACCCCTTTGACCCACGTCAATAGACCTCTCACTAGCCAGCCAACACCCTGCTCTGCACTGATGAGGGTCAAAAACCCAAAATAGCTATCTGCAGATGGGAAATCTTTCCTTTTGGAGAGATAGTTTGGCTTGGCATAAAATCCCCAGTCAATGTTTTAAGGCTCCTTGACTGAGCAAGACTTGACTTGAAGGGACATCTCTTTGCCTAAGAGGTGTGAGAGCTACTTTGCATATTCTTTCTTCCCAGAATTCCTAGTGGAGCAGCAATGGTCTGTAAGTCTCCACACGTCCTTGAGACGGGCTCTCCTTAAAGAGAATCACGGAAGAAATTTAAAAAATTTTTATTTTCTAATTCAATGTAATTATTTATTTAATTAACATTTGTAAATACTTTTATTTATTTTTTCGGCCGCGTTTTTGTTTTATTCACTTTTTAATTCACTGTCTCGCGCCGGCTCTTTTCAAAAGAGCCGGCTCGAGACAGGAAGCTCCCGTCATCCACAGCGGCAGCAATGCCGGCCGCCGCCATCTTGATTACGTCATTTGCGTTCCAGTGGTGGAACGCAAGTAGCGTAATCAAGATGGCGGCGGCCGGGCCGAACAAGAGGAACAGGTATAGTATAAGATACAGACTGCAACAGCAGTCTGTATCTTCATTTTGTCTATTTATGAAGATACAGACTGCCTTTGCAGTCTGTATCTTATACTTTACCTGATCCTCTTGTCCGTTGCAGTCTGATGCCGGGCGGCGCCATCTTGAATACGTCACTTGCGTTCCAGCGGTGGAACGCAAGCGACGTAATCAAGATGGCGGCGCCGGCCTTGCTGCAGCAAACAAGAGGAACAGGTAAAGTATAAGATACAGACTGCAAAGGCAGTCTGTATCTTCATAAATAGACTGCCTTTACAGTCTGTAGCTTATACTTTACCTGATCCTCTTGTTCGGTGCTGGAAGGCCGGGCGACGCCATCTTGAATACGTCACTTGCGTTCCAGCGGTGAAACGCAAAGTGACGTCATCAAGATGGCGGCGCCCGGCCTTCGTTCAGCAAGCAAGAGAATTGGGTAAAGGGATAAGATACAGACTGCACAGGCAGTCTGTATCTTCTTAGATAGACTTAGGGAGAGATTTCCTTTGATAATAGGGATAGTGATTTTTAGGTGATTGGTCCTCTTTAAGGAGAGTCATTACCCCTTTGACCCACCTTCTTTAAATAAACAAACACAAATCCAAAAAGCAGCATTAGAGGAGGCCCAGGGACACAGGGGTTAAAAACACTTGGAGGAAACAACTAAAGCCCCAATTACACAGGGCAACATAGAGGAGCTCTCTGTACTCCTTTGCTCCTCATTCCCCTCTCACTGCCGTTGCTATTACACGCGCCGGCAGCGAGCAGGTAAGTCCAGGGGGGGGGGGCTGCGGGAGGTGCGAAGGGGCTGCCTGGGTGACCACTACAAAGCAAAACTGATCTGTGCTCATCTCCCTCAGGCTGCCGACTCCGTGCAGAGGTAGGATACCACCTGGAAAACATACAGTAGATACAGATATAGCTATAGTGCTTTTATTTTTCCATCCACAGGCCATGTAAAAGCTTGGTTTTTTTTCAGGATGAAGCATACTTTGTAAACTGACATAATATCTTTATTCTATACGTCAATCGGAATACAAAAATATGTTTTCATAGCTTTTCTAATTTTTTTTATATTTTTTACAGCCCTATTTTTTTTTTTGCAAATAATTATTTTTTAAAAAGGCCAGATTATGACTTTTATAACTGCTTTCCTTTTTCACCTACGGGGCTGTATAAGGTGTTTTTTTTTTTTTTTTTTTACACTTTTTAAATCCCCCGGGGCACTATTAAATACAATCATTGGATTACTGTTTAATGCTTATGCCATTGCATAGCATTGATTAGTATTATCAGCACTCCTCTCATAGAACCTGCCTCTGGCGGTCAGTCACACTGGGGGGGTCCCAATCGGTCAGTCACAGAAGCTGCTCCTGTCACTTACAGTTAAACGCTGTGATCACAGCAATTAAGGGGTTAATGATGGACTGCATCGTAATTGCTGATGCCTGTCATTAAAGAGAACCTGTCACCGGGACCCGGACACAGAGCCCGCCCGACCCCCCAATGCAGCCCCCTGATACGTACCCTTTCCGGCAAGTCCCACTCCTGGAGCCGGTCCCGGGAGTTGGGTCCGATGCCCATAGAGAATGACGGCTCCATTCATTCTCTATGGGCATCGGACTCATCTCAGCAGCGCGCGCACGGCTTCGGGTGCTGATATCTTCGTCTCAGGACCGGCTCCAGGAACGGGACTCGTCGGAAAGGGTAAGTATCTGGGGGCTGCACCGGGGGGGTCGGGCGAGCTCGGTGCCCGCGTCCCCGGTGACAGGTTCCCTTTAATGATGAGGGCCCAGCTGCTGATAGCAGCCGGTCCTCACCTGTTATGAAGTGAACTCCGCTTCATAGCGCCGTAGCTAATAATGAAGTATGGGTACGGCAAGGGTCATCTTGTCACAGGCACCCATTTCATACCCATATGCCATGGGTTGTTTAGGGGTTAATAACATTATACCTATGCAACATTACACACACTGGCCCAGATTTATCAATCTGTCTGAGACAAAGTCATGTCTGATTTTTTGTCTCAGCAACTAATCACAGCTCATTCTGAGAAACAAACGTATTCGCAAAGAACAATGCTCGTATGGCATAATATAGACACAAACACATTTAAAACAACTTTGATAAATTGATAAATCTGGACTATTATATGAGACTGATCATTTTCATATTATTTTCTCTTAAACAGAAGCAACATCCACAATATTCACTAGAGGGCAGTCCAGATCACATCCTGGCTGTATGTACCATAAGTTCTCAATCTGATCTATCTATCTATCTATTTATCTGTCTATCTATCAGTATCCATCATTGGATGTGTACACTGGAGGTACATAATTTTTTGGTATATGTTCTCTTTGTTCAGTTTAGTTTGTGGTATACATACACCTTGTTAAATATAAGCAGTGACCAGGGAGATGCAGAGAAGCTGCAGGTTTGTCATTATAAGCCTTTTCAATGTCAGATTACCATACTCCTAGTGCCACTCAGTTGGCAGGAGTCACAATGGTCAGACCTTCACTGATCACATATTAAATAAGAAGCCTAATTCACCTGCCTTATTCACCTTCCATTCTGATGCTCATGGAATGTATGGAAATGCCCACTGCGCTAATCACTGGTTGAAGTGGGCACTTTCAGTGGTGAAGGTTGAGATCAGTGCGGACCCAGTAAGTGTTAGAACAGACTTGTTAAGGCCATTTTTTAAAGTCAAAACAAAGCGATTAGCCATTAAACGAGCAAACACTCGTTCATTGGCTGATCACTGAACCCTGAGTAGTTCACAACACTTTACCAAGTTGGCTAGCTGCAACACTTAACCTTTCTGCACAGCACTGCAACCTCATTGGAGAACCTCTAAAACTGATTAAAACCACTGATGGAAACTGTTGTGGGCTATTGTAAAGTTTTGTGCAAGACAAATAGAAAAGTAAAGGTTATGTTAGCTTTGTGGCCAGGGCTGTATTTACAGCTTGTGCTGCCATTGGCACACAGAATGAATAGACCCCCCTCCCCCCATTATTAATATACCAAAGTAGAGGGTTTAACCTGTCAATAGCATATATGAAAACGGGGGTGCTACTCTGAGTCTCAAATTAAGACCAGAATACCAAGAACCAGAAAGGGCAAAAAGAAGAGTGCAGCCCCCCACCCCAAAATAATCAATTAATAATACAATATATTTTTTTAACGATAATGAAGAAAAAGTAGCTGCATTTACCATTTAGTTGATAGCAGATTCCTTTATTCACAAAGACATAAGCAGAAAAGGTGCAGAAAACGTAAGGGCAGACACTAGCAAGGTGAAAGAGACAGGCTGTTTCACGCTTCAGAGTGCTTCTACGGACCTACTATAATAAAAAGACAATATTGTAACATATAATATGGCCAATAACAGTGCTATGATGTACAATAAGGCCAATAACCACTGTGTACTCACAGCAAATCAAGAAACAACAAAGGAAGAAATGCATAAATGTAGGTGTATAAAAAAAAACTGAAAAGAGACCACTGCACACAAATAAACCCCTCCAGAGTTTGCAGATAGACGCTCCCTGGACCAGACTTCATGAGCATCATCACCACCACACTGTGGTTATTGTCCTTATTGTACATCATAGCACTGTTATTGGCCATATTATATGTTACAGTATTGTTATTTTATTATAGTAGTTCTGTAGAAGAGTTCTGTAGAAGCACTCTGTAGCGCAAAACAGGCTGTCACTTCCACCTTGCTGGCGTCTGCCCTCACAATGTCCACACCTTGTCTGCTTATGTTTTTGTGAATAAAGGAATCTGCTATCAACTAAATGGTGAGTGTAGCTACTTTTTCTTCATTATCGATTCGTTGATAAAGAATTATTGTATGATTCATTGATTTTTTTTTGTGGGGTGCACTCTTCTTTGTGTGTTTTCTGGTTCTTGGTATTCTAGACCCCCCCATTATGGCGATTCCACAAGTGTCTGATTTTTTTTTTTGCATGCAGATTTGTCACAAATACACAGCAAAAATCGTGTTACATGCAGATTTTGTTGCACATTTTCATGAAATTGTGTGTGTGTGCGTGTCTGTTCACCACAAGAACAAGATTTAATATAGGTGATGACAATCTCTGTAGAACACAGTGGAAACAGGGAGAGTAAAGGAATACGTGAAACATAAGATGCAGGGCATGTAAGCTGAGTAAGAAAAAAATTCACAGATTGAAAAGTCGGCAAACTTGATATCTCCGCTAACATGAGAAGCATACAAATGATCAGAGAATTTCTCTAACCCATAACAAGTACACCAGTGACAGTGTTATCTTATCATTTGTTCCTTTGTTATTGATGTTCTAAAGAAACATATAGTGGCACAATGATACAAATGTATTACTAACAAACATTTCTGCTTTCTTTCTTTCTTTGCATCTTACTGATCATGACAATACATTTTCAGTTATACATTGCATAAACCACAAGTAGCAATTTGAAATCATATTTTTTTTGCCCTACAGGTTTTTATGTCACTCTTGTTGTGAATCGATGGTGGAATCAGTTTGTAAATCTTCCTTGGCCTGACCGACTTATGTTACTCATCTCCAGCAATGTGCATGGAAGTGATGAGTATGGACGACTACTTCGCAGGACACTTATGCGTTACGTAAATCTTACATCATTGCTCATCTTTCGCTCTGTTAGTACTGCAGTTTACAAAAGATTCCCAACTATGGACCATGTTGTGGAAGCAGGTATGAAAATATTCAATGACCACAAATTCTGTAAAGTAAAACTGTATGTTTAGTGTATAAATGTATAATTTAAAATGTATTAAAAAATTGTTATAGAAATTTTATATATACACTACCGTTCAAAAGTTTGGGGTCACATTGAAATTTTTTTAGGAAAAGCACTGTACTTTTCAATGAAGATAACTTTAAACTAGTCCTAACTTTAAAGAAATACACTCTATACATTGCTAATGTGGTAAATGACTATTCTAGGTGCAAATGTCTGGTTTTTGGTGCAATATCTACATAGGTGTATAGAGGCCCATTTCCAGCAACTATCACTCCAGTGTTCTAATGGTACAATGTGTTTGCTCATTGGCTCAGAAGGCTAATTGATAATTAGAAAACCCTTGTGCAATCATGTTCACACATCTGAAAACAGTCTAGCTCGTTACAGAAGCTACAAAACTGACCTTCCTTTGAGCAGATTGTGTTTCTGGAGCATCACATTTGTGGGGTCAATTAAACGCTCAAAATGGCCAGAAAAAGAGAACTTTCATCTGAAACTCGACAGTCTATTCTTGTTCTTAGAAATGAAGGCTATTCCATGCGAGAAATTGCTAAGAAATTGAAGATTTCCTACAACGGTGTGTACTACTCCCTTCAGAGGACAGCACAAACAGGCTCTAACTAGAGTAGAAAAAGAAGTGGGAGGCCGCGTTGCACAACTAAGCAAGAAGATAAGCACATTAGAGTCTCTATTTGAGAAACAGACACCTCACAGGTCCCCAACTGGTATCTTCATTAAATAGTACCCGCAAAACACCAGTGTCAACATCTACAGTGAAGAGGCGGCTGCAGGATTTTGGGCTTTAGGGCAGAGTGGCAAAGAAAAAGCCATATCTGAGACTGGCCAATAAAAGAAAAAGATTAAGATGGGCAAAAGAACACAGACATTGGACAAAGGAAGACTGGAAAAAAGTGTTGTGGATGGATGAATCCAAGTTTGAGGTGTTTGGATCACAAAGAAGAACGTTTGTGAGACGCAGAACAAATGAAAAGATGCTGGAAGAATGCCTGACGCCATCTGTTAAGCATGGTGGAGGTAATGTGATGGTCTGGGGTTGCTTTGGTGCTGGTAAGGTGGGAGATTTGTACAGGGTAAAAGGGATTCTGAATAAGGAAGGCTATCACTCCATTTTGCAACGCCATGCCATACCCAGTGGACAGCGCTTGATTGGAGCCAATTTCATCCTACAACAGGACAATGACCCTAAACACACCTCCAAATTGTGCAAGAACTATTTACAGCAGAAGCAGCAGCTGGTATTCTATCGGTAATGGAGTGGCCAGCGCAGTCACCAGATCTGAACCCCATTGAGCTATTGTGGGAGCAGCTTGACCGTATGGTACGCCAGAAGTGCCCATCCAACCAATCCAACTTGTGGGAGCTGCTTCTAGAAGCGTGGGGTGCAATTTCTCCAGCTTACCTCAACAGATTAATAGCTAGAATGCCAAAGGTGTGCAATGCTGTAATTGCTGCAAAAGGAGGATTCTTTGACAAAAGCAAAGTTTGTTGTAAAAACAATGTTATTTCAAATACAAATCATTATTTCTAACCTTGTCAATGTCTTGACTCTATTTTCTATTCATTTTACAACATATGGTGGTGAATAAGTGTGACTTTTCATGGAAAACACAAAATTGTTTGGGTGACCCCAAACTTTTGAACGGTAGTGTACCTTCTGGGCCATATAAAGGCTTTAGGAAAGAAGAATAGAACAGTGATCTTCAAGCAGGTACTATAATTCAATAAACGTGAGATGGTGGCGGGCACAGCATATAATAATAGTACACTAGAGGTGCGAACAGCAAGTCTATAAAAACAATCTTGAACAAAAAAGGGAAACGCAACTAGGCTATATACGGAAATTGCACACTCAAAAAGACTTATACAAATCTACAAATCTTTATTAATGCACTAACATCGAAAGAAAGTTAAAAACAATTAAAAAAGGGGTTAGAAAACAGCCACCATTAATCCACAAGTACACCCTCAATACTTAGAGCAACAAGTAATATACCAGGTTGGTTAACCCCTTTAAGACTGAGGCCATTGATGCACGGATGTCCGGATCAAATTAATGCAATGTTCCTTCCCGCCTTCTAAGAGCAATAGTGCTTTTATTTTTCCACCTACAGGGCTGGTTGGAGAGTCATTTTTTGTGCCATGATCTCTAGTTTTTATTAATATCATATTGGTGTAAGAGACAAATTTTGATTATTTTTTATTTCGGTTACAAACCCACTTGCCGGATCTGCAGCGAGTCTACTTGCTGCGTTTTTGCAGGGAGACTCGCTGCAGATCCCGGCCCTATACTTTCAATAGCAGAGAAACTCGCAGCAGGGATGTACATCCCTGCTGCGATTTTGTCTGCAGCCCGCCCCATTTACCCCCCCGGCCGCCGGACATTATACATTACCCGGTCCCCGTTCCTGCTTGCTTCGGGGCTCCCCGTGTCTTCACGGCCCGCCCGGCCAATCAGTGCGCTGCGGCGGGGCAGCGCACTGATTGGCCGGGCGGAACGTGCCGGGAGCCGCTGAGGCAAGCAGGAGCCGGGATCAGGTAATGTATATCCTGCTCGCCCCCCTGCAGCCCCGATCGCCCCCAGCCCCCGGCCGCACGATAGCCCCGCAGCCCCCAGCCGCACGATCGCCCCCGGCCGCACGATCGCCTGCAGCCCCGCAGCCCCCGGCCGCACGATCGCCCCCAGCCCCGCAGCCCCCGGCCGCACGATCGTGCGGCCAGGGGCTGTGGGGCTGGGGGCGATCGTGCGGCCGGGGGCGATCGTGCGGCCGGGGGCTGGGGGCGATCATGCGGTCGGGGGCTGCAGGGCTGGGGGCGATCGTGTGGCCGGGGGCTTCAGCGGCTCCCGGAACGTTCCGCCTGGCCAATCAGTGCGCTGCCCCGCCGCAGCGCACTGGTTGGCCGGGCGGGCCGTGAAGACACCGGGAGCCCCGAAGCAAGCAGGAACGGGGCCGGGTAATGTATAATGTCCGGCGGCCGGGGGGTTAATGGGGCGGGCTGCAGACAAAATCGCAGCAGGGATGTACATCCCTGCTGCGAGTTTCTCTGCTATTGAAAGTATAGGGCCGGGATCTGCAGCGAGTCTCCCTGCAAAAACGCAGCAAGGAGACTCGCTGCAGATCCGGCAAGTGGGTTTGTAACCTTAATCATTTAATAATAATCTATTTAATAATTTTTTATTATTTTTTCTGATATATAATTTAAAAAAAAAAATCAGCAATCCTGGTGTTATTGTTTTTGTTTACCCCGTTCTCCATGCGGGAACAATGATGTTATATTTTAATAGATCGGAAAACTCCACTCATTACGATATATAATGTTTATTTTTTTATTTTATTTTTTTAATATTTTTATAATGGGCAAGGAGGTTTTTTAAACTTTTATTAAGAGGGGGGTTTATAAGGGGTTTTTAAATACTTTAAAAAACTTTTTGATTACACTTTTTTAACACTTTTTTCACTTTAAAACATAGAGTGCATATACTGATCTATGCTATGCCACAGCATAGCATTCATCATTATTATCAGCAATCTATGCATAGAGCCTGCCTTAGAGCAGACTCTATACATAGATCGCCCATCTGACGGGACGGAGGTAAGCGGCTTTCCCCCACCTGTTGGTACAAGTACAAATATTACTTTTTATTTATTCATGTAAACTTCTCATGGATAAAGTCATGTGGGTGGTCTACTTAGTGATTGACAGCTCTTTCTATATGCATACTATATGCCCAGAATGAGCAGAGATTTACATGTATATAAAACAAGATTTACTACGGATATAAGTCTGATCATCTCCTCCTGCTCTATAACATACTGCCTGCAGATTGGATGACATTTCCACTGTTAAAGATTCTCTTTAATTAGTAAAGATAAGTCTATGCATTCCCAAGGACACATGCTGATGACACATTTTAGTAATAGTGATTACAGTTGGTGATGAGCAAATTTAAGCTGGGTTCACACTACATATATTTCAGTCAGTATATTTCAGTCAGTATTGCAACCAAAACCAGGAGTGGATTAAAAACACAGAAAGGATCTGTTCACACAATGGTGAAATTGAGTGGATGGCCGCCATATAACAGTAAATAACTGCCATTATTTCAATATAACAGCCATTGTTTTAAAATAACAGCAAATATTTGCCATTAAATGGCAGCCATCAACTCAATTTCAACATTGTGTGAACAAATCCTTTCTGTGTTTTTAATCCACTCCTGGTTTTGGTTGCAATACTGACTGAAATATACTGACTGAAATATACGTAGTATGAACATAGCCTTAGGCTGTATCCATGTTTTCCTGGCAGCCCCAGGGTTGCATCCAACTTCTCCAGCCGACGGGAGTCAAATGCTGAGCGATTGGTTCTGGTTGAGTCTGAACGAGTGGCAAGTTTGCTCATCAGTATGTGAGATCTTAAATGATTTACTCATTGCAGTAACCTAAACACATTCCTTGTTATTGTTCATAGTTTTGTCCTATTCTCTCTAAACAGGATTCATGACATCAGATGAAAGAAAAATATTTGATAACCTTCAATCTCCACATCTTAAATATTGGGTGCCAGTTGTTTGGTTTGGAAATTTAGCTTCAAAGGCCAGGACTGAAGGGAGAATTCGTGACAGTGTTGACCTACAAATAATGTTAAATGTAAGTACATTGGGGGGTTTCTGTTCTGCTTTAGGAAATAAATAAAAATATAGTTATATATAATTATTGTGTTCGTTATCACAGGAGATGAACCGGTATAGGTCCTGGTGTGGTCTCCTTTTTGGTTATGACTGGGTTGGTATTCCTCTGGTGTATACACAGGTACGTTAATGTTTTGCATTTATTAAAATATCAGTATGCGTAAAGATTGCCCATGAAACCCATACATGTTTCTTTTCCAGGTAGTGACACTGGCTGTATATACATTCTTTTTTGCTTGCATAATTGGTCGCCAGTTCTTAGACCCTTCACAATCGTATGCAGGACATGATCTGGATCTCTACATTCCCGTGTTTACTCTCCTCCAGTTCTTTTTCTATGCAGGATGGTTAAAGGTAAACCTATCTGAATAAAGTGGGTATAAATAAATAGTTTCAGAGCACATATTTGAGAAGACTTATGAATGGGTGCATAATATATAAATTAAGGGGGGAATGTATTATCTTTGCAATCTTTTATCTTTTTATCAATTATTATACACTGTGCATTTTTTTGCCTAAAACAGCTTGGCTAAAAAACTACACTAGTGTAGCAGTGAAGTACGTTGTTTTTTTTTTGCAAAAATTTTAAATTCACACATCATAAATCAGCCGAAAAAGGTATCTAATCTGAAACTATGCCACCTCCAAGCCCCCCCCCCCAAAAAAAAAGACATGTAGAACTAAATACACATGCCTCTTAATGTTCAGAAATGTACGTCTGCTTTGGTTGTTTTGGTTACAGGTAGCTGAACAACTCATTAACCCATTTGGTGAAGATGATGATGACTTCGAGACTAACTGGTGCATAGATAGAAATTTACAGGTTAGTTCTTCCACAACTGTAAAATGTAATTATAATTTAAGCACTAAAAATGTAAAGTTGTAAAGTCCAAAAAAATTGCTCTATGGGACTGTGTATGGGTTTGGCAAGTTTGTATGGGCTCCCCTCTGTTAAAGTAAGTTATCGCATAGTTTTACTTCGTAGGAAATAGGGGGAAAACACATTAGTCATAGCATGTTCCACTGTGGACTGTTTTAGGAGATTAGTGCTAAACTGGTACATTGACTAAAATAGATTGATTTATATTTTAGGTTTCCCTCTTGGCTGTAGATGAAATGCATATGAACTTACCAAAGATGACTAGAGACATCTACTGGAATGACACTGATCTAC
The DNA here is from genome assembly GCF_027789765.1 of Dendropsophus ebraccatus. Taxonomy (NCBI): domain Eukaryota; kingdom Metazoa; phylum Chordata; class Amphibia; order Anura; family Hylidae; genus Dendropsophus; species Dendropsophus ebraccatus. Next base: position 90,538,945 of record NC_091454.1, on the reverse strand, counting down.
GACCACCATACACACTGGCAGCAGCTGACTACTGTATTCCTTCATTTTTGGGATCAACAGTTCAATTGGGGTAACTTATTTCTTGATTCTATATTTACATAGTATCTATTATATCACTGCATTTATGACTTCTATCTCTACATTTAGGTATACATACAACCCAGTATTACCTAAAAAAGGTTCAGTTTCTATATGGTTCAGTTTACCAGTTTCTGTAAAAATTTATTTTGATACGAGTACCAAGATGTGGCCACAACTTTCCATGATAGATGATACTTTGTAATGAATGAGCCAGAAAATAATAGACTATCACTTTGCAGCTTTTTGGCTAAGATCAAGTGTCGTATCTATTCTAATTTTGAGTTTAATATCTGATACATGTCCTATCTGAGGACCATATAATAGATGGATTTTTTAGAACAGGGACATGGAAAATGAGCATTCTCTGTCCTCTCCAGGCATTGACCTGGTATTGCAGTGCTTCTACGTTCGGTACAAAAAAAAAAAAAAAAAAGACCAAGCAGTAGTGTCAGTAGTTTCATAGTACAATCATCTTGTAAATCATTACCTTTGAGACTAATGTACTGTACTATAGAGGTATAATAACACTTCTGCCATTCTTTGAATGTACCTTAATTGAGGTGACAAGCAACAGAAATGCCTGAAAATCAACAGGTTTAGTATAAAACATAATGTTTATTTCAGCAGTGTCACACCAGTGCTAAAAAAACAACAAAAACATTTTGGACCCTAGGAGTAAGAGCAAGAAGGGTCCAAACTGCATTGGTTGTTAGCATGTCAATGTTTTACCTGTTGTGATAATGACAGTATTTTAAACTAAGGCTGGGTACACACTACATTTTTGCAATCCATTTTTTTCATCCGTTTTGCAAAAAACGGATGGAAAAATGGATACATTTGTGTGCATCTGTTTTGATGCGTTTTTCCATTGACTTCCATTATAAAAAAAGGATCAAAACGCATCCGTTGTTTTTTTTTTACGTACACAAAAATAATGTTAAGTTCATTTTTGTGTACATTAAAGAAAAACGTATGCGTTTTGATCCGTTTTTCTTATAATGGAAGTTAGTGCAAAAACGGATCAAAAGGGATGCACACAAATCTGTTTTCCCATCGATTTTTTGCAAAAACGGATGAAAAAAACCTAGTGTGAACCCAGCCTTACTTGGAATTGCTGAAGTACCTGTTCCTTGTTGCAGATAAATGTGTCTGCCTGCTCATCCATGTATTTCATCACATCATGTGGTCACGCTGGAGAAGTGTTTTAATCCAGCGAACCTTATGTACAGCTTTATGTGCAGAGATAAAGCCGTTGACAGCATGAAACATTACAACAATATTTTATTTAGTTCTTGAAAAGGATTTAGTGGAATAAACATGGTGATGTGCACTACTTTCCTTACTCTGTGTCTTTGAGACTTGGATAGACTTGCAATGGGAGTCGATAATAGACTCTAATGGGAGTCGATAATGGACACTAAGCATGAACTTCTCCTAACTCATTTATATGTTTATATGCTTATCTGTAGAGACAGAGTAAGGGTACTATTAGACGGGCCGATAGGGGCCCGATAATAAATGTAAACGAGCGTTGATTGACTAGATCGGCGCTTGTTTACAGGGCCTATTACACGGCCCAATAATTGTTTAACAAGGGCTGCAGGGACATTGTTACTGATGTCCTTGCAGCCCTTGCTAAACTGGTATACATTACCTGTCCCGGGTTCAGGGCTCCGCCTGCTCCTCTTCTCCCCGGGTCCCGCCCTCTGCAGCTTCAGAGCGGCCTGTCTTAGCTGACAGGCCACTCAGCCAATCACTGGCCGCGGCGGTCCCGGCCTGCGACCGGCTGAGCGGCCGCAGGCAGCTAACAGGCCACTCTGGAGCTGCAGGATGCGGGACCCGGGGAGAAGAGGAGCAGGAGTAGCCCTGGATCATGGATAGGTAATGTAGTCTTTTGCAAATCGTTAGCCGTGGACGCGCACTGCTATTAGACGTAGAGGTACGCGGTTGGTGGCTGTCAATTATTGGTCTGAACCTAAATCAGCGGTCAGCCGATGACAACGATCATCGGCTGATCGTTGTGTTTATTACACGGAACAATAATCGGACGGATAGGGCCGATTATTGTTCTGTGTAATAGTATCCTAAAGGGTTATTAACAAACAGCAACTCTTTGCTCTAGCAGACTTGGGCCATGTACAAACCACATTTGGATGGCAGGAAATACTACACTCCAGAAATGTTGGGCTGGCTATAGCTCGCCATGACAAAATTAGCTGTTTGCTGAGGTGTCAGATGTAAGATCCTTGGCAAATAGCTGATTGCTATTGTGACTCCAATACAAAAGGGGTTGTCTTTAATGAGGTGTTTTGTTGTCTATAGTTACTTCTACTCCTGCCACTCTCCTTTAAGCATTAGTATTCCAGTGACTACAAGAAATAATGGAGGATCTCAAGAAAAAAAAGGCAGAGAAAGGATATGACAAATAGGATTGCAATTGTGAATTACAATTGTTGGTATACTAATGTACAGAACTATTTTCTGCTTTTTACATCTTGTAGACTTCTACGGGAAGACTGGCTTCTTGATGAAGAAAAGCACAGGCGACAGCCTTCTGTTATAAGAAGAGTAAAAAGGTTTTTAAGTGTTCATGAACATCCCGAGTCTCCTATCAGATCTACATTTAGTCGACAAGGAAGCGATGCATCAAATATGTTTTTTCCTGTTGAACCCAGCCACATTGGTAGCTACCATGAAATGCCTTCTCGAAGACCCCACCTATTACATGTTAAAAGACGTGAATCGGCTCCTAAGGCAGATTTAAGTGTTATTCGGGAATCCAGCAGGTCAGATGTATCAGACAGGCAGCCTTCTACTGACAGTAACAATACACCTAGCTCACCTCTACAAGTGCCCCAAGTTGTGGTTACTACAGCTGCTGAAACCGTACTACAGAGTAACAGCCAGCAGCAGTCAACGACTTCTCACAGCAACACATATAAAGAGGAAAAGGACGATCCCAGTCAGCGTGGTGAGAAACAAAATGAACAGCAGCCTACTGAGCTTCTTTCTATAGAGAATGACCAAGAAGTAAGTGTAGAAAAGCAGAATACAGAAAAGGCGACAAAAGAAAAGCAGAAGCCTTCCCACAGGTGGAGTGAAACAGTGTTCCCAACACAAAATAGTCTTTTAGGTGCACAACCACCAAGGACATCATTACAAAATATCTCTCTGTCTTTGACATTACCAAATGAAGCTGCTGAACAAGAAAACAGCTTCGCTGTAAACAGACCGCAAGGTCAGTCTGAGGAACTGATGAATTTACTAGAACATATCAATGCCAAAGAAACTGATATAGTAGAATTTCACGATGAAAAGAAAGAAACTATGTAGAACACTGTGGTTGATAAAGGACAGTTTGGTTACTCCAAAACCTTAATAAAGAGAGGAGAGGTTTTTACGCACAAACAGATTTTGAGTATTAAAGTGATTCTTTATCATTTCTGTAAAGGTATGCATTTATACATGTCCCAAGATACAGCCGTGTTGTACATTTTTGGTGTAACAGAGGGTGGCCCTTTGCATATCTATGTTGGCCCTGGCCCATCCATGTATTCTATGGTAAGCCATTCATGTGAATGTCTGGTATGTGATACATACATCCAAAGCAGGTTTGATGCTACTAAAAATAGCATTAGTCAAACCTGTTAGAGGAAATTTCAAGGCTTGTGACCAGAGGTTGAAAAGAGAAAAGAGTGACGGCTTGCTTTAGTTCTATGATATTATAAGGACTGAGTCGAAGTCAAGCTGTCTGATGCAATTCACGTTCCAAACTGCTGACACTGCTAGATAGCTGTTACGTCAAGGAGACATATGGTATCTTTCATACATCCATTCATACTCCAGGAAAATGCTTTAATTCTCCAGTGAAAAGTGTGAGAGGTTTTCCCAAGCTTCTGGTCTTCTGAGGGTTGTAACACCTCCTACCCTCCATCCCTGATCCTGCTGGAAGCCAAGCTAGTAGGTAACTGTCAGTCAAGCAGGGTCAGGAAAGGTAGCTAAGAGGTATTCCAACTTTCAGGAGATCAGGAGCTTGTGAAAGCTTGGGACATTTTGGAGAATAACTGGAGAATAAAAACATTTTCTATGTTCTGGAAGCACAAATGAATATATGAAAGGTACCATGTGTCCCCTTGACCTAACATATATCTTCAGTTTCGAATGTGAGTTGCATTTTTTTTTAAATGTGCCTTTCAAAGCTTACTACAGAATAAAATTTGGAGTTCTTTTAGTTATTTGTGCATTACCTCCATCCTGCTGCACACAGTCATAGAGTACTTTATCCTCAGTTCAGTATGTTTCTTTCAGTGACAATGAGTTGACCAAAACATAAGCATTCCATGTAAAACTAGGGCCAAGATTGTTTCCTTTTAGGGCTACTGTCGACTCTTTGGAATGCACTGACTGTTCTTTAGGCCCTGTGTTGCCCTCAGCTCTATCTCTACTGTACACAGAGCCCAGAAAAAGCTTCACTCTACAGAGATGAGAAACTATCATTTCTGTGGAATAGTCACCTCAGGATCGGGGTCACAGCAGAAACAGTGCAGGGCTTTCATAAAGGCTTAGATTAATTCTTAAAACAAGTTAATGTTAGCACTTATGTAAAAGTATGAAATTCTTGTATTGAAGTCATCCATACTCTTCCCCTTCATCAACATCTTCTCCCCTTCCTTAGTTGATTTGAAGGTCTTTTTTAAAGGGAACCTGTCAGCTGGGATGACAGCGCCGAACCTGCCCGACCCCCCAGTGGAGCCTCGGATACTTACTCTTTCCTGCAAGTCCTGCTCCTGGAGCCGGTCCCAGGCTCCAGTCATTCTCTGTGGGCATCGGACTCATCTAAGGTAATTAGTATACAGTGCGCGCTCACCTTCCGGTGCCAATATCTCCATTCAGGGACCCGGTCTAGGGGCGGGACTTGCAGGAAAGGTCCTCTTTAACCATAGTTACTATGCATCTATGCCAAAAGTTAGACCCCAACCAATCTAATATCAATTGGCTATCCTAAGGGCCATCAATCTTAAAAGAAGGAAAAACCCTATAATAATATGGGGATCCATCCATTATTTTATAATAAGCAAAGAGAAAAGGGGTACAGTAGTTTGTATGGGTATGCTCACATGCATAATTTAGACTAGGCAAATCCAATGTGGCTTTTATGATAACTAGCAGAATTTTGCTGGTAAAACTTGTATTTTCTCATTGAGTTGCACATGGATTAGCTCATGTTCAATTTAGTTAAAGAGGTATTCCAGGCAAATGGTATTGATTGCCCTTTTCTCAGGATAGGCTATCAATAGCTGATTCAAAGTGCTGACAGCTGTGACCCCTGCCAGTCAGCTGTAAACAATAGCCAAGATATATCAATCTGTGTGAAACAAAAACTGGTTGAATTTGCCCATAGCAACCAATCACAGATCAGCTTTCATCTTACCAGAGCTTGTTATGTTATGAATAGGTTCGGTTACTGATCTGAGACTGCTTGCTATGGATAAATTACATCAGTTTTTGTTTCCTACTGATTGGCCCTAGAATCCTCAACGATCGAGAAGAAAGGACGACAATACCATTTCCCTGGAAATCCTTTATGCTAATACATTAATGCTAATACATTGCACAATACATGACAATAATGCTGTGGAAAATAAGAATGCTGTGTTCTTCAGGAGGATAAATGTATAGAATCCAATCCTCAATTCAACCAGAACTCACACCTCAACTTAACCAGAATTTACATCATATGAATGTGGCCTAATATAACCTCAAGAAAATCCCATCCTGTTCTATATAACAGATTATATGCTTTTAGTTAAGTATTAAGAAAAATTTTTGTTTCTCCATTCTAAACATAACTTCATGGATGTTAAGCATATTCATAGCTGTTTTTTAAAGGACTCCTTTAGTGGTCATTGTTGTTTCAACAAACTTTGTATAAATCAAAAGTACAAGCAAATAAGAAACTCTGTAATAAATCTTATTGAAGCGTGCCTCCTTTTTTCCCCATATCAGACTCATTTTCTTTTACACCCCACCATTACTCAAAAAAAAAAAAAAAAATAGCACAAATCTGTCTTGAGATTTGAGATGAGCAACGCGGGCTTCGTATAGCTTGATATGATGCTAAGCGATAGGCTTTGAATCCTGCTGTCTGCCTGCTTCATGAAGAAGGCGGAGCTTACACTGCTATTTACTGTTCTATAACTTTGTCTATGCTACTGCTGCTCCCCAGAGTGTGGCAAAGAGATATAGGGGAACAGTAGCACCTTTTCTGCTACAGAGCAGAAATCTAGTAAAATGCACTACACAAGTTATACAATGGTCCAAAACTCATGTATACACACAGGACCGCTAAAAATTACCTATGGCTTTAGTCGAAGTTATCTCAGTTCATATTGTCCTAAATATTTCTGACACATAACATTCATACTTTCAAATGTAAAAATTGATATGTAGTCTTTGTTTTCTTGGGTGCAGTTTGTGCCCTACCTGGATATTAGAACTGTTATTACTATACTGTAATTCATTGGAAAAAAAATACAATACTTCAGGACAGTTGTCATAATAACACTCATGGGCTTTTTTTTATCTACTAAAAATGGTTATCCAGGCTTAGAAAAAAATTGCCACTTTCTTTCAGAAACAGCAGCACACTTATCTTTGGTTTGGTTGTGGTTTTACAGCTCAGCTCCATTGAAAAGAATGGAACTGAATTATAATACCACACACAACCTGGGGACAGGGTTGGTGCTTTTTTTTCTAGAAAGTATCTTTCTACAAAGTTTTGTTTAAACAAAGTTTTCCTGGATAACTCCTTTAATGAAAATTTTATATTTTTTAGAATGTTTATGATCACCAAAGCAGGCGAAAGAGCCTTTTTAATATTTATTTGAATTAAAAATGCTGAAATACCAACTTAGCTTGAGGCCGAATGGTGAATTAACTTGGTGAAATCCTTATTCTTGTATCCAGGTATCCTTAGTATCTAGGAATCAATAGCATTTTAACCCCTTCACGTCAGCCATCTGTATATATACGTTCCTATTGCACATGCCCCGTGCAGTAGGAATGTACATATACGTTCCTGACTGACAGGGGCTTTGTGATGAGAACGGGATCGCTGCAGGGACAGCGATCCCGCTCTCATCTGTGTACAGCACCGGAGATAATGAGGATCAGCGGCGATTCCGCAGCTGACCCCCATTAACCCCTTAGTGACCGCCGAAACGGCGGTCACTAATGGGCCGGTGCCGCCGCTGTATTTCATCTCCCCCCACCGTGAATCCACGGTGGGGGGAGATGAAATAAGTAAAAATCAGACCCCAGATCAGCCCCCTAGTGCCCCAGTCACTAACCCCCCCTCCCGCGGCGGCCATCGGATCCAAGATGGCCGCCGCGATCACTGTGAACAGACTAATGTCTGTTCACAGTGATCAAAAAAGAAAAATGAATGAAAGCCCCATGCTCTCCGCCACCGGAGGTAGCGGAGAGCATGGGGCAGTCATCGGGACCCCCCCTGTGGGGTCCCGTTACAAGCGATCAGCGGTATATACTATATACCGCTGATCGCTTGTGCCATGTGCTCCAGGCACTTTTTATCCCCTGTCACCATGAATGATTGGTGACAGGGGATAAAAAGTGATGTCCCCCCACCCCCCAAGTCGCCCCCCACCCCCCCTGTCACCCCCATCCCCCAGTCACCCTCCCTTCCCCATATACTCACCGGATCCACGGAGCTCCTTCCTCTTCGGTGTCCTGGCTGGTTATGAAGTGCGCATGCCCTCCACAACCAGCCAAGCTCTGAAAATTTAAAGTGACAGAGACCAATTTGGTCTCTGTCACTGAACTATGATTACTGTGATAGAAAATATCACAGTAATCATAGTAATACAGTGAACATAAATGTATAAAGTACAAAAAGTGACAAACATACAAAAGAATAAAACACACACTTTTTATTATAGTAATAATTACAGTTTACTCCCAAATTACCCCTAACCCCCCCCCAGATTACCCGTAACCACCGCAGGTTGCCCGTAACGACCGCACGTTGCCCGTAACCACCCCAGGTTCTCCGTAATCACGACAGATTGCACGTAACCCCCCATATTACCCGTAACCACCGCACGTTGCCCATAACCACCGCACGTTGCCCGTAACCACCGCACGTTGCCCGTAACCACCACACATTGCCAGTGACCCCCTCCAGATTGTCCGTAATCACCCCAGATTGCCTGTAACCACCCCAAATTACATGTAACCACCCCAGATTAGCTATAAGCACTTCACTCTATCCGTAACAATTCTAGATTGTCTGTAACCCCTCCAGGTTGCCCCTAACCACCGCAGGTTGGGCAAAACCCAGATTGCCCGTAATCATGCCAGATTACATGTAACCCCCCAGATTGCACGCAACCACCGCAGGTTGCCTCTGACCACCGCACGTCGCCTCTGACCACCGTACGTCGCCTCTGACCACCGCACGTCGCCTCTGACCACCGCACGTCGCCTCTGACCACCGCACGTCGCCTATGACCACCGCACCTTGCCTCTGACCACCGCACGTCGCCTATGACCACCGCACATCGCTTATGACCACCGCACCTTGCATCTGACCACCGCACCTTGCCTCTGAACACTGCACCTTGCCTCTAACCACCCCAAATTGCCAGTGACCCCCTCCAGATTGCCCGTAACCACGCCAGATTACAGGTACCCACCTCAGATTACCTATTAGCACTTCAGTTTATCCGTAACCACAGCAGGTTGCCTGTAACCACCCCAGATTGTCCGCAACCACCCCAGATTGTCCGTAACCACAGCAGGTTGCCTGTAACCATACCAGATTGTCTGTAACCACAGCAGGTTGTCCGTATTCACCCCACGTTGCCCATAACCACCCCAGGTTGCCTCTAACCACCCCAGGTTGCCTCTAACCACCCCAGGTTGCCTCTAACCACACCAGGTTGCCTCTAACCACACCAGGTTGCCTCTAACCACAGCAGGTTGCCTGTGACCACCCCATGTTGACGGTATCCACTCCAGATTATCCGTAACCACCCCAGATTACCCGAAACCACCCCAGACTGCCCGTAACCACCTCAGACTGCCCGTAACCACCTCTAGATTACCCGGAACCACCCCAGACTGTCCGTAACCACCCCACATTAGCTGTAATCTAATTTTTTTATTGTATTTTAGTAACTGCGCTATTCTAATAACTGTTACTAGCTGCGGTTTTGCTCCAGCAAATTGGCGCTCCTTCCCTTCTGAGCCCTGCTGTGTGCCCATACAGTGGTTTATGCCCACATATGGGGTACCGTTGTACTCAGGAGAACCTGAGTTACAGATTTTGGGGTACATTTTTTATCCTGTTCCTTGTGAAATTTAGAAATTCCAAACTAAACCAACATATTTTTGGAAAAATTCAAGTTTTTCATTTTTACTGGCCAATTTTGAATACTTTCCTCTAATACCTGTGGGGCCAAAATGCTCATCCTACCCCAAGATGAATTCTTTTAGGGGTGTACTTTCCGAAATGGGGTGACTTTTGGGGGGATTCTATTCTGTAGACACTACAGGGGCACTACAAATGCACCTGGTGCTCAGAAACTTCTTCAGAAAAATCTGCAGAGAAAATGCTAATTGGCGCTCCTTCCCTTCTGAGCCCGGCTGTGTGCCCATACAGTGGTTTATGCCCACATATGGGGTACCGTTCTACTCAGGAGACCCTGCGTTACAGATTTTGGGGTGAATTTTCTCTCCTGTTCCTCGTGAAATTGAGAAATTTCCAACTAAAGGAACATATTATTGGAAAAATTCGAGTTTTTCATTTTTACTGTCTACTTTTGAATACTTTCCTCTAATACCTGTGGGGTCAAAATGCTCACCACACACCAAGATGAATTCTTTGAGGGGTGCACTTTCCAAAATGGGGTGACTTATGGCGAGATTTTACTCTGCTGACACTACAAGGGCACTGCAAACCCACCTGGCGCTCAGAAACTTCTTCAGCAAAATCTGCATTGAAAAAGCTAATTGGCGCTTCTTCCCTTCTGAGCCCTGATGTGTGCCCATACAGTGGTTTATACCGACAAATGAGGTACCTTTTTACTCAGGAGAACCTGCGTTACAAATTTTGGGGTACTTTTTTTCTCTTGTTCCTCGGGAAATTGAGAAATTTTAAACTAAACGAACATATTATTGGGAAAATTTGAGTTTTTCATTTTTACTGTCTACTTTTGAATACTTTCCTCTAATACCTGTGGGGTCAAAATGCTCACCACACCCCAAAATGAATTCTTTGAGGGGTGCACTTTCCAAAATGGGGTGACTTATGGCGAGATTTTACTCCGCTGGCACTACAGGGGCTTTGCAAACCCACCTGGCACTCAGAAACTTCTTCAGCAAAATCTGCATTGAAAAAGCTAATTGGCGCTCCTTCCCTTCTGAGCCCCGCTGTGTGCCCATGCAGTGGTTTATGCTCACATATGAGGTACCGTTGTACTCATGAGAACCTGCGTTACAAATTTTGGGGTACTTTTTTTCTCTTTTTCCTCGTGAAATTGAAAAATTTCAAACTAAAGGAACATATTATTGGAAAAAATTTGAGTTTTTCATTTTTACTGTCTAATTTTGAATACTTTCCTCTAACACCTGTGGGGTCAAATTGCTCATCCTACCCCAAGATGAATTCTTTGAGGGGTGTACTTTCCAAAATGGGGTGACTTATGGGGTTTTTTCTCTCTGCTGACACTACAGGGGCACTGCAAATGCACCTGGCGCTCGGAAACTTCTTCAGCAAAATCTGCAATGGAAAAGCTAATTGGCGCTCCTTCCCTTCTGAGCCCCGCTGTGTGCCCATGCAGTGGTTTACGCCCACATATGGGGTACCGTAGTACTCAAGAGAACATGTGTTACAAGTTTTGGGGTGCTTTTTCTCTCATGTTCCTTTTGAAAATGAGAAACTTTAATCTAAATGTATATATTATTGGAAAATTAAAATTTTTCATTTTTTTACAGCCTAATGGTGAATACTTTCCTCCAGCCCCTGTAGGGTTAAAATGCTCATTATACCCCTAGATTAATTCTTTAAGGTGTCTAGTTTCCAAAATGGGGTCACTTATGGGGGTTTCCAGTATACAAACCTCCTAAATCAACTTAAAATAAGAACTGGTCCCTAAAAAAATCAGTTTTGGAAACTTTCACGAAAATGTGGTAATTTGCTGATACATTTCTAACCCCCGTAACACCCTAAAAAAGTAAAATATGTTTATGAAATGAAGCCAGAATAAAGAGGACATATCGGTAATGTGACTTAGTAACTAATTTATGTAATACAACTTTCTTTTTTTAGAAGCAGAGAATTTCAAAGTTCATAAAATGCTAATTTTCTCAATTTTTCATGATATTTTGATGTTTTTCACAAAAAACACACAAAGTAGTGACCAAATTTTGCCACTAATATAAAGTGCCATATGTGACGAAAAAACAATCTCAGAATCGCTAGCATACGTTAAAGCATCACTGAGCTATAAGCGCATAAAGTGAGACAGGTCAGATTTTGAAAAATGAGCCTGGTCTTTTAGGTGCAAATAGGCTTGGTCTTGAAGGGGTTAAACCATGGTTGGCTCTATCAACCAAAGTATACTATTAATATGGTGCAATTATCACTAATACACTAAGTTCATGTTGCTCATTATGTAACTAAAATATATTGGCTAGGTTTCAGGGCCGGCTCCAGGTTTTGGTGGGCCCTTGGGCGACACAGCCTCAGCGGGCCCCTTTGTATAGTAAATCATGTGGCATCACTTTTAGAGGGTCTCTATCTCTGCATTCTGTGTAGGTATACAACTGTGTATTATATACTTATTATCCTCCTGTATGTGTGTGTATATATCTCTCCATTCTGTGTAGGTATACAGCAGTGTATTATATACTTATTATCCCCCTGTATGAGTGTGTATATATATCTCCATTCTGTGTAGGTATACAGCAGTGTATTATATACACACTCATACAGGAGGAGGATAATAAGTATATAATACACTGCTGTATACCTACACAGAATGGAGATATATATACACACTCATACAGGGGGATAATAAGTATATAATACACTGCTGTATACCTACACAGAATTGAGAGATATATACACTCATACAGGAGGATAATAAGTATATAATACACTGCTGATCACCTACACAGAATGGAGAATATATATATATATCCATTCTGTGTAGGTATACAGCAGTGTATTATATACTTATTATCCCCCCTCCTGTATGAGTGTGTGTATATATATATATATATATATATATATATATATATATATATATATATATATATATATATATATATATATATATATATATATATATATATATATATATATATACACACACACACACACACTCATACAGGAGGGGGGATAATAAGTATATAATACACTGCTGTATACCTACACAGAATGGAGATATATATATATTCTCCATTCTGTGTAGGTGATCAGCAGTGTATTATATACTTATTATAATGCACTGCTGATCACCTACACTAAATGGAGAGTAAAAAAAATAGCAATACAACAGTGGATTTATTGCATATTGTGACTCCCCCATGGAAAGTAAAGGGGAAAATCTGCAATAAATCCACTGCAGCAGATATGCCACAGGTGACCCTACCTTCCTACTCCCAGCACACACAGACAGATACTCATACACAACACCTGCATAGACTTACACACACAGCACACATATGCATGTATACTCAGTCACACATACACTCACCTCTGTATCTGTCAGTCCTGTTACATCTTCTCCCTCTGCCTGGGCCGCTGTGGAGGGGTCAGGAGACCCAGGAATACAGGAGGGGGCAGGGAAGCACAGCACAGGCAGCACTGTGAGGAGGCTTCTGGGCCCTGACCTACTGTTTGGCCTCTACAGGCTGCCGTGCAGTGAGCCCCGCCCCCCTCTCCTCTGGTCCGACGCTGAGAGACTGAGGCCTGGAGGAGCCACAATATGCTTTCAGTGGCTCACCAGCGCCCCCCTCATCCCTGCGCCCGACTCATCCCCCCTCCCCCCACAGCCTCAGGTACTGATGTGTGCGCTCAAAGCACAGCACCACAGCAATGTGTGTCAGTGTGTGAGCGCAGTGAGAGGGGAGGGAGAGGGGAAGAGATGGTGTGGGCAAGTGCAGGGGGGCCCCTTGAGGCACTGTGGGCCCCGGCACTTGCCCGAGTATGCCTGGTGCTGACGCCGGCCCTGCTAGGTTTACATATCATCTTTTTATGCCATTCCCGGATGTTTCTGGATGTCCCTCATTTTGAGGCCAAATAACATCCGATATTTTGAAATACTGGACGTTTTTGCAAAACAGATGGTTTTTGGCCTCAAAATGACGAACGTCCAAAAAAATGCACATTGAACTGCCGAGACAGTGCTGCTCATTATATGTTAGTGATACACATAGTAAGTTTACGCTGCTCATTATATGTTAGTGATACACATAGTAGGTTCACGATGGTCATTATATGTAACTAATACATATAATAAGTTCATGCTGCTCATTATGTGTCACTGATACACATAGTAAGTGCATGCTGCTTGCTCATTATAGAGGTGACGTGCTATAGAAATATTCTATATTGCCAAATATTATGCTGTGTTAAAATCCTGTTATAAAATATGTAAATAAAGTAGTTTCACCGAAAATCACATATGTTGACTTTAATCTGAATTTGTAAATTGCTCTATGTAAACAGGTTTGTGGTCAATGTCATACCTAAAATCCATATTAATATAATTGTACCATCACCCATCATACAGTATATGTTAACACATGGGGAACAATTATCATTTGCACAATTTCTCTTTGCGCTAGCATACTTTCCCGTGCTGCACAAAAACCTCTGCTCCATGTCCAGAATGTACCAGTAGACCCACAGGCCTAATAAAAGTTACTATTTTTGCTAGTACCACTGCACAATTTTTTCTGCAAAAACTAAAAAAAAATAAAAATAAAAATAAATCACACATGATAAATCTGTGCCCCTAAATTAGTAGTGAAAAGAGAATGTCCAAGCGTGTGAAGTCCAGTGGCTTTCACATATTTTAGCGTGCAATTAATATTTGCATTATAATAAAATAGATAAATAAATAAACATACATAGTAATACTTTTAGTCAAAATATTCTTCTTTGTTGAATATCTTCAGTATTTACAGCTTCTTTATGCAAGCTGTATTATGAATAACACTTGCTTGGCTTTAAAGATCCCAAATAATCACACATGATTCACTAGCATTGGGGTTTAGTGAAATATTTGCAGTACATTTTCTAAAATATTTTTCAGAGGGTGAAACAGACAAAGTCGTCCTTTGCTATAGGTAACTGCCCCACATTTTCCTTGCACTAGTCTTGATAATTTTCCTTTAGTGCATACAATAAAACTCAGGGAATTAGCTAATAAACAAGTTTATTACTGCATTTCCCCATTTGTAAAGAACAGTGAAGATCACATAATAAAAAGGAATATGCAATCCTTCTAGAGATAATATCTAGGAATTGTAATAGGAACATTTACAAAGTAGAGGATTCTGCAGTTTCCTTATTAGGAAGAATGTTTCCTTTTGCAGGATTTCGCCAGTCCAACCCTGTTATTTTCACGGTCAAATATGCTATAAAACTTTGACATAAAAGTATCTCCCAGGATCCATAGTTTTCCAGATTTTGAAGACATATCCAGTGGCTGAAAACCAGTCAAGCACTGAGTTGACCTTTGTGTGTGTTCCTGAAACCATGAAAAAAATATATTATGCCAGTGTACTACATGTTACTAGCACCTTCAGCATGATATATTGTCAGTATACATACCTTCATTACATACTGCTCAGAAGTGATGGTGTAGTCTCTCTTATCAATGGTAAATGTCACCGTTGGAAGATTGGTAATGCGTTTGCAGTCTACTATGTACTATAAAATACAACATTTTACAGGCATGACAACTGAACAGAAAGATCACGGTGATTGTTGTCTCAGGTTTTCACCATTAGAGTACTAGTCATTGGTTGTCTATAGTTTCTATATGAAATATACAGCAATACCTGTATCCACGAGCAAAAAATACACAGAATTGATTTCAATAGTTTGACATGTGTTGCTCAACACCATGGGGGACATTTATGAAACCTACACTGGTGGCGTATGCAACGGAGAAGGTACAGATGTAGATCTCTGCACTAGCCATGTGGCAGATTCACCTGAGAGGTGTGTGCCTCCTAGTAATTCCTGTGGGCTGAATGTCTTTTAGGATAAGTGACAGAAATGTATACACAAAATGACAGCCACAGAGTGTATAGCACCAGCCTTAATCAGGCCCAGACTGACAATCTGGAGGACCGGTGGCCACCTAGATTGCCAGTTTGTGAGCGGCCCAGGCTGTGTCACGCTCACATATCATTGCACTGACGCTGTGCTGTGAGTGCCGATGGCCCGTTGCTTTTACATTATTCCATATTCATATCTGTAGACAGCTTCTCCTCCTGGAATGATGTAAAGGTGTCAGGCTATTGATGCTCACTAGAGATGAGCGAACCGGGTTCGGGTCCATCCGAACCCGAACGATCGGCATTTGATTAGCGAGGGCTGCTGAACTTATAAAAAGCTCTAAGGTTGTCTTGAAAACATGGATACAGCCAATGACTATATCCATGTTTTCCACATAGCCTTGTGGCTTTAACCAACTTCAGCAGCCACCGCTAATCAAATGCCGAACGTTCGATTCGGATGGACTCGAGCATGCTCTAATGCTCACAGCACAACATCAGTGCCATTATTTGCAAAGCATCTGGCAATGGCAGCCTTGAGTGTGGCAGCGGTGGTGGTACTCTGACTGCAGCCCCGCTCTGCTCCCTTAACGTAATATTCTTGCCTGTGGCCTAGAGTTGAGAGAGAACGTTGTGCCTCAGCACAGGCAGGTGACTCATCACAGTGCGTCCTACTGCTGGAGGGGGAGCGGAGGGAAGTATGCCGCTGCATTTTGACCGGGAATGGGGGGGGGGGGGGGTCTCAGAAATACTTTTAAGAATGAAAGCTACCGTGTGAGGCACTAATGGTGGCACTATTTAGGGACTAGTATATAGGCCAGTATTGGGAAGGATTGGCTACTATTTGGGGCACTATTGGGGACCTAACTACTGTATGGGGCACACTTGGGGAGAACAACTAGTATATGGGGCACTATTGGGGGGATTAACTAGTATATTGGCCAGTATTAGGAGGGGTTACCTAGTATATGGTGCACTATTGGGGGATTAACTAACATTTTGATTACTATTATATGATTATTGTATGGGGGAAATAATGTTGTAACTATTGTGTGGGGGCACTATTGTGGGGTAACTATTTTGTGGGGGCACTATTATGGGATAACTACTG
This sequence comes from Dendropsophus ebraccatus, assembly GCF_027789765.1. Lineage (NCBI taxonomy): Eukaryota > Metazoa > Chordata > Amphibia > Anura > Hylidae > Dendropsophus > Dendropsophus ebraccatus. Next base: position 90,522,435 of record NC_091454.1, on the reverse strand, counting down.
CATGGAGTAATCTTAAGGGGTCCTGAACTAATACTGCATGAGCTACAGAAGGGGGCATTATTACCATTCGGGGCACTATGGGCGGGCAGCTTGTATAGAGGTGGCTAGGCGGTGATATAAAAGTGTTTGGTAGACTGTGTTGACCTGACTTGTGACCAGAGGAAGCCATTATGATAGCCTGGGCCAAGTGGAAAAGACAACAAAATAGGAGGAGTCCAATCAGAGAACACGTCAATAATGAGTCACTGGATGTACAGTAACTGTGCTGTAATATGTTCAATGTATTGAGATATCAACGGTCTGCATATAGGGTTTTGTATACAGTAAGACCTCCGTATTTGTAGAGCTGAGTTCTCCCTCGGAAGCTACACGCCTACACTTCAGTAAGGAGGTGACAGTAAAGTGCACACGATATGTTGTCTTCAGTCTCTATACCATAAGGAGCTTAAGGACCACAGCTGCACTTGCTGGTATGGGGAGCTGAGGAAGTTGTCCTTTATAAAAGATAATAGGTGTCAACTGCCCCCCTCCCCCCTTCTCAGGAGACAGGAGAGCAGAAGGATCATTGCTCTGTATTCTGCGTCTGATCACTGCTGTATACTCTTCTATAGTCTGCAGGTAATATCACTGTTCAGCATCTGCATAGGCTGTATTTCAGTCCCAGTCAGTCCCTGTCTTCAATACAATGGAAATACACGAGCCAGCAACATTGGAAAGAAGAAGGTTGTGACACTAGAAACTGTTGAGGTAGGCAGCTTGACCACTAACCATAAGACAGTTTCATGCCAGGGCAGATAATATATTAATATATTTTGCTGATAAGACAAAAGCCACATTGACACAGTCATTGGTGTGCAAAACAACAATTCAATGACTAATATTATTATACATATTTAAAATGTAATATATTTACCTCTGAGAATAACATGGGTGTAGCTCCAATAAGTTTCTGCAACTTTTGTACGTCAGCAGTAGGTCCAGTAATAAGGGATGTGCCTGAATCCACTATAGCCTCACATCCATTAGGACAGAATACTACTTTCCCATGAACTTTGATACTGCATGAAAATAAGAAACATGCTAAGGCAAGTCTGTTAGGATGGCGATAATAGATAATTATAGGATGACTCTGACAGGTAAAAAGGGATATAAAAAGAGGGAGGTGGACTGCCTGGAAAACATGGATACAGCCAACTCTATCCATGTTTTCCAGGCAGTCCCTGGGCTGTATCCTCCCCCTCACAGAGTTGCCAGCCTAAAGGATATAAGCGCGGGTCAGTTTTGCTTCGTACGAAACAAAACAAATCTGGTTCACTCATCTCTAAAAATCTACAATCACATTAGGGCCTAGTTCACACAACATAAAAATAAGATTAAAATGGATAAATACGGCCCTAAATAATAAGCCTGGTCGTATTTTACCCTTGTGTGAACTAGGCCTAAGGGAAGAAATTACTTAACTGTTTGTTTTGTTTAACCTTATCATGTTATATACATTAAAAATATTTTGATTAAAAAAAACATAACTGCTGGAAAAAAGAGGCAAAAAACAGAAGAATTTAGCTGGCCATAAAGTCCCTTTCAGGATGGGTTATTAAGGCTTTTTTTCTCACTACACATCATAATGGGTCAATGCCAGGAGAACTTATTTTCACCATTCTTTGTTACTGAATAAGCCATAAGAAGTAGCCAAGTATATCTACAGTTCCAAACAGGCACAGGTATTTTACCACTGCAAAACAGGAAAGTTATCCAGAATAACTGGAAATCCAATCTCACTTGATCACACATATTTGTACTTGCATTGTACTTACCTATCAAGTCGTATCTGCCAGTACCCCTTATCTGTAAGGGGAATCCAGTGAATCGGTCCTTTGTACAGAGAGTTATCTATCCCTCCTAATATAAGTTCTCCCCCATGTTCATAACTGTCATCTCTGTAAAATAATAAATACAAAGTTAACAATGCTGAATTGTTCCACGTGTTTTTAAGTGTTATAGTTTTATACTTACTTATTTAAATAGATGGAAAAAATTGGCTTATCCACTAACTTTTGCTTCATTATCTGGTCAAATACTGGGACTGCATTACCAACAGCAAGTGAGGGGTAACCAAGACCCAAAACTCCATCAAACTGTGCAAGTACAAAAGTCCTGCCTGGCTCCATCACTGACTGGCCAAAATCCTGCCCAACAATTGTCAGGTTACTTATCTGTAAGGAAAGAGAGAATACATTATCATAGAAATGCATAAATGTAAACTGACAAACTGTGACAAAGCACCAGTGAAATTGGTCTGCCTATAACAATCTTAGTTATAAGTTTCAGAGCAGCATAAAGAGAATAGGCCAGGATCTACCTCTTTCCCCAAGTTTACTTTAGCAAGATAGATAGATAGTACCTGTGGTGACTAGAGAGAACCCAAAAATTATGCAACAACCATTTATTTTCTCTGAAACTAAAGTATATTTAACCTAGAATAGACCTGGTCATGGAAACCCACTGTACTGCCCTGCAGGTGTATTGCAAGTTTTAGCAACATAACATTATGTCCTCGGGTTCCTCCTCTCACTAAAGAAATTGTTCTTCTTATAATGACTTAAGGCTAAAGGTCCTTTTAGATGGTGCAATCTTTGGCTGTCTGCGGCCGCAAACAAGCACCCATCAGCGACCTTTATGGTCCATTTACACAGAAAGATTATCTGACAGATTATCTGCCAAAGATTTGAAGCCAAAGCCAGAAACAGAATATAAACAGAGATCAGGTCATAAAGAAAAGCCTGAGATTTCTCCTCTTTTCAAATCCATTCCTGGCTTTGGCTTCAAATCTTTCAGATAATCTTTCTGTGTAAATGGACCCTTACATGGTCCAATTAAGCGCACAAATTACCATGTATAAAGTAGTTGCATCAAAGGTTAGATTATTCAATGGAGCAGGGCATATTAAAGGCAACTGTGCGTAGTAATAATAAGGCTACACTTGATATAACATATAGCAAACAGTTTCATGATTATGACCATTTTGTTGCAGAATCATGTTACATCCGAACAGTTACAAAAAGGAGATGTCACTTTTTTAGCAAGTGCTGGGGTGGGGGAGGATAAAGGATAATTTTTTACTCACCGTAAATTTTCTTTCCTGTAGTCCGAAGCAGCAGCACAAATGGGGAAGATCCTATCTTCCTGCAATGGTAGCACAGATGGTACTAATAAAAGATTGATTAGGAGCCCTATAAGAAGGCCATACAGACCCCTCCTCCTTGTGTCAATTCTAACGACCAAAAAATTAAAAACTCATAAAATCTTAGTTAATAAGGCATTGAAACAATCAAGTTATGCTGCATAAATAATAGTTTGTTTAAATCAGGGCGGGAAGTCTGTGCTGCTGCTTCGGACTACAGGAAAGAAAATTTACGGTGAGTAAAAAATTATCCTTTCCCTTACGTCCTCAGCAGCAGCACTAATGGGGATATAGCAAGCTATGAAAACAGACTAGGGAGGGCCATTACATTACAGAGGACAGAATGGCTGAGCCAAAAACTGGTTGATCAGACTCGTGAATATCTAGTCTATAGTGCTTGACAAAAGGTATTGACGGACGACCATGAAGCAGTCCTGCATATTTGTTCCAAGGGTACAGATCTTTTTTCAGCCCATGTGGATGATATTGCCCTCATTGAATGTGCCTTGATTGCACCAGGTACCTGTAATCCAGCTTCTTGGTAGCATATGGAGATGACTTCCCTTATCCATATGGACAGAGAAGCTTTGGATGACCTGCATCCTTTGTTTTTCCCTGCAAAGGATAAAAACAAGTGGTTAGATTACCTGAAGGAGTTTGTCCGTTCAATATACATGCTCCAAGCCCTTCCCACATCTAAGGGATGAAGCTCCTCCTCTCCCGTGTTGGCAGGAATAATGGATTGTAACAATGTAAATGTGGAAGACACTTCACCCACCAGGCTTCAAACTTCTTCTTTACCTTCAGGTAGATTCTGTAGGCAGTTGCGGCTCTGGACTGCAGAAGAGTGGTCACCACTTTGACAGCATATCAATTTCCATCTTGTTGATGGCAGTCAAGCTTCCAACAGGCCTACCCTCTTAAGTTATTAACTGAGGGTATACAGAAGCCTCCAGATTATTCCTATGGAATTAGCATCAGGAGAGAACGCCATGCTTTTAGATAATAAAAGGTCATCATGAAACCAGAGACTTGCTACTTGCAAGATTTTTAGACTCTGCCCACACCTGGCAGGGACGCTGGTAGTAATCTCTGCTACTGTGAGTCAGTAGCTGGGGAGACTGGGAGACTTCCCAGAAGATTCTTAGGCAGGGGGCTCACCATTGTGAACCATGCCCTCTTGGGTCAATAGGGGCAAATGAGGCTGACCAAGGGCCAATCTTGTCTCCGATTCTGCAAGACTCTGGGCTTTATAGGAGTGAGAAAAAAGGGTTTCCAATTTGAACCTTCAATAGAAATAGGTCTATCCTCCATGCGATTTACCAGAAGGCTTCTGGTCCAGAGACCGTTCCTCCGACAGGGTTACATCGCAGCATAGATTGCCAGCAGACAAAATGCCCCTGCCTCCAGTAGTAATGCTACTGATTTAGTGCCCCTATAAAGATCGATATGCGCCATCCTAGATGCGGTTTTGATCTTATACTGATAGCTTTCCATAGATTGGTGTGCTGAAGTGGACTAGTATTCCCTTCATATGTTGGATGCCAGCAACATCTCTAATGGGGATTAAGGCTCCTTTGCTCGTTGCTCCTGCATACAAGTGCCCCACTGCTTGATACATCAATGGTTTTCTCTACCCACCTCATTGGGAGACTGTTGCCATTGAGCAGGAAAAGCCATCCTTGTCTCTGGGTGTAATTTCCAGAGCAGACCTAAGACCCAAGGGTATCAGATGAAGTGACAGCAACTGGGGAGTACTGAGAACCCCGACTTGTGTCAACTTCTGTAATCTCTCTGGAGGAAGAGAGAGTGTCACAGACTGGGGATCTATTCTCTTCTCTAGGAATTGGCCCATGCCAGAAACGAGGTTCAATTTTCTCAAACAGTCAAAAGTACAATAGACATTACGTGGTGACTGTAGATGGAGCCAAGAGGATTCCAAACAGAAGGGCTGTAAATTGAAAAGAATTCCAATTGCCTTGTACAAAAGGTCTTGATGTAAAGGAATATGCAGCTTTTGTCTGTAGACAGGTACATGTGGGTATACATGGTCAGATAACGTCCTTCTTCTAGGAGGGAACTACAGAGCATAAATCCTCCATACAACCGCCTTCTCAGAGGAGGCTGTATACAGGTACATGCAGGTATACCTGGTCACATAACATCCCTCTCTAGGAGGGACCCACAGGTCATAGATCCCACATACAGCACCCTCCTCAGAGGAGGCCGTATACAGGTATACACGGTCAGATAACATCCCTCTAGGAGGGACCCACAGATCATAGATCCCACATACAGCACCTTCCTCAGATTGTGAAATTCAATATGGTAGCCTTTTCTATCATAACACTGGTACAGACCGCTCTCATTATGGAAATAAATAGTCAGAAAAGACGTAGTCACAAGTTCTTGTTCCCATCCCCAAGGCCTCCGAGATGTCTGGTCCTTCTTGTGCAGGATTCTTTCCTTTACCTTCCGTACTAGAATTCCTACGGAATGGGGAACAAAAGTAGAAGTTCCTTCTCTTCTTATTAGACTGGGGCAGATAATGGACCTGATCATAAGAAAAAAACCACTTTTATGAGAATGTCCAATACAGATCCAACTATCTTTATATTGGAGTGAACATCTGCCCCCTTACAACGAAGGACCAGTCTCCAAACTGCGGGGATCGGGCAGCCAATTATACTGCTCAACTGTAGTAAGAGACAATTATTTATTTATTTTATTTATTTTTTTGGAATTTTTTTTTTTTTTTTTTTTTTTAACAAGGTCTTTGTTCATCTGAAGGAGCCATGACCTCTGACTCTATCCAGTTTAGCCTGTAGATTATCATTGAGATGTAAAATATTAAGCAGTCATTGTCTCTTCTGAGAACAAGTTGCAATCCACAAATAAATTCTCTGCCACCTGAAAGTGGAATCTTGCGGGATCTGTACGCCAAGAAAGCTTTTTCCCCTCCAGAAGTTCTGTCACCAGAATCCTGCTACATCCAAGGATGGAAATTGTGCCAGACTGACCGGCCGACTAACAGACTAGTGCAGAGTGCCTGGAGTCAGACACACAGGTGCACTGAATATGCAACCAGCAATCCTAAGGCGGTGTTCACACATAGCAGCTTCATAGCTTTACTGCATCCTTCAGTACACAGAAGCTCCATAGGGTCACTGCATCATCTGATATCAGTATTACAGAGTGTAACTAGACAGCAGGTGTACACAGTATTACAGAGTAATTATACTGCAGGTATACACAGTACACATCCAGCATCTCTAAGGATGTAGCTTCATAGGTCACTGCATTATCTGATAACAGTACTAAAGTAATCAGATAGGATTGTAGATGTGTACATCTGTGTACTAAGGCCATGTTCACACACAGTAGCTTTACTGCATTCTTAAATAGCAGCACTGGAACAGCGTAAAAAGCTCCATAGAATCACTGCATCATCTGATGGCAGTATTAGGCAAAATAATCAGATAGCAGGTGTATCCAGTACACATTCATTAGCTCTAAGCATCTGCTCACACATATATCTCTATATGGTTACTGTATCATATGATAGCAGTATTATCATGTGATAGCAGTATTAGTGGAAGTAATGAGACAGCAGGTATTACACAGTACACATCCAGCAGCTCTAAGGCTGTATTCACACACAGTAGTCTTGTATGTCTACTGCATCATCTGATAGCAGTATTAGTGGAAGTAATGAGACAGCAGGTGTTACAAAGTACACAACTTCAGACTCCAAGGCTGTGTTCACACACACAGTAGCTTCATAGGGCACTGCATCATCTGATAGCAGTATAGTGAAAGAAATCAGACAGCAAGTGTACACAATACACTACAATTCTAAGGCAGTGTTCACACATAGTGGCTTCATAACTTCACTGCATTCTTAAATAGCAGCACACAGAAGGTCCACATGATAACCATCATCTGATAGCAGTATTAGTGAAGGTAATTAAACAGCAGGTGTACATAGTACACGACTAAATTCTAAGACAGTGTTCACACACAGAAGCTTCACTGCATTCTTAAAATGTCAGCACACAGAAGCTCCACATGATCACTGTATCATCTGATAGCAATACTGGAAAAGTAATCAGAGAGCAGGTATACACAGTACACAACTACAATTCTAAGGCTGTGTTCACACACAATTACATAGCTTCACTGCATCATCTGGTAGCAGTACTATAGAAAGTAATCAGGCTGCAGGTGTTCACAATGCACAAATAGCAGCTCTAGGGTTGTGTGCGCACACAAACACACACAGTTTTATAGCTTCACCACATCATCCGATGGCAGTACTATAGAAAGAAATGAGGCAACAGGTGTACACAATTAGCATCTCTAGGGCTGTGTTCACATACAGTTTCAGAGCTTCACTGCATCATCTGATAGCAGTACTATAGAAAGTAATCAGGCAGCAGGAGTAATGAGGCAACAGGTGTACACAATTAGCAGCTCTAGGGCTGTGTTCACACACACACACACACACACAGTTTCATAGCTTCATTGTAGCAGTACTGGAGAAAATAATGAGACAGCAGGTGTACTAAATACACAACTAGCAGCTCTAAAGCTGTGTTCATGTACACACATTATAGTTACATAGGTCACTCATATAGTGAAGCAGTCTAACAGGACTTGCACAACAAATGTTAAAAAAGTGAAAGATATTGAAACGAAACATTTGAGGCGTAAAAGCCTCATACAACCTACATATATATATATATATATATATATATATATATATATATATATATATATATATATATATCCATCCAACTATCCTCCTGACACACAGGCCAGGCTTCCAGCTCAAAAAGAAAAAGCAGCATATCTTACCTTGCTGAAGTATAAAGAACCATCAGCAGCCGCCCAGGTGAGAACACAGATCTGGCAGCACCATGATACTTACTGCAGCAGCCGCCCAGGTGAGGACACAGATCTGGCAGCACCATGATACTTACTGCAGCAGCCGCCCAGGTGAGGACACAGATCTGGCAGCACCATGATACTTACTGCAGCAGCCGCCCAGGTGAGAACACAGATCTGGCAGCACCATGATACTTACTGCAGCAGCCGCCCAGGTGAGGACACAGATCTGGCAGCACCATGATACTTACTGCAGCAGCCGCCCAGGTGAGGACATGGATCTGGCAGCACCATGATACTTACTGCAGCAGCCGCCCAGGTGAGGACATGGATCTGGCAGCACCATGATACTTACTGCAGCAGCCGCCCAGGTGAGGACACAGATCTGGCAGCACCATGATACTTACTGCAGCAGCTTCATGGCTTCCCTCACACAGCGGCTTCATACAGCAGAGAAGCTGAGTGATAGTTCTACTAAAAAGTAAATCTCCTCTCTGATACAGCAGAGCAGGAAAAAACAACATTTTTTATAAACTCCCCCTCTCCACACGACCATGTGGAAAGGAAGAATCATTGGAAAGGAAAGCCAGACACAAACATAGGCCTGAGCCTGCTTCCCTCTCCTACCACCTGTCCCACAGGAGGACAGAAAAAAAACACAAGGAGGAGGGGTCTGTATGGCCTTCTTATAGGGCTCCTAATCAATCTTCTTTTATTAGTACCATCTGTCCTACCATTGCAGGAAGATAGGATCTTCCCCATTTGTGCTGCTGCTGAGGACGTAAGGGAAAATAAATAAACTGCTATTACCTCCCCAGCACCAGCACTGGTGGCTGCATACCGCCACTCCAGTCCCTGGGTCCCTGGACACTTCCTTCCTGGTCTGAGTGGGGACCTGGGTCGTGATGTGTGAGGTCCACTCAGCCAGTCAGCAACTGCGATGGGACACTGAGTGTACTGTACACTGAGCAATTTTACTATAAAGTGGCCAATCTCTTTAAATCAATATGTATACATGTCATGGCCCTAGTATATATAAGCTAATTTCTACAGGTTGAATTATGGATAGGGTCCTGTATGCCCTGGCTATTGTACGATTATACTACAATGATTTGTCCTGACATACATATTTCATACATATTAAGTATACAATTGCATATTTGTACATAGTGTGTTTTATATGTAGTGATTAAGTTTATGATACATTAAAGCGACTTTGTAGCCACAATCTGCAACCCCCAAACCGCTTGTACCATCAGATAGTTGCTTTTAATCCGAGATCTGTCTTGGGATCCGTTTGGCAGGTGATGCAGTTATTGTCCTAAAAAACAACTTGCAGCCCTGTGTCAAATTGGTGTGGCCTAGAGTGTCTGTGCCCTAGGACTGCACCGCCTTTCCTCTCCGCCCTCTTCACCATTAGCAATGCCCCTGGGCAGGGTTTCTCCACTAAACACAGCACATGTGGGCTATTGCACACTCCCACACTTCCTTGCAGAGGTGCCGTAGGTCACATTGAAATTAACAGGATTTTTAGAACTTGAATTAAAGGTTTGTGGCACAGATACACACACTTGTCATTAAAATGTATTGTACTTAATTGAAAGACCTTCTCTTACCCGGAGTGTATCTTTACCCGTTATACCAACAAGTTGTCCAGTGCCATAATGGATTGAGAAGGTTTTCCCACCGTGCTGATAAGAAGAGGAGCGACAACAATGGAATTTTTCATGCACCTCTGAGAATAAATGATGACACATTAGTTTGGTATTGGCCTTGGTTTATGTAAGTAAAAAGGTGTCTGTCCTACATGCCCTCACTGTAACTAGACATGCCACATTAAGAATATGTGTACAGAACTTTTGAGGTTTTCTTGGTTGCATAAATCTAGGAATTCTAATAAATCTTTACATTCAAAACTCTCATATATAGATAGACCATCTGCATCATAATTAAAGAGGGTTTCCAGAATTTTAACAGTCCTTACGATCGACTGTCAATATTTTATTTTATATTTAGGGGTCCAAGTTCTGGGACTCCACACCACTGTGGTCAACCCAGGGCTATGTTAACACTATGGGATCATAGCAGGGAAAGGCGGCCATCTCAAAAAGATTGACGACCACAAATGATTATAATCATTATTCACGGCTTTCATTATAATGAGACAGCCACCTTTCCCTGCTATGTTTCCAAAGTGGGACCAAAGCCTGGATATGGATCCTGCACAGCAGGGTCTTGTCATTAACCCTTAGGGGACACAGCTACTTTTGGTGTTTATGACACGGCCAAATTTTTCAAATATGACATGTGTCACTTTATATATTAATAACTCTGGAATGCTTTTACCGATCCTTGTGGTTCCAAGATTGTTTTTTCGTGACATGTTCCACTTTATGTTAGTGGTATATTTGGGCCGATACCTTTAACTTTTTTTGAGAAAAACTCCAAAATGATGTGAAAAATTGAAAAAAAATTGCATTTCTCTACATTTGAAAGTCTCTGCCAATAAGGAAGATAGTTCTACCACATAAATTATTGATTAATTCATATTCATTATTGATTATGTTGGTAGCATTTGGTGAACATGCTTTAACTTTTTTAGGATTTTAGAGGCCGTGATTGTTTAGTAGCAATTTTCTAAATTTTGGTGAAAATTTAAACTGGGAATTCTTTAGGGACCAGATCAGTTTTGAAGCATATTCTAGAGGCCTGGATCCTAGAAACCCCCATAATTCACCCCATTTTGAACTCTTCACCCTTTGAAGTATTCAAATTGACATTTAAAACAGTTTTTAACTCTTTAGGCATTTCAGAGGAATAACTGCAAAGTAAGTGTGAAAAGTAAAAATTATTATTTTCTTGGCAGACATTCCAATTCAATCCTATTTCTTTCATACCGCACAGCTATAAAAAGTAAAATGCAATAAAACATTTATTCCTCTGAATCTGCAGTTTTTACAAATACCCCATTTGTGGGTGTAAACCGTTGTGCAGGCGCACAACACGGCTCAGAAGAGAAGGAGCACCCTTTAAATTTTGGAGTGGGGATTTGGCTGGAATAAATGTAGGAGACCATGTTACAGTTACAGAGCCCCACTAGTGCCGAGACAGTGGGAACCCCCCATAAGTGACCCCATTTTGAAAACTACACCCCTTAAAGAATGTAACAAGGGGTACAGTGGGCATGTGGACCCTACAGGTTTTTCACAGTTTTTTGCAAAAGTGGGCCGTGAAAATGAAAAATCACATTTTTCACACTTACATTGGTGAAACCTCAAATTTTTCAAATTTCAAAAAGCTTAGAGGAGAAAAAGCCCCCCAATATTTGTAAAGCAATCTCACTTGAGTACATAAATACCCCATTTATGAACGTAGAGTATTGTGTGGGCGTACAACAGGGCTCAGAAGAGAAGGAGCACCTATGTCTGTGTGTGCACGGACGTTTACTGACACTTACTAATGGACACTGACTGACGCTTACTGACACTCACTTATGGACACTGACTGACGGTTACTGACACTTACTAATGGATGCCAACTGACACTGACGCTTACTAACGGACGCTGACTGATGCTTACTAATGGACACTGACTGACACTGACGCTTACTAATGGACGCTGACTGACACTGACGCTTACTAACGGACACAGACTGACACTGACGCTTACTAACGGACGCTGACTGACGCTTACTAATGGACGCTGACTGACGCTTACTAACGAACGCTGACTGACGCTTACTAACGGACAATGACTGACACTAACGGACGCTGACTGACGGACACTAAGATCTCCCTTATTACTGGGAGATCACAGATGTATGTGTGTGTGTGTGTGTGTTTTCTACAGTATATGGATGCAGGCTCTGATCTCCTCACAAAGTGAGTGATCAGAGCCTGCATCCATGCTCTGCCAAGATCAAATACTGTGATTGGCAGCTCTGATCACAGAGCTGCCAATCACAGTATATAGCAGCATGTACCAGCGTCATCACACAGACGCTGGTACATGCTGCTGCAGCACTGGCTCCCCGTTCCCAGAACTCACTCTAAGCTTGGGGATCCGGGGAGCCAGTGCTGCCAGGAGGAGGTGGAAGGAGACACCTGCTGTGACCCCCTCCGGTGGCAGCGGCAGCGGCTGCTGTAGCGGCGATCCGGGGGGTGGATCATGCTGCAGCAGGAGGGGGACCCTCCAGCACAGCGGCAGCGGCGGGAGGCAGGGGTATGGCCCAGGGGGCTGACACGGCAGGGGGGGCGGGACATCGGCAGACTCGGCAGGGGGGCGGGACGGATCGGCAGGAGCTTCCCCCGGATCCCGGAACTCGACAGAGACCGGGACCCGGGGGTTTACCTTTCGCTTCACCGGTATCAGTGGATCGTTACCGATCCACTGATGCCGGTGATTGGCTGTGCTGGACACCTTTAAAGGGTCCAGCAGCAGCTACACTAAACTGTCAGCTATCAGCTGACAGTTTAGTTTCGGCTCCCGGTCACTGTTTGTGTAAACAGTGAGCACCGGGAGTCGGTCAGTTATAGTACGTCCTGGTGCGGAAAGTAGCCTCCTGCCAGGACGTACTATAACTGCCTGGTGCGGCTAGGGGTTAAACATGTCACATATTTACACACAGTACCAAGTCTCCTATTGAAATCAATATGAGATTTTTGTTTAGTTGTAAAACTGTGGGGTTTTTCTTGTGCTTCTGCATCACAATACATGTGATTTTGCTTGTGTAAAAAGGCCTTACAGCTTTTTATTTTATAACATCTATTTTTTAATACACTACAAGTATTATTTGCAACACGTATGAATAAATGACATTATCAATTGTTTACAAAATGCTGGCTACAATGAGAGGTATCCTTAAACAATACCACAATTCTTGATTATCAGTTATGAATTCCCAGGTATGTTTGCAGATCTGTGCAGGATAGGTGCAAGTACAGTACATTTCTGTAGTATAACAGAATAGAAGAATTGTCTGTCCTTTATTTTTACTTTAAGGTATATATTGTACAGCTTACGGCATGCTTCACTGATACAGAAGCTGGATGGGATCCAAAAGTTAGAAGATCCAGTGTCAAACACTACACTGAAGTTCTGCGGAGGAGTCCCAAGACTAATCTGTCCAAAGTATTGAGCCTGCAAGAAAAAAAAGCTATGTATGATCAGTAAGCAACAACAGTGCTACCTCGGTTCTTAAACTGCTCACAACTCAAACAGTATTTTCAGGGAAACTTTGCTTTGGTTCTCAAACTCTTGCTTGGTTCTCAAATACGTTTTAGGGCACCCAGTATTGAAGTACAGTAATACTGCGGTATTCGAACGAAAACTTACCTGGAAGTAACGTTCAGAATTCAAACTTTGTTCAGTATCTGAACGTTTTGTGAGCGTGGATGGTGGGTTGTACCTGGTGAGTTTAGCACTGGTGAGGCTTCACATACAGTGCAGTACTGTATAAGACTGCTGGAGTGCATATGCAGTACAGTAGTAGTACAGTCATTGCACCAACATCTCCCATCCGGCACTGTATAAGACTGCTGGAGTGCATATACAGTACAGTAGTAGTATGGTAAGTGCACCACCATCTCCCATCCTGTACAGTACTGTATAAGACTGCTGGAGTGCATATGCAGTACAGTAGTAGTACAGTCATTGCACCAACATCTCCCATCCGGCACTGTATAAGACTGCTGGAGTGCATATACAGTACAGTAGTAGTATGGTAAGTGCACCACCATCTCCCATCCTGTACAGTACTGTATAAGACTGCTGGAGTGCATATACAGTACAGTAGTAGTACAGGCAGTGCACCACCATCTCCCATCCTGTACTGTATAAGACTGCTAGAGTGCATATACAGTACAGTAGTAGTACAGTCAGTGCACCACCATCTCCCATCCTGTACTGTATAAGACTGCTAGAGTGCATATACAGTACAGTAGTAGTACAGTCAGTGCACCACCATCTCCCATCCTGTACTGTATAAGACTGCTGGAGTGCATATACAGTACAGTAGTAGTACAGGCAGTGCACCACCATCTCTCATCCTGTACTGTATAAGACTGCTGGAGTGCATATACAGTACAGCCAGTAGCGTAATTTGGTGGGGGCAGAGGGGGCGGATGCTCCCGGGCCCACACAGGCAGGGGGCCCACTGAAGATTTCGCTAGTTAATGCTGACCACAAAAGCTATTGCTTTTGCAGACAGACTTAACAAATGTTTATTGGTCACTTAGTGTTCCTGGGAGGCCCACACGGCTACCGAATGTTGTGTCTGACTATTTAGCTGTATGCGCTTGTATGTGAGGAGAAGATACTGTTGAATGCAGCAGGGTGATTGACAAGGAGAGGAGAGCATTGGCTCTCCACCCTGCCAATAACTGTTGTGGCCACAAGAGGCTGTTCCCTCCCTTACAGCTGTGGGACATAGATGATGTCACTTGTGTGCTCACAGAGCAGGGAGAGAGTTGACATCAGAAGACTACAGTACTGCAACCGCACAGCGGGTAAGTAAGGCTTTTTTCCCCTTAGTTATAGAGGTGGAGACCTATGTGGGTGGGTGGGGCTAACTCCTAGGAAGGATTTCATATATGGGGGTTGGGGTATGGGATGTCCTGGCTAACTTAAAAGGGGGTACCTAATTTGGAGGTACAGTACAGTCTACTTACAGTGGTGGTGGTGGTGTCTAACCACCAGGAGCATTACCAGGTAGATTACTGCTGGGAAAGGGGGTGGCCACATGGGGAATACATACCAGGGGGATTACCTAGATGAGATGGTGCTGGAGGGGATGCCTACATGGAGGATACTACATGGAGGTCTAAATACTAGATAGATGCACAGAGGGGTAGCTAACTTCTATATGAGGGCACAGAGGGCCCTAACTAGTACTACATGGAAACAGAGGAAAATAATTACTATATTGGGGCACAGAAGGCCTAACTACAGAGGGACCTCAATACTATATGGGGAAGCACAGGGAGGGTCTATCTTCTATATGGAGGAACAAGGGGGATAATCTACAATGTTAGGGTATAGATGGTAGGCTTTTTACAATATGAGAGCATAGTGGGACCTTGCAAACTATATGAGGGCTAAAATTGGGTCTAAATACTACATGGAGGCATCAATTGGCTGCTCTCATATACCCTGTACACCAGGATTAGTGGTGCTGATTTCTCCTACATTTTTCATGTATTGTTTCTATGGATTTATAAAGTAATTATTCCTTTTAGTTATGTTGCAGTCTGGCTTTTTTTGTATACAGGTTATTTAAAATAGTTGCCTTGAACTGCATGGGACTATTTATTATTACCCAGAATTGTACTATACATTTACTCTACTACTTTGTACTGCGGGTATCCCCTTTGGGTGTTGCTAATTTGGTCATTGCCCATCAGCTATGGTGTGGTCCTTATGCTGCCCAATAGATATTAGACAGATAGATATAAAAAAAGAGATAGAAGAATGGATGGATGGCTAGATAGAAAACAGAAACAGCACCATAGCTTCCCCTATGTTGTGTGTGGTATTACAACTTGGTTGTAATCTCTTTTAGTGGAACTGAGCTGCACTACCACATCCAAGCTTTGGAGGTGAGTGACGCTGTTTCTGGAAAAAAAGACAGCTATGTTTTAGCAATGCTGGATAACCCCTTTATTTTTTACATGGTTATATATGTGAGATGTAAAAAGTCTTTTCCACTGTTCTCAGTCCCTGTTCACTATGAATAATGTGGTAGGTAATACCCTATATTATTCAGAAAGCATTGTCATCTGCTGAGGTTCCCTATGGGTAACATACTGTAATCGGTGGGGGGCCCACTGAGACTCACTCGCCCCCCCTAGGCTGAACCTCTAGCTACGCCCCTTAGTACAGCAGAAGTACAGTCAGTGCACCACCATCTCCCATTTGTTACAGTGCTCGGGTGGGGGGACTCTATACAGTAAAGTATGAGTGAGGAGCTGGTACAGTAAAGTATGAGTGAGGAGCTGGTGACTACTGTGCTATAATTGCTGATTTTGTTGGAGTGCATATACAGTACAGTAGAGTTTGCTGGAGTACATATACAGTACAGTAGTAGTACAATCAGTGCACCACTATCTCCCATCCTTTACAGCACTGTATAAAACTGCCAGAGTGCATATACAGTACAGTAGTAATACAGGCAGTGCACCACCATCTCCCATCTGTCACATTACTTGGATGGTGGGGGACTCTATACAGAAAAGGATGAGTGAAGAGTTAGTGACTACTGTATTATAATTGCTGGTTCTGTTGAATATTTCTTATGTATAATGTCCAGTACAGCAGTGCTTCTCAAACTGTGAGGCGGGCCTCACCGGTGAAGTGCCCCCTAGTTGTTGGAGAGGCCCAGCTGGAGAGCCAGTTTTCACAAAAGTGACTATGATCTGCACAGTCCTTTTTCTGTTTGAAAAAATCTCAATTTTAGCAGCATTATTAACTTATTTTGAACTTGCTTTATTAGTATAGAGAGCTTGGGAGATGGGTAAAAGGTAGCCCTAGCATTATTTCCACCTTTAAAATGGACTTTCACCACAGATAGTGAGGCCCAGGTACCCTCTTGGTCAGTCTGGTGAGGCGCAAGCATTGCCTTGGTCTGTTGGATGAGGCTCCAGTAGAAAAAGTTTGAGAAGCACTGCTGTACAGTATATAGTGCTGTTCTGTAATGTCCTGTACAGTATAGTGCTGCTATGTAATGTACTGTACAGTATATAGTGCTGTTCTGTAATGTCCTGTACAGTATAGTGCTGCTATGTAATGTACTGTACAGTATAGTGCTGTTCTGTAATGTACTGTACAGTATAGTGCTGCTCTGTACTGTCGTGTAGTGATTAAACTGGGAACTTTTTAATGTAATAAATGAGAATAGTAGGTAATTATTGGTTGGTGCTGGAACCAATTAATCACATTTACATTATTTCCTATGGAAACACAGCGCTGTTCTCAGACTGCTTGTTTCTTAAACTGCCTTCCTGAACCAAATAAGTTTGAGAACCAAGTACTACTGTATAGACATTAGACAATGGAAAACCAGTCATCACAATTACTGTGTGCTTATGTAACAGTTCCCCGACAACATTTTATCACTGAAATCATGCTCTTTACAAAAAAAACAATCACTATAGAGCGCTTATGGTATTTTCTGTAGCCTGTATTCTGCTGAAAGCTCCAGTGGTATTTTCAATGTGTGCCCCCAGTCCAGGGGAAGATTCAGAAGCACTGCCTCATCTCAGCCCTCCATAGCTTGCTATAGACCAGACATTCCAAAAATAAAGAATTATCTTTCACAGCTTGAAGAACATTATCTCTATCTACTTTGCAACAGTTTTAGATAATGAAAATAGAATGTGATATGTCAGGGAGGACACACAAACATTCCTCTGCTGGATAGGGTTACACATCTTCTGCCTACTTTTTTATATCTCCTCAAAGGAGGATAGGAGTGCAAATGTTTTTATTTATTTTTAGCACTGTCGTGCACATTGGAACTGGACATAAGACTGGCTCATCCACCTTTCTTTCTTCTCTTCTTTTTTCCCCATAAAAGATGTCTGAACCATTATACCGGACCATTGTACAAATCAAGCACTTTTTAACTGACCCCTTTCTCCAGTGCTATACCACCTTTTAACTCATGCCCCTAGATGCACAGTTTCACCTGGTGGAACTGATTGATCCCTAATAATAGATATATTAGATATATATATCGTATATTTTGATATATTAAAATGGTATTTCAGTATCAGAAAATTATGCTTACCTATATAAACTACAACCCCAAGATATATAGCACACAAATATAAGGTGTAAAAACATTGTACTGGCTTCAGCGTGTTTTTGCTGAAGCCCTGCTTCTTGAGTGATGTCACCAGCGCCTCCAGCTTACTGCATGCAGCACAATAGTCTGCTGTGTACTGAAATGTTCTGCATAAGCTTTGGCTTGAAACTGGCAATAGTGCTTTGGGAGGGGAGCAGGCAGGGTGGGAGGGCTGTAATGAAGAGCTGAGAGGGAAAGTAATGCATTCTGGGAATTGTATTAGTAAGCAACTGTTCAGCCAGAAAATAATAATAAAGAGTTTAACCCTTTGAGGACCAGGCCCAAAATGACCCAGTGGACCGTGCAAATTTTGATCTTAGTGCTTTCGTTTTCCCCTCCTCCCCTTCTAAGAGCTCTAGCACTCTCAGTTTTCTATCTACAGGCCATGTAAGTGCTTGTTTTTTACAGGAATAGTTGTACTGTGTAATGGCGTCTTTCATTTTACCATAACATGTATGATGGAATCCCAAATATATTATTTATGAAGATATAAATAGGTGAAATCGTAAGAAAGAATGCAATATGGTAACGTTTGGGGGGTTCCAGTGTCTACGTAATGCACTATATGGTAACAGCGACATGACACTATTATTCTATAGGTCAGTCCGAACACAACCATATGCAGGTTACACAGATTCTCTAATGTTATATATATATTTTTTTATGAAATCCTTTTTTTTGCCAATTAAATATTAATAAAATGGGCCTATTGTGACGCTTATAACGCTTTTATTTTTTCACCTACGGGGCTGTATGGGGTGTCATTTTTTCCGCCATGATCTCTAGTTTTTATTAATACCATATTTGTGAAGATCGGACGTTTTTATCACTTTTTATTGATTTTTTTATATATATAATGTAACATAAAATATAATCTGCGCACTTTTTCCCCTCTTTTCGTGTACGCCGTTTACCGGTCACAATGACGCTTGTTATATTTTAATAGATCGGACAATTACGCACGCTACGGTATATTATATGTTTATCTATTTATTCATTTTTATATGTTTTATTTATATAATGGGAAAGGGGGGTGAATTAGACTTTTATTGGGGGAGGGGTTTTGGGGTAGTGTGTTAGTGTTTTGAACTTTTTTTTTTTACACTTTTGAAGTCCCTTTGGGGGACTTGTACATACAATACTTAGATTTCTACACTGATGAATGCTATGCCATAGGCATAGCATTGCTCAGTGTTATCGGCGATCTGCTCATTGAGCCTGCCTGTGCAGGCTCAGTGTAGCAGATCGCCGATCGGACCGCACGGAGGCAGGTAAGAGACCTCCGGCAGTCCGTTTCAACGATCGGGACCCCCGCAGTCACACTGCGGGGGTCCCGATCGGTAAGTGACAGGGGACTCCCCCTGTCACTTACACTTAAACGCCGCGATCGCGGCGTTTAAGGGGTTAATGACACGCGGCAGCGCGATCGCTGCAGCGTGTCATTACCGGTGAGGTCCCGGCTGCTGATTGCAGCCGGCCCCCACCTGCTATGAAGCTTCATAGCGGGAAAAACACCCAGGACGTAAGGTTACGTCATGGGTCGTCTGGGGACAGACTTCCATGACGTAACCCTACGTACGTCCAGGGTCGTCTAGGGGTTAAAGAGTCACTGTTGTATTTTTTATTTATTTATTTTTTTGCAGAAATCAATAGTCCAGACAATTTTAAGAAACTTTGTATTTGGGTTTATTAGGCGAATATGCCATTATCTGCATTTAAAAAGACTTTTCCCAGGTCTCCCCCCCCCTCCCTCCTCTTTTCCATTCACTGCAAAATATCAGGAAATTGTGACTTGTTGCATCAGACACAACCCTGTCTGTTCTATAGAGAGGGAAGGGAGGAGGAGGGACATGAGTCGGCAGCGAGAGCGGAGAACAAAGGATTACAGGCACTGGGCTGGGTGACAGTGTATTCAGAGGTCAGAGAGGTCAGTGCTGACTGTTAGAGGAGATAGCCGGGTCATGTAGTTGTAAATTAACTCTTTGTTGTCCTGTTTTGGTGTCTCATTTCCCTGTCTCCATAGGAGAACAATGAAGACAGGGGGAGAGCATGAAACTGCTTTTTCATGATAAAAATTCATTTTTCGGCTAATAAACCCAATTACAAAGTTTTTTAGAATCGCCTAGATTATTGATTTCTGCAAAAAAAAAATTAATGACAGTGACACTTTAAGACTGAAGGAAGACAGGTAAACACTTCTATTTTCTTCTACAGCATTTTAATTTTTTCTACTTGAGGTTGGAGTACCTTTTTATTAACTGAAAGAGAAAGTTGGGACCACAAGTGAGAAGAGACAAACATTGTCCTGATGTAATGATCCATCTTATGTTTGTTAGGATAATACAATAGTTATTCAATTACAAACACTATTTGAGAGGTAGCACCACTATTCTACAATATGTGTTGGTGTTTTCATGATGTATGCAAGCGATCTCTTGCACTGTACTACTTAAGGGCACCAGCTCTGCACAGACATAATGGCTTTTAGAAGGTCAAGTATGAAATAATGCCTGAGAATGTACAGCTGTAGACAGGCGGGCTGGATGAACACTGAGTCTGCTTTCCATCACCCCATACCTCATTCACTTCTCTGATTAGATATTTATGTTGAGTGATTCCTGTTTATAGCAGCGGTTATAGCTCATTCCTGCCTGTAGGTGTGTTTCACGTTACAACATCTCCTAACATCTACATAAATCTCCTATTCTGTTGCTTACAGCGAGATTTTCTCACAGATGAGCATGCTCTCATTCATGATATGTCAAAATAATCATGCAACATCCTCATCCTGAACTTCTTCCTTGAACTGAGTACGCCACACAGGAGGAAATAAATATTCCAGCACAATGTAAGTAAATGGTATTACTTTACCCTCAGACACTTTGGTGCAAAAAAGGAAACCATTATTTTCTCAGGCGGGGGCACAAAACACTTGCTGGTTACTGTCACTTTAACTTGTGCGCAATCATTTTGGTTACAGGCCCTAGAAGAGGTTGACTGCGCTGGTAAGTGGCCACATAGCTTCTAAGCATGCCTTGCTCACTATGCACTTTAGTCTGCTTACCCTTCAGAGGACCAGATTGGCAGAGCAGGAGCGGTCACTCTCATAGGCTGCAGACATTTGAGGCCTCCAGCCTTTGAGATGGCCGGGATGATTATGTGACATCATTATGGGGGCATTATTATGGGGTATTGTTACTATATGGGAGGCATTACATAGGGGCATTATTAATCTAGAAAATAACCATTGGTGCAACCTTGTAGATGTTGGCAGCCGCTGGTTTCCAGCTGTATCTGTTTATGTGACCTAGCCGCAGTCAAGCACACATATTCTTAATGCCACACACTCAGAATCGCTAAATTAAAAAAACTTTCACCCCCCATTATTGCAGCTTACCACCATTTACTTGAATGCATATGAGATGCAATGACAGAGATACTTTATGGATAAGAGTGGCACCATAGTAGGAAAAAACAACCCTGTTATGAGTTAATAATAAAATAAGAGAGGACCAGCTCATAAAAATTTGATTATTTGCGGACCTAATATCTAATTTAGACATTGGCACTACGTTAAAGGGAAGGTCATCAGAAAATTACCTATTTAAATAAATTTTTTTAAGACTTTTTGGTGATATTTTTCATCTTACTATCTTTATTATAAAAAAAACCCTGAAATGTTGTAGCTCTCATTTTCATCCCTAGGGCCCAGATATATCAAAGGGTGTAAAATATACACTCAGATTCAGTGCTCACTTCCCCCCTGTTTCCCACTCGCTGCCTGTGCTATTACACACACAGACAGCGAGCGGGGAGCCCGGGGCGGGGGGGGGGGGGGGGGGTATATCAAACAATCCTTAGATCAGTGGCTGTCTGCTATCACCAATCCTGTTATACAGAGCGACATGCAGCAGACCGTCACTGACATAATTCCGTATTGTCATCTATGTCCATTGTACTTGCTGTAGAGCATAATACTAAATGCTGTTAAAAAGGCTTAGACTAGATGGCAACCTCCATAAAAGTGCACAACAAAAAAGAAATTACATTTAGAAAAAGGAGATGAGTTAGAAAAAAAAAAACATCTTTTAATATCTGGCTCTAATCAGTAAAAGAAAATGTAGGTGATACATGCCCCTTTTTGACAAAACCTTATGTGAACAAGGAATACGGCACTCTTTCGAGATCACTGCATCAGAGGCTTTGTTGACCTGTAGGTATATTACGCAAAAAGCTTTTTCTGTATTCAAAAAGCTGTTTTCCAGCCTCCGACCCTCACTTCTTATCTGGCCATAGTCAGGCAAAGCCATCTCCATTACAGAGGAACAAAATGAAGATGGGTTTGCTGAGTCCATTATATCTTATGGAGGGGCCGAAAGGGATGCGTGAGCAGGGAGAGAAGACAAGTAGCCCAGCCATTTGTGGGCAGATAAAACGCTGGATTTACAAGTCAGAAAGGTCAGTGTTTATCTGGGAGCTTGGTGAGAGAAGATTCCAGGATGATATGCTGTGCAGGACTACCATTTCTCCTCTCGTGCTCACTCTTCCCCCTGACCCCTCCCCCCTCCACAGAGTTTCTTTACCCTTTAATGAGGGGACAGTTTTCATTTTTGCGCTTTTGTTTTTCCTCCTCGTGTTTAAAAGGCCATAGCGCTTGCATATTTTCACCTACACACCCACACCTATAATTTTTTCGACACCAATTATACTTTGCAATTACAGAGTTCATTTTTCCATAAAATATGCTGCAAAAACAGAAAAAAATGTGCAGTGAAATTGGAAATAAAGGTGCAATTCTTTTTATTTTGAGGGCAGTTTTGTGCTTATGCGGTTTTCCCTGTGGTAAAACTGACATGTTATCTATGTTCCTCAAGTTGGTATGTTTACCACAATATGTAAATTAAATAACTTTTATTTTATTTGATGGCTTTTAAAAAAATTAAAACCTTTAAAAAAAAACTAAATGTCTTTAAAATTCCCATCCTTATAACGCTTTTATTGTTTTTTCTACAGGGCTGTGTGAGGTGTAATTTTTTACGCCATGATCTGTTCTTTCTTTCGGTACGTTGTTTGTGTGTATATATATATATATATATATATATATATATATATATATGCCACTTTTTGATCACTTTTTATTAAATTTTTTATGGATTTGGTGTAAACAAAAATGCCCAATTTTGCACTTGCGGGTTTTTGCGCTTACGCCGTTTACCATGCAAGATCAGGATTGTGATAATTTTATAGTTCGGGCGATTAGGCATTCAGCAATACCAAATATGTTACTTAATTAAATAATTTATTTTTATTTATAAAATGTGAAAAGGGGGGGGGGTGATTTAAACTTTTATTAGTGGAGGGGATTTTTTATTAATAAAAACACTTTATTTTTTTTTTACACATATTAATTAGATGTCCCCTGAGATCAATGCTGTGTATATAATAGAGCAATGATCCACCAGATCAGTGCTCTATTACTCTGGTCTGCAGCAGACCAGATACACTTATAGCCAGGCCGGCTCAGTAGAAGGGATCTCTTCTCCACAATCACATCACGTGGGGGAGATCCCCCCACTAGACACCAGGGACAGGGGGCCAAGCACTACTTAAATGCAGCTGTCAGCTTTGACAGCTGCATTTAAATAGTTAATTAGCCGGAAGCAGCGAACGCCCGCATCGGCTAATAGCCGCCGTCCCCGGCTGCACTTAGCAACCGCGGACCACGCGCTGCAGAGAGGGCTCACGCCAGGAGCCCTCTCTTTACCCTTAACGGGGGCATGACGAGTATACTCAACATGCGTTATTAAGAGGTTAAAATCACTTGAACTGTTCATACTTATTGATTCCTGAAGTGACATTTAAATAACAGTTACCCTTTAAACGTATTTAAACTTACAATTAATACAGAGTGTGTGCTGTATTGCTTTTTTTATATGTATGCATGTAACTATTTTTATTCATATACATTTCAGTAATGCAGTAATTAAAATAAAATATCAGCATCCCACAGTATTTATATTGTGCAGTCATGTCCAATGGTCGCTTAGAAGCCACCATCCTGGATCATTATGAAATATTGGAGAAACACTTACATTCATGTAGTCAAAGAGATATTCTGCAGCTGATCCAGAAGCAAGAGAGACAGAATCTGGGAAGCAATGAGCATACTTCTGAGCTAAGACAAGAGGTTGGTGATGTAACCAAAAATCTTCTAACTCATTTCTTTGCCGTAGCTGATGACGGATTGTTTGGACTTTTACTAAGGGGATTCTGAAAGAAATTAATCCAAAAGTCAAAGTCCGCCTACATAAATAGGAAAGGAAAAAGGAAAAAAAGGAAAAAAACAGCACCACACCTGGCCACAGGTTGTATATGGTATTACTGCTCAGCCATAGTTATTTAAATAACATATGTGCAACCCCAGACAAATGTACGTGGGGTTATCTAAGCTGGCTACTTCTTTGCAGAAACAGAACCAATCCTATCCTGGGTACGGTTTTGAAGTCCATTATAGTGAATGGAGCTGATTTGTAATACCACACACAACATGAGGATAGGTGTGGTGTTCTTTTTGCAAGAAAGTAGCTGTGTTTTTTCTAATTCTAAATAAACTCTTTAAGGAGGTACTGACAAGAAAACCTTTAATCATTACAACAATAATAATAATTCTCTCCCCGCTTTAACAACAAGCATGGTCTCTATTATTTTCACTACCCTATAAGGCTATGTTCACACTACGTAAAAGTACGGCCGTTGTTGCCGATGGCAACAACGGGCGTACTTTTGGCGCGGTGGAACAATGCCTTACTTTCAATGGGATCCCGGCCGGAGCGTACACGCATCGTATACGCTCCGGCCGGGATCCCATACGGGGCCGCAAATAACTGACATGTAAGTGAATTCCGGCTGCAGAAAGTCCTGTCAGTTCACACAGTGAAGCGAGCGGCTCTGGCCGCTTGCTTCACTGTATGCTATGGGAAGCTCTGATGCGGGCGCACACTGATGCGCCCGCATCAGAGCTCTGCGGCCGGCACTTAAGTCTCTTATGTAGTGTGAACATAGCCTAAGTCAGTAAAACCCACAGACAACCGCTAAAAACTTACCATAAAATCAATATTTTAATTTACCACAATTTACTCTAACATGTAATTTAATAGTGCTAATCAACAATAGATGGATATAATAGACAGAGCAAATGTGGTGGCAGATGTTCTTACCTCTGTAAGGCTGTGGTTATATGAATACAGACTACGAGTAGAATTGTGGGCTTCATCGCTAATCACTGATAAAGTTACGGTTTACCTTGTCTTTTGTATATTTCATAAGGTCACAATGTGCTTGTGTTCAGGTCAATCAATTACTACATGACATCAACCTGTCCAGTCATTGTGCAACATTCAGGGAATAGGAGGTGCTGATGCAAAGCTCCAGCAGAGTATTAAAGAGTTATCCAGCGCTACAAAAACATGGCCACTCGCCCCCCTCTCTTGTCTCCAGATAGGGTGGGGTTTCAAACTCGGTTCCATTGAAGTAAATGGAGCTTAAAGGGGTTATCCAGTGCTACAAAAACATGGCCACTTTTCCCCAAATGTTGTCTCCAGTTTGGGTGGGGTTTTGAAATTCAGTTCCATTGAAGTAAATGGAGCTTAATTGCAAACCACACCTGAACTGGAGACAACAGTAGGGGAAAAAGTGGCCATGTTTTTGTAGCACTGGATAACACCTTTAAGAGTGCTCATTTATACAGAGATGCATTCGGAAAGTCTTCAGACACCCCCCCCCCTCCCCCAGAACAGAGCACAGGTTTTTTTTAATCCCCTGTGGAACAGACTGTCATCCCCTGGACCACAGTCTGCTCCACAGGGGGTTAAGTGAGCCCCCTGGGACCAAATTGTGACATTTTTCTCCCTGAAAAGCGCCACTAAAAAGCGCCATTTGCATAGGCTATGGCATTTTTTGATTGGAGCTGAAGACTTCCATTGAAATCTATGGGAGAAAAACGTGTCAGTTTGCTGAAAAAAAAGCCAAACCTCCAGCCTGCTGCATTTTTCTAAAACTGCCACAGAGCTGAAAAAATGCTAGAGAGGAGAAAAAAACACCACAAACAAAAGCCCCATGTTTGAAAGGGAAATCACAAACTGCCATTGACTCCTAGTTAACATTGCAGGTGTTTTTGGAAAAAGAAAAAACGCCATGCCGTTTTTCACAGAAAAAGATGCAGTCTTAAGGCAGCCTGAAGCCAATAGCATCGGAGACCAGAGGCTTGTATATCAGGGAACTTCAACTGTTGGTGCTATTATCTGGACCTGACACAAGCTGGTCCCAACACCTGCATCCAAACCAAAGGCTCAGACATATTTGTACAACCTCCCCTGCCCCCCAAGCAGGAACCTTTAGATTGTTGGGTTCCCAGAGCAGAGGAATGTTCAGCTATAGTTGTACCTAATAACCTCTACTCTGGGTTCTGTTATGTGGACCTGAGGCAATGATATGCCCATGATAGCATCCAGTAGAAATATGTAGAAGACAGCACTTCCGTGGCGGTGGTGCTCGAGGTGAGAAAACTGTTCAGATATTAGGAAGAGCCCGGCACTCACCAAGTAGATTATGCTTCTTTATTGTAGTGTAGCAAACATATGGTACAAGGACGCATTTCGGCCAAGCATGGCCTTCATCAGCTTAGGGGTGTACACCCCTAAGCTGATGAAGGCCATGCTTGGCCAAAACGCGTCCTTGTACCATATGTTTTCTATACTACAATAAAGAAGCATAATCTACTTGGTGAGTGCCGGGCTCTTCCTAATACATGATAGAATCCAGACCAGAGGAAATTATTAAATAAATAAATATATATATACATAGAGAGTACCTCGTTTGCAAAACCTTTACAGTTGTTGAATTGCTATCAGCCCCCAAAACTTCTCCCAGGACTCAGCTCAGGAACCAGCTTTTCCAGGCACCCGTAGCAAAGCGGCACGGAGCTCAAAGGCAGCCGGCTGACAAGCCAACACCTAAGATTAGTGAAGCGCTTCACTTTAATAGTACTGTAAATTGTCTCATCCCTAGTGGCTGATGATGATCTTACTGACTGCACAAAACATAAGTCATCGGCTCAAGGCTGGCTCTTTTACACAAGTTGATTATCTAGTAAATAAGAGCTTCTAGGAATGTTCATTAAAGTGACTGTAGCCAGGGGCGTAGCTAATGTCTCTTGGGCCCTGGTGCAAGAGGTCAACTTGGGCCCCCCCCCCTTTCTCGATGCTATTGGTAGATATATATCTCAAGACTGATATTACCAATAATACCAGTATACAGGAAATATTATCACCGTACATATTACCGCCATACTGTTACTAAAGAAATCCTGTTTACTGAGACCCATATTACCAGTACACAAGGGGAAATATTACTGCCACACCACAACCATCACCACCATATTGTTACTGACCAAACCCAGTATACTAAATCCAATAAAACACAGTACCAGATAACAACAAATAATACCACCACATACTGACTAACACCACTGCTGCTACTGACTAATACCACCACATACTGACTAACACCACTGCTGCTACTGACTAATACCACCACATACTGACTAACACCACCACTGCTACTGAATATAATCCTCTGTACATAGACCAATATCACCTCATCCAGTCATATAGAGGTGGATGCAGCTCCACACAGGCTCTATACACCATATACATTACAGTGCAGTTATATCAAGTGACTCACAGGGGATGTCTTCTCTGATCGGAGTTCTTCCCTTTTCATCTTCTTCTCCATCTGCCCTGGGCCATTATGAGAACGTCTGAGCCACGAATCCACAGAATCTGCCAGACAGACATATTAGTCTCCTCACACTGACACCATCCTCATCTCTATACACACACTGCACATCTGTATTGGCCCCTTTACACCCTCATTTAGTAGCTAGCCCTGACACTATGTGATCCCCTTATAGTACATGCCCTCTGTGCATGCCCTATTGTATACACCCCCCATGTAGTCCACCTTATAGATGGCCCCCCAATGTTTCCCCCATATAGATGCCCCCCATGTTATCCCCCATATAGATGGCCCCCCATTTTATCCCCCTTACAGATGCCCCCCATGTTGTCCCCTCCTCCTGCCCCTTCATCACCATACTACTACCCCTTTCATCCTCCTGCCCTCCATCATCATACCACTACACCCTTCATCATCCTCTTGTTCCTTCATCATCATACCACTACACCCCCCATCATCCCCTTGTTCCATCATCATCATACCACTACACCCCTCATCATCCTCTTGTTCCATCATAATCATACCACTACATCCTCATCATCCTCTTGTTCCATCATCATCATACCACTACACCCCCCATCATCCTCTTGTTCCATCATCATCATACCACTACACCCCCATCATCCTCTTGTTTCATCATCATACCACTACACCCCCATCATCCTCCTGTTTCATCATCATACCACTACACCCCCCATCATCCTCTTGTTTCATCATCATCACACTACACCCTTCATCATCCTCTTGTTCCTTCATCATCATACCACTACACCCCCCATCATCCTCTTGTTCCATCATCATCATACCACTACACCCCTCATCATCCTCTTGTTCCATCATCATCATACCACTACACCCTCCATCATCCTCTTGTTTCATCATCACACCACTACACCCCCCATCATCCTCTTGTTCCATCATCATCATACCACTACACCCCCATCATCCTCTTGTTCCATCATCATCATACCACTACACCCTCCATCATCCTCTTGTTCCATCATCATACCACTACCCCCCCATCATCCTCTTGTTTCATCATCATACTACTACACCCCCATCATCCTCTTGTTTCATCATCATACCACTACACCCCCCATCATCCTCTTGTTTCATCATCATACCACTACACCCCCATCATCATACAACTACACCCCTCATCATCCTCTTGTTCCATGATCATACAACTACACCCCCATCATCATACCACTACACCCTCATCATCCTCTTGTTCCAGCATCATACAACTACACCCCCATCATCCTCTTGTTTCATCATCATACAACTACACCCCCATCATCCTCTTGTTCCTTCATCATACCACTACACCCCCATCATCCTCTTGTTCCTTCATCATACCACTACACCCCCCATCATTCTCTTGTTCCTTCATCATACCACTACACCCCCATCATCCTCTTGTTCCATCCTCATCATACCACTACACCCCTCATCATCCTCTTGTTCCATGATCATACAACTACACCCCTCATCATCCTCTTGTTCCATGATCATACAACTACACCCCCATCATCATACCACTACACCCCCCCCATCATTCTCTTGTTCCTTCATCATACCACTACACCCCCCATCATTCTCTTGTTCCTTCATCATACCACTACACCCCCATCATCCTCTTGTTCCATCCTCATACCACTACACCCCCATCATCCTCTTGTTCCATCCTTATACCACTACACCCCCATCATCCTCTTGTTCCATCCTCATACCACTACACCCCCATCATCCTCTTGTTCCTTCATCATACCACTACACCCCCATCATCCTCTTGTTCCATCATCATACCTCTACACCCCCATCATGTCCTTTAAAACAAAAAAATCTTTACTCACCTGAATGGTTCCTCTAGGCTTCTCGCGGCGGGGGAGGGGCTTCCCGCGGAGGGGGCGGAGCTTCGCGGGACCTGTCTTTTTGCCTACCTGATGCTCCCAGCCCCGCACGTCAGCCGGCCCCGTCCCAGCCTGCCTCTTGTGATCGCAGGCAAAACATTGCTTGCGGTCACAAGAGGGAGTGGGAGGGGAGCAGTGCAGTGGCAAGGGGGGGCCTCGCGGGCCCCCCCTTGGTAGCGGCCCGGTCGCGGCGGCGACCGTGGTAGCTACGCCACTGCAAGCAGCTTCGGGGACACAGCAAGGTGGCATGGGGGGCCCAGCCGGGCCCCCCTGGCTGGCGGGCCGGGTCGCAACTGCGACCGTTGCGACCCCTGTAGCTACGCCACTGACTGTACCACCAGGCCCAGGCTGAAGCACTGAAGGCGGGCCGACCCACCCCCAGTGGGAAAAAACCCCAGCCCCTCCATGACGTGACTCCATTAGAATCAATGGAACCCTATCATAGAGGGGCAGAGGTTTCCTCCCACTAAGATGGGGCGGCTCGCCTCCAGTGCTTGAGTCTGGGCCTGGTGGTACAGTCACTTTAAAGGGGTTATCCAGTGCTACAAAAACATGGCCACTTTCTTTCAGAGACAACATGACTCCAGTATCCAGTTCAGGTGCGGTTTGCAATTAAGCTCCATTCACTTCAATAGGTACCTAAGGTACTGTGTTAAATGGGCACAAAATAATAAATAAGCTTTTGTATTGCAAACTTTAATGCCTTGGATCATGTTGAAAATGTCTTTGCAGCTAAAAACTATTGTTTCCAAATAATACAAATTGCTATTATTGTGAGTTTTCTCATTTGTTAGTAATAAATAGAGATGAGCAAGTAATAACGTAGCAAATAGCTTCATTATCTTGGTAATCTCCTTAGCTGCTGGCTGCATTTTAACTCACTGCAACTCCTCTCTGAGTGCCGGGAAAAGCTGGATCCAGTCCTGGAAAACTTCTCCCAGTTTCCCAGGATTGGATCCAGCTTTTCCCAGCACCTGGGAAGGAGCAGCACTGTGTTACAAAGCAAATTGCCGAGATAATGAAGCGCTTTTCTTTGTTATTATTACCTACTGCTCATCTCTAGTAGTTAACAATACATTTGTATCACTTTAGTACTAGCTATTAAATAACCTCTAAATTCTCAAATGAGTTTATAAACTCAGGGGCTAAATATTTTTATCATGGGGAATACCTATTTCTATTTGCCCTTACCAGACAACCATTGAACTTCAGACAAAAAGCAACTGCAGTTTACCTTTGGTTAGATTGAATTCTTAATATGAGAATTCACTTACTTACTATAAGATACTTTCCACAGTAAATAACTGCAAGTTACAGATATTATTTATTAAACTAAGGGTGTAAAGTGACATAAAATATTACCTCAGTTCTGAAGTTATCAATCTGATTTGTACTTTTTTCACTTAGAATGATCCAAGGGGCACCCTGACCTTTACCATTGCTGATTTCTGATAATGATTAATTCTCTTGTTTTACTCATTTGCTGTTCTCCAGACAGATAATATGCCATCCAGAAAAATTGACTTAACCCCTTAAGGGCACAGTGGATTTCGGGCTTGTGGACACAGGCAATTCTAATTTTATTTATTTTTACCTTTCTTTATTACACTGTTCACCATGCATATTACAGTATTGTTATATTTTAATAGTTACAATACAATACCAGATTTTTTTTACATATCTTTATTTGAAAATGAGGAATTTTCAACTGCGCCTTATCTGTCACTGCATTACTTTGTGGCATTTAAGGGGTAAATGGCGAACATCTGCCTTTACCAGCTGGTACTTACCATCTATGATACAAGCTCAGCTCCTGAGTATGCCCATCTTTGAAAATCCTCCCATATCTACAGGAACCCTAAGATAGGAGGAAATTTGTAGCCCCAATATAAATGGATCTCACAATGTGGGCACAGTCACCACATGCTACTATTTAAGGTGGGATCCAGCCAGTTTGCTCTGGGTCAGGGAGGTTGTTAATATAACAGCTGCTTTGCCTAACTGGGTAGATGCGGGATCTCCGCATCAGTTAGTTGACTGTAAAACAATTGTAAGCGCATCCAAATGCATTCACGTAGAATAACCAAGCAGGGAGCAGTACCCTGCTCTGCCGCTCACTTCCAGGATGGAGGCACTTCCAGCTGAAGGGATGGAGAACCTGTTTATTGTGGGAGCCTGAACTAGGTAAGTATTAGTTAAATTGTTTTGCTGTCTGGTCACAGGGGGACATTATTAATACAGTGGCATTATTACAGAAGAACATTATTACTCTATGAAAGGGGCACAGGGGGCATTATCACTATATAGGAGGGCAAAGGGACATTATTACTATATGGCTGCACAGAGTACATTATTACAATATGGAAGCACAAGGGGCAAAATTACTGTAAGGGGAAACAGGGAGCATTTATACATATGGTGGTACATTATTATTATATTGAGGCAAAGGGGGCCAGTGTATTTAAATACCTACTCATTTATAGGGAAACTGATAAAAAGAAATGTATGGCAGGGTCATATAGTGTGTGGTGCAATATCACTGTGTATTTTGTTTCCCAGTAGCAGTAGTACTGTAGTAGCATATAAGTTCTGCATTGATGATGGGTGAAACAACAATTCCCAGCATACCCTTACCACTACTGGGAGCAGTAGTTTAACACTGTAAAAACATCCCTTCTGCTTTACCCTTAGGCTATGTTAACGCTGTGCTATGTTAGGCTATGTTCCTGCAGCTGATACTACTATATTGGCTGCAGGAACATTATCTATCAACAACTGAATTGCGGGCAACGTTAGGTACTTCACATTGGCTACAATGTAAAGTACAGCCAGGGGCATAGCTAATGTCTCTTGGGCCCTGGTGCAAGAGGTCTACTTGGGCCCCCCCCCTTCCTCGACCAAGCAATGCTATTGTTGTACATACATACATACATATATATATATATATATATATATATATATATATATATACCAAGACCGATGTTACCAATAATACCAGTATATAGGAAATACTAGAAAATGTACCCGGCGCTGCCCGGGTATAAAGTGTCAGTGTGTTAATTAGATTTGTTCTAAGGTGCCCAGGAGGCCAAGCTAAAGGTATTGTTTCATCTGAGTTAATCAGTGGAATTAGTGTATACCTGTAGTCCATAGTTGGAGGGGTTCTGTATACCCACAATGTATAGTTTTTAGGGGTCTCGCATATCTGTAGTGCATAGTTGGGGGGCTGTATACCTATAGTGTATAGTTGGGGGGGTCCTGTATACCTGTAGTGTGTAGTTGGGGGGGCTGTATACCTGTAGTGTATAGTTGAGGGAGGTCCTGTATACCTGCAGTGTACAGTTGGAGAAGGTCCTATATACCTGTACTGTATAGTTCGGGGTCCTGTATACCTGTAGTATATAGTTGGTGCTGTATACCTGTAATGCATAGTTGGTGGAGGTCTTGTATACCTTTAGTTTATAGTTTGAGGGTCCTGGATACCTGTAGTGTATAATTGGTGGAGGTCTTGTATACCTGTAGTATATAGTTCGGGGGTCCTGTATACCTGTAGTGAATAGTTTCAGGGTCCTGTATAACTATAGTATAGAGTTGGTGGAGGTCCTGTATACCTGTAGTGTATAGTTTGGGGTCCTATATACCTGTAGTATATAGCTGGTGGAGTTCCTGTATACCTGTAGTATATTAGGGGTCCTGTATACTTATAGTATAGAGTTGGTGAAGGTGATGTATACCTGTATTATAGAGTTGGTGTAGGTCCTGTATACCTGTAGTGTATAGTTTTGAGGTCCTGTATACCTGTAGTGTATAGTTTGAGGTCCTATATACCTGTAGTATATAGTTGGTGGAGTTCCTGTATACCTGTAGTGTATAGTTTGGGGGGTCCTGTATACCTGTAGTGAATAGTTTCAGGGTCCTGTATAACTATAGTATAGAGTTGGTGGAGGTCCTGTATACCTGTAGTGTATAGTTTGGGGTCCTATATACCTGTAGTATAGTTGGTGCTGTATAGTTGGGTCCTATATACCTGTAGTATATAGTTGGTGCTGTATACCTGTAATGTATAGTTGGTGGAGGTCTTGTATACCTGTAGTTTATAGTTTGAGGGTCCTGGATACCTGTAGTGTATAATTGGTGGAGGTCTTGTATACCTGTAGTATATAGTTCGGGGGTCCTGTATACCTGTAGTGAATAGTTTGAGGGTCCTGCATAACTATAGTATAAAGTTGGTGGAGGTCCTGTATACCTGTAGTGTATAGTTTGTATAGTCCTATATACCTGTAGTATATAGCTGGTGGAGTTCCTGTATACCTGTAGTATATTTGGGGTCCTGTATACTTGTAGTATAGAGTTGGTGAAGGTGCTGTATACCTGTATTATAGAGTTGGTGTAGGTCCTGTATACCTGTAGTGTATAGTTTTGAGGTCCTGTATACCTGTAGTGTATAGTTTGAGGTCCTATATACCTGTAGTATATAGTTGGTGGAGTTCCTGTATACCTGTAGTGTATAGTTTGGGGTCCTGTATACCTGTAATATATAGTTGGTGGAGGTCCTGTATACCTGAAGTATATAGTTGGTGGAGGTCCTGTATACCTGTAGTGTATAATTTTGGGGTCCTTTATACCTGTAGTGTAAAGTTTGGGGTCCTGTATACCTGTAGTATATAGTTTTGTGGAGGTCCCGTGCACCTGTAGTGTATAGTTTTGGGGTCATGTATACCTGTAGTGTCCTGTATACCTGCAGGGTTGTATTTACCCGTATGGCAGTGTTATTCAGTCACAGTGTGTCGGTATTGGTCATGTCTGGTATGGCGGTGTTATCCAGTCACAGTATGGCGGTATTGGTCAGGTCTGGTGTGGCGGTGTTATCCAGTCACGGTATGGTGGTATTGGTCAGGTCTGGTATAGCGGTGTTATCCAGTCACAGTATGGCAGTATTGGTCAGGTCTGATATGATGGTGTTATCCAGTCACAGTATGGCGGTATTGGTCAGGTCTGGTGTGGCAGTGTTACCCAGTCACAGTTTGCCGGTATTGGTCAGGTCTGATATGACAGTGTTATCCAGTCACAGTATGGCGGTATTGGTCAGGTCTGGTATGACAGTGTTATCCAGCACAGTATGGCGGTATTGGACAGGTCTGGTGTGGCAGTGTTATCCATTCACAGTATGGCGGTATTGGTCAGGTCTGATATGACAGTGTTATCCAGTCACAGTATGGCGGTATTGGTCAGGTCTGGTGTGGCAGTGTTACCCAGTCACAGTTTGGTATACCTGTAGTGCCCTGTATATACATGTAATGTATAGTTGGAGTAGGGGGTCCTGTATATACATGTACTGTATAGATGGAGTAGGGGGCCCTGTATATACATGTACTGTATAGATGGAGTAGGGGGTCCTGTATATACATGTACTGTATAGATGGAGTAGGGGGTTCTGTATATACATGTACTGTATAGATGGAGTAGGGGGCCCTGTATATACATGTTCTGTATAGATGGAGTAGGGGGTCCTGTATATACATGTACTGTATAGATGGAGTAGGGGGTCCTGTATATACATGTACTGTATAGATGGAGTAGGGGGTCCTGTATATACATGTACTGTATGGATGGAGTAGGGGCTCCTGTATATACATGTAATGTATAGTTGGAGTAGGGGGTCCTGTATATACATGTACTGTATAGATGGAGTAGGGGCTCCTGTATATACATGTACTGTATAGATGGAGTAGGGGGTCCTGTATATGCATGTACTGTATAGATGGAGTAGGGGGTCCTGTATATGCATGTACTGTATAGATGGAGTAGGGGCTCCTGTATATATATGTACTGTATAGATGGAGTAGGGGGCCCTGTATATATATGTACTGTATAGATGGAGTAGGGGGTCCTGTATATACATGTACTGTATAGATGGAGTAGGGGGTCCTGTATATACATGTACTGTATAGATGGAGTAGGGGCTCCTGTATATACATGTAATGTATAGATGGAGTAGGGGCTCCTGTATATACATGTACTGTATAGATGGAGTAGGGGCTCCTGTATATACATGTACTGTATAGATGGAGTAGGGGCTCCTGTATATACATGTACTGTATAGATGGAGTAGGGGCTCCTGTATATACATGTACTGTATAGATGGAGTAGGGGGTCCTGTATATACATGTACTGTATAGATGGAGTAGGGGGCCCTGTATATACATGTACTGTATAGATGGAGTAGGGGGTCCTGTATATACATGTACTGTATAGATGGAGTAGGGGGTCCTGTATATACATGTACTGTATAGATGGAGTAGGGGGTCCTGTATATACATGTACTGTATAGATGGAGTAGGGGGTCCTGTATATACATGTACTGTATGGATGGAGTAGGGGGTCCTGTATATACATGTACTGTATAGATGGAGTAGGGGGTCCTGTATATACATGTACTGTATAGATGGAGTAGGGGGCCCTGTATACATATACTGTATAGATGGAGTAGGGGGCCCTGTATACATATACTGTATAGATGGAGTAGGGGCCCTGTATATACATGTACTGTATAGTTGGAGTAGGGGGTCCTGTATATACATGTACTGTATAGATGGAGTAGGGGGCCCTGTATATACATGTACTGTATAGATGGAGTAGGGGGCCCTGTATATACATGTACTGTATAGATGGAGTAGGGGGCCCTGTATATACATGTACTGTATAGATGGAGTAGGGGGTCCTGTATATACATGTACTGTATAGATGGAGTAGGGGGGTCTACCAGTTATTACTGTGGATGTTGTGAGGCAGCTGCCCTAGCAACCATTGCTCCCTGTGAAAATGAAAGCAGTAATCCTATTGGTTGCTAAGGCTCCAACTGCCGTGTCTGCTGCAGCTAATTATATCACCTGTGTTTGCAGTGAGGAGATTTTCCCATTCATCTCTATGGGGCCCCTCTCTTTCCCCTCCCCCTCCCCTGCTGTACATCTGGCGGGGACGGGACCTTCGCAATAACCTTCCCGGGCAGCCAATGTATCTGTGTGCCAAATTTGGGGTCAAACGGTTCAGGCGTTTGGAAGTCTATAGAGGACAGACAGACAGAAGGACAGACAGACAGACAGACAGACTTTGATTTTTATGATATAGATTATTACCATACATATTACCACCGTACTGTTACTGACCAAATCCTTTATAGAGACCAATAATACCAGTATATAGGAAGGAAATATTACCGCCACACCACAACCATCAACACCATATTGTTACTGACCAAATCCAACATAGTACCAGATAAAAGTAACAAATATTACCACCACATAATGACTAAAACCACCACATAATGACTAACACCACCACATACTAACACCACCACGTACTGACTAATACCACTGCATACTGACTAACACCACCACTGCTACTGAATACACAGATCACTATCACCTCATACAGTAATCTAGAGGTAGCCCCAGCTCTACACAGGTTGTATACACCATATACATTACAGTGCAGTTATATCAGGTGACTCACAGGGGACATCCTCTCTGATCGCAGTTCTTCCCTTTTCATCTTCTTCTCCATCTATCCTGGGCCATTATGAGAACTTCTCCGAGCCACGAGTCCACAGAATCTGCCAGACAGACATATTAGGCGCAACACTCTGGCACCATCCTCATCTCTATACAAACTGCACATCTGTATTGGCCCCTTTACACCCCTTTTTCAGTTTGTGGGCAGCCCTGCCACTATGTGATCCCCTTTATTGTATATGCCCCCCTCTGTGTAGCATCCTTATAGATGGCCCTGTGTGCATCTCCTAGAGAGCTCCCCCTCTGTGCAGTCCTCAATAGAAGATGACACCCTCTGTGGATTCCTTATAGTATATGGCCCTCCTCTCTGTAGCCCCCCCTTATAGATGGCACCACTGTGTTATCCCCCTTATAAATGGCAACCTATATTATCCCCCTTATTGATGCCCCCTGTATTACCTCTTTTATAGATGCCCCCCTCCCGTGTTTTCCCCTTTTAGATGCCCCCTGTGTTGATCCCCTTATAGATGACCCATTTTTAGGCCCCCTATGTTGCCCCCCCCCCTTATAGATGGCCCCTGTATGTTGCCCCCCTTGTAGATGGCCCCTCTGTATTATCCCCTTTATACATGTCCCCCGTGTTGCCTCCCCTTTAGTAGATGGCCCCCTTGTATGGCCCCCTTATAGATCGCCCCTCTGTATTATCCCCTTTATACATGCCCCCCGTGTTGCCCCCCCCCCCTTTAGTAGATGGCCCCCCTGTGATTCCCGGGCAGCACACGCACCAGGAAGCTCACTGTGGCCGTCGGCTGGGACTCCCAGACCCCTATGTGGCCATAGGGGTTTGGAAGGGTAACAGAGGAGTTTAAATAGGAACTTGTGAATCAGAAGAGAATAGGGGGAGAGTCCTGCTGGCAGCTTTTGAAGATATATGGGCACCATAACCCTTTAGTGATCACCAATATGCCTTTTTACAAACGTCAATTACAAATGTCAATTACCCTCATTTAAAAGGTATTTTAAAACCAAAGCTTCTGATATGCAAAATTATAATTTATTGTGTTTAGGGAGTTTATGGAACCCTCTAAAAATATTGTTTTTCATAGAAATAGATATCTAAAGCTATAGTGACATACAAATATTTTGGCAGGTACTTATTTTTTATGATGGAACGTGTGAGACACTAGAATGGGGAGAGGGGTCTTTTGAAGTTACTAATGTCTTCTGTACCTGCACAACTTTGGACTTTTACTTGAGGGTGCACTTGCACTTAAGGGTGTCAGTGTGAATTAGTTAACGTAATTCTGCAGAGACATTAATTATTTGCCCATTAGCCATAAACCTTTTTTTTCATCTTGACATGTATTCTAAATAATACCAGGTTACATCTGGACTTTTGTAGGAATGTTTATCAGAGATTTATCAGAGTTTAAAAATCCAGACTTTAAACATCCACTATCAGGATGTGGAAACCTCCATAAATAACAACCTGCACAGCACATCATGTTTTATTTCCTTCTCTGCTTTTTCATACGCTTCTAGCAGAAACAGTCCATTCACAGAGTTTGATATGGTATGTTACCGCTGCTGTTTGTAGACCAGGAAGAAATTTTGTTTAAAGGCACTTGTGTCCTTCTCATCACCAGACGCTCCTTCAGTTATCAGTAACTCTTGTGTTTAATCACAGTTTCCATGTAAGCAATGTCCTGTAATGGAACAACGGAAATGCCACTCTGCATACTCCATAAAATGATGTCCAAGAGGGAACAGAAGGCTCAGAGCATGAAGCTTATGTAAATGCATAGAAGATGGGCAATACAATCAGAGGAATTATTGCTTTCATCCCATCTAATAACTGCCAAAAATACCTTCTAGGAGACTTGGAAGAAATGCCTATTGATAAGATGGTTGATTTGAGCAGTATGCAGCTAAGGAGGTTTCCACTAAGGGTATGTGCATTTACAGAACTCGTCAAGCTGTACTTGAGTGACAACAATTTAAACAACCTTCCTCCAGAGCTTGAACTACTACAGAACCTCCAGATCCTTGCCTTGGACTTCAACAACTTTAAGGCCCTTCCGCTAGTTATTTGCAGCCTAAAGCAGCTATGTATATTATACCTTGGAAATAATCAGATTAAAGACCTTCCACCGGAGCTTTGTTATCTCAAGAACTTGCACACACTTTGGATTGAATCAAATTACTTAACACATTTGCCTGTTGTCGTCTGTGAACTGACCCTCCTAAAGACACTTCATATAGGCTGCAATCCAATACGTCTTCTTCCTGAGGAGCTGAAAAATCTTACAGAATTGCGCAGCATTTGGATGTCAGGGAGTCTACTCACAGAATTCCCACCAGTTTTACTAAAAATGCCTTTCCTCGACATTATTGATGTTGATCGGAATGGTATAAGGTTTTTCCCAAGTCTGGTTCATATGACAGGACTGAAGCTTGTTATCTATGACCATAATCCATGTCGAAATGCCCCCAAAGTAGCAAAGGGAGTTCGGAGAGTGGGGAGGTGGTCTGAAGAGACCCCTGAACCCAAGAAGAAGTTTGAATTGGAAGTGGAAGCAGAGCTTGAAAAAGCTGCAGACAGTAAAGAGCCACAACCTGGCACATCAAATGAGCCTCCAGCTATGAGCAGTGATAACCCACAAGAGGCCACATCTGGGATAAGTATTAAGGACAATTCAGTGATATAACAGTGTGGACTGAATTAAAGAATTCTCTTTAAATATTTTTCAAGTTAATATGATTCAACTTCATTTTCTGTAAGTAAAGCTATTATATGTGTAAATTTCCTGCTTGACCCACTGCCTTGTTTTTTTGTTAGCCTTATTTTATAATTTTGCAATGTATACATAATAGGGAATAGCATAATAAAATAGATGCATATTTTGTCTATTGCTTAATTTTTATTTGGTCTTCCAGCTTATTTAAGAAGAATGGGACAAATTTGCTATGCGAGTTTAACTTCCCCAATTTTTGTGCCCAACTCATCTGATGTTTCTTTCACTTCATTCACTATGCAAAAATGGTAGCACTCTTAATCTGTGGGAAAAACCTCAAGTATTTACTCCAGATGTGTCAAAAGTTAAAGCAACATCAACTATCCCAGCATTATAAAGGCCATGTAAAGCTGGATCTGACTGAGAACCCTACTTATAAAGTTTGTCCACCAGATGTGCTATGGAAAAAAAAAAAAAAAAAAAGAAGTACAGTAAATTTCCCCCAATATCCACATAGAGAGATAAACAATCTGTATTTTATGCCCATGTTAAAGAAACTTCATTTAGAAGACTAAAACAAACATCAGTTTTAGACTGGTATCTAAAATTGTGGTCTTAAATGGGCACGGTCATTTGATGAAAAAAAAAAAAACTTCTAACATGTCAAATTTTTGATTGGACCGGGTCTGGGTGCTCAGAACCCAACTAATCTTTTTATTCACTCTACTCTGTCTGCACACTAGGCAACACACTTTAACAGAAAGTCTATGGGCCAGTCTCCTGTCTCACGCAGAGAGCGGGGAGAAGCAGTGCACAGCCATGCACTTTTCCTCGCTTGTTCTAGACATCAGTGGGCGTTCAAACACCCAGACTTTATACAGCGAAGTAGGGAGTATTGCACTAGCACTTAATCTCCTGGAGGACTTCTTTAAGTAGACTGAACTCTCATTGAGATCTATGCAGTATACTTATACTGCATAGATCAATGAGATTGGCACTCGATTGCTTTCGGCAGCTACAGCCTAAAGCAGTCGAGTGCCAGGCCAGGATAAGCAACATTGCGGCACAGACCCTGGTCGGGTGAGGAAACGGAGATCACTCCACCGCGACAATATTGCAAGGGGGGGGGGGGGTTGCGATCCCCCCATTAGACTCCAGGGAACAGGACCCAGGGTCGTCTACGGGTTAAAGATATTTAGAGTTACAGACTGGGGCAGGATAACCCCGACACCGTGGATGTCAGCAAGGTAATAGCTCCACGTGACAAAATTATATAACTGTCATTTGGTGCTTGATTTAAAAACTAAAAATAAGTCAGTGGTGCACTACCCCTGTAAGGTTTCCATACTAAGTGGCAGTGGGTTCGGGTGACAATATAAGGATGTATGGGGGCCTCCTGACTCTCCA
Organism: Dendropsophus ebraccatus; assembly: GCF_027789765.1. Lineage (NCBI taxonomy): Eukaryota > Metazoa > Chordata > Amphibia > Anura > Hylidae > Dendropsophus > Dendropsophus ebraccatus. The sequence goes on along the minus strand of NC_091454.1, from coordinate 90,481,165 downwards.
ACATTTGAAAGGTCAGGTATGATGGATTTTCACTGCCCGATTCTTTCATTACAAGAGGGATAAGCCTGTGCTCGAGGTGTCTGGCTGTGGCTTACCCCTCCCCATGGAAAACACAAACATTTGGCCATGCCAAGCTAAAAATTCATGCATACAGGGAGGCCAATAGAGATTACTGTCCGCTAAAAGCAGGGCTGTGTAGTCAGAGCTAGTTTGGGATGGCGTCAGCTGTTCATGGTCTTGGGCTGGATACCGGCAGTTCATGGTTTTTCAATATGTTACAGTGACAGTATGCTGTGCATCTTTCCGTACAATAGGAGCGGTAGCAGCAGCAAGCTGCTAATGTGAATAGAGCAAGCGATCTAAGGATAGTTTGGGCAGCTCCTCCCACCACTCTCCCCTTGCTGTCTGTACCTATAATAGGCTCTCTTTTTCCTCTTTCCCTGCTCGCTGCCTGCCTAAGCTGACAGGTCAACACTCTATTACCATGCCATGTAATACAGCCTTTGGATGCACTTTTATTTGGAGCTTAGGTTTTATATACATGAATCAGTGACTAAGCGCTGGATATTCTAAAGTTAACAGGAAAAAAAACAGGCCCCCATGGAAAGAGTTCTGGAAAAAGTTGTCCCTTAGGGATGTGTGAATTTACAGTACTAGCAAAACGCTTACCAGCCAGCAGCATTTGAACTCCATGCTCTGCGTGCCTAGAAAATCTGCATTCGGGCATAGGAAACTGGGAGAAAGCACCCAGATTGGAGCGGCACAGAGTTTAAAGGCTGCTGGTTGATAAGCAACCACTGAGCTTAAAACTTTGTTTTGTTTTTTTCTTACTTATCTTCTGGGCACTATAACTATGAGGAAATAGACAACGAAAGCCTAGTTTTGACAAAGCACTGTAAGAAATCTGTGGTTTAATTTTACATTCATTTTGCAAAATTATTATACCTTTACAGTCATAATTTCACATGAACATTTTTATTTTTCAGTGCTCTATATTGAAAGAGTACATGTATGGTAATGTTAGGTAAGAAAAAGAAGTTTCCTTTACAATAAATAAACCACCAATTTGGGTGTAATCCTCAAGTGCCAAGATGACAATCATGCAGCATTCCTCTGCCTGGTTCATCAAAATGCGTCCAAGTGCAGTCTGCTGTCAGATGAAATGTTTAACAGGGGTGATGATCAGGAACGCGTTTCCTATATGAAGAAAAAGGCAGAAATGTCAAGGTATATATATTAAAAAAAAGGAAAAAAAAAAGGCCCATTATATCACTATAGATGTCACAAAAGCATTATAGCTTACACTATTAGCAGGTTGTGGTATCTATAGCAAACTCATTCCAGAGACAACTCTATCCACATTCCCTTTAAAGGGCATGTCCACTGTTAAATTGTAACCAGACTAGCTTCCCATTAATACTCCTCAAGAGTGGATTGTTTTATTGCAACCTGCTATAAAGATAGGCTTCAGAAACACCCAATAATATTTAAAACATAGAAATTTTCCAGTTACAGAATACAAAAGGAATGAACTTCCTGTTAGCTCTAATATAAGACTCCTTAGTACTCAGATATCTATTATTCATCTTAAGGGTGCCTTCACACCTACCGGATCCGTAGCAGATCTCACTTCTGCGGATTCGCAGCGAGATCAGCTGCGGATCCAGTACCATTGATGCCTATGTCAGCACATACTCGCAGCGGGATTGACATCCCGCTGTGACTATGTGCTTTAACCCCCTGGCGCCCACAGCCCCGCCGCTCGCATTAGCCCCGCCACCGGCATCTTCTACCCCCGCCTCCATCATCCCCGCCACCCGCAGACATCCTCCATCCCAGCCCCCCATCATCCCCGCCACCCGCATCCTCCATGCCGGACCCCTATCAGCACCGCTGCCCGTCGCCGAGAGCATACATTACCTGCTCCTCGGAGCGGCTGCAGTGAGGCTCAGGGTCCCGCTCAGCCGATCAGTGTTTTGCCGTACGCTGATCGGCTGAGCGGGACCAGAGCCGGGAGCCTCACTGAAGCCGCGCCGCCGAGCAGGTAATGTATGCTTTCGGCAACAGGCTGCAGGATGCGGGTGGTAGGGATGGAGGATGCGGGGAATGCCGGCGGCAGGGCTAATGCGAGCGGCGGGGCTGAGGGCTCCAGGGGGTTAAAGCACAGTCACAGCGGGATGTCAATCCCGCTGCGGGTATGTGCTAACATAGGCATTAATGGTACCGGATCCGCAGCGGTTCTCGCTTCTAATCCGCAGAAGTGAGATCCGCTGTGGATCCGGTAGGTGTTAAGGCACCCTAAGAAGGGATAGTCAAAAGTTATATTATGTTACCATCAAAAAAGTACGAACATAATGCCCTAGGTATCCAATATAGCTGATGCAAAACAGAACCTTGTCTGCTGAGGCAGAATGCAGCTTTTATACTGTTTACATGCAAGTAACTATTGTATAAAGGTGGTAAAGAATAAACCAAAATATTCTGCCCTTAATTATCCACTTTGTGTTTTTACAAAGTCATGTGCATTAAGAATTTAAAGGTTAGGACTGGGCAGTATGTTCTAAAAATAAAAAATTTACATAAGATTTTTTGTTCAATAATGGTGTAAGCAAATTCCCAGATAAAGAACTGTGGCAGAAACACCTCACTGGTTTGAGGGTAGCAAGACACTCAATAGTCAAATGGGTGGAGGGAGATTCACCTATTCTTCATAAAGCCATTTATGCTTTTAATTTCTCTAAGGATGTTCACTCCCCTTATATTAGACACTGCCCAAAACGCAAGTTACTAATAGCCAACTAGAATAGAAGGTATGTATATGTAATTTTTTTTTTTTTTAATACGTATAGTGTTTTTAAAAAAATATTTTTATGAAAAATTGTGTTCCTGCATGATGGCTTGTTTTTTGCAGGATGAGCTATAATTCTTGAGGCTTTTCATCTTTTTGCAATTGCAAAAGCAATTCTGCAGTAGTTTTTAAACTTCAACATAAGTATATTTATTTTATTTTTTTTTTTAAATATAACTCACATAATGTATTGGCAGACAGAGTATACCAAAGTATTATTGCCAGTCAGCATTACACAGCATAATTCAGTCTATTGCCATAGCAGCCCTGTGAGCATTTGGTAGGGTGCCTTTTAAGAGATGAGCGAACCGGGTTCGGGTTCTAGTCCATTCGAACCCGAACGATCGTCATTTGATTAGTGGCGGCTGCTGAAGTTGGATAAAGCTCTAAAGTTGTCTGGAAAACATGGATACAGCCAATGACTATATCCATGTTATCCACATAGCCTTAGGGCTTTATCCAACTTCAGCAGCCACCGCTAATCAAATGCCAAAAGTTCGGGTTCGGATGGACTCTAGCATGCTCGAGGTTAGCTCATCTCTAGTGCCTTTACACAGAGATATATCTAACAGATTTTTTTTACGTCAAAGGAATGGATTTAAAGCTGTTTATAGTCCGTTCCTGGGTTTGGTTTTAAAAATCTGTCAGACAAATCTCTGTGTAAAGGCACCCCAAGAGCAACTGCCATCGTTGTGTGCCAATGGTCACAGGGGAAGCCCCCTCACATCCCACACTGTTTTGCATTGATAGTGACAGAGGGATCTCCCTCCTTTAGTCACTCTTTATATCGAGCGGTCTATATTGACTGCATCAAGTAAGAGATAGGCTGCCCTGTGATTTGCCCGAGTCCTGTTCCGGTAATACTGTAGTGGTGTTCGCCATAAGCCTGAGCAAGACTAAACTATGTGGATAGCCAATTAAATCTTTATAGGACTGTATAGCTCTTTCACAATAATAGATATATTCCATAAGTTACCTTGGTGCAGCTTTAATAATGTTGTCCACACGCAGGATGACTTCAGCAGCTTCAGATGCACTCAGCAAGACTTGCCTCTTCACCTGGAAGCTTTCAGGGATGCCCAATTCTGCCATATCTCCTATGATGCCATTCTTCATATCTGATATGCAGAAAGAAAAGGTCATAATAATCAAAAAAAGCTGAAACCAATAATTAATTTTTAAAGAGTGTAACACAATCCTAACAACTTGGTGCTTAATATCTTTCTTTCCTCCCATACTATTTAAACCTCAAATATAAAGAATCCTTTAAAAATGCCAACTATTTCATCCTTAGCTGGACACAAAATAATAAGTGTTCCATTAACAATGTGTGTCAGTAATTTACACCAATACCAATATTCATCAAGGTCAATGAGGCAAATAATTGAATTACTATTACATAAGGTAATTACAGCTCCAGCCATTATATGTAATTCAGCTAGTGTAACTTCATCTAATTGTTCTATCCTCTCTGAAAATACCTGGACTCCTTTCCTCCAGTTGGGTTATGTGACCTCATAAAATACATGTGTTTTTGTACTCTCAATGGGGTCACAGTCTCAGCCAAAACTTTCTATACGACCAGGCTGCATAGACCGTTTCATACAAGCTGACCACAGAGGGGAGACAAACTCCCATTAGTTACGTATGTCGCGTACACCGGACTCGCTTTATCACGAGACTCGGGTGCAACTGCTCAGGGTCGATCTTTCACGCTCTCAATCTCTCACGGCCCTACACTCAAGCCATAGATTAGAACAAGGATCACCCGGACTCAGCCTTCCACACACCCAACACAATATGCTGCCACCACCCTATCCATTACGTTACTGGGGAGACAGGGAACCCCAAGAGTGTTCCACTCGCAAGCAGACACACCCACACGGTAGAGTAAGCCAACCGGTCATACACATGCACTCTTCACGGAGCTAACTAGGTTCGTTTTAGGCTACAAGACAAACCATCAAACTTTTAGGTTTAATGCATTAAAATGGACAGTACTTGGTTACAAAAAGAAGGTTAACAAAAGACATACAGACACTGCAAACAATGAAAACAAAAAGGGATAAAATAAGAAAGTTTGAATACTTCGCACAAGATGCGTTTGTATAGGTTCTTCCTTCCCAGGGGATATGGGCTTAGAATGTGGTGCACAATCCAATTCGATTGGATCCCCAACTTTGTGACCATTACTTGTTCCCTAAGTCTCACTTTTATGTAAGACCTGAAAGGATTGGCCTGAGGGGCGTCACCTGACATATCTAACTCTGCCCCTCTGGGCAGAGCTTCAGACATCCCCCTCAACCCTCAAGGAAACACACTTGGACATATCAAAAAGGATACTTTCCCCAGGTGCCATATCAACGGTACAGGCCCCAGCCCTTCTTCATAATTCATTTATCACCGTTCTGATTCCCGGCATATCAAACATCATATGCCCCAGACACTCAGAAGGTGAGATACCCCTTATGTAATGATGAGGACAGATAGATCAGTCATGTTTGGACTCCCTGCGATGTCCTCATCCTACCCAACACTATGGTATGGCTTCCGTGGCTCTATTTTTTATTTTGACAAAGTTATGAAAGATTTCATATTGCTTTTCTTAAAGAGCATCCACCCCCTGCTAGCATGGAGTCAGTGATCCTGCCTCAGAGGTGCGAATCCAACACTAGCCACAATCTACTCCACCATCTCCTTTGCAGCTCCGCGCTTATTGCCCCATGCAGAGAGACTTTTGGTCTTTTACACAGGGTAAACAGACGGCCTGACTCCAAGCTAATCAATAAGTCCATATGATTAACTTGGATCAGCTATGGGCCGGCCCATCTCTAAAATATCAATTACAATCTATAACATATCCACTGCAATCCATACATATAAAACACACCACACATCAAACCACTTTGCATATTTATGAATAGGGACAGGGCTGTCCATATTCCTCACAAGGATGGTTACGCATCTACTGTCACACAGTTATAATGGATTTGATAACAGTTCAGCCTCCCTGGGGAGAGGGAGCAGTTGGCAATCTGAAAGTCAAGATGGTGGCTGATCAGGGGTTATATGACCCAGATGTGATAATGAAATGTACACAGCACAGCTGCAATGTAAGAGATGACACAACAGGAATGGTGGTGATAAGTGTGCACTATATATTATAGATTGTAAGCCTTCATGGGCAGGGTCCTCTTCCCCATGTACCAGTCTGCCATTTGCCTTCATATAATGTGTTTTGATCTTGTAATGTTCCTGTTTGTTACCTTTATTGTTTGTATATCCCTCTGGAATTAAGGGCGCTTAATAAATAAATAATAAAAATAGCAAAAAAAAAAAATAAATAAATTGTTCAAGTGGCAAGGAATACAACCCCCCACCAAGCATGAATTGCTGTAATCTAACTTCTGCAAAGTGCGTCACACTTACAAGTCCACAAATTATGTTATAAGTATCCAAATGGTCCTTGGCAGAAAAAAAAAAAAAAAAAAAAAAAGGAGGTGGTACATACCAAGTCCATAGGTGGACTTCCCTTCACTGTGAGCTGCTCTGAGCTGGGACACCAGATCAGCACTGTCATAGCCAGCATTGTCTGCTATAATAGTTGGAAGCTAAACAGATAAAAAATACAAAAGCTTTACATTCATAACTAAAGGACAAAAACAATTCAACAAATGCTCAAAAGATGGAAAAAAATTTGTTACATTTAGAAGAAAAGTTACCAGTGAATAAGGATTTCAAGGGAATCTACCAGCAGGCTAGATTAATCTTGCACTTGCACTGCCTCTTAACCCTCATCCTCAGCGCAGTTTCTGTAATTTAATACTGCGTCTAGTCGGAAGCACCGAGAACAGGGCTACAGGCCCCCAGAGAACCGATCCGGCCAGCCCCCCTTCACAGATAATTAGAAGGGGTGGGGCGAGGATGAAGGTAAGAGATATGCAATAGGGGCATATCAGCAGGTTAGTGTTGTCTAGCCTGCTTATAGTTGCCCCTTTAGGAAAAACCTATTCCTGTTAAACTAATCAATTATAGATTTGAAATAAAAACGTACAGAACAGATACAAACATAACTTTTGTATTTTATCTACAGAGCTATCCATGGGGTTGTTTTTTGAAAGACAGCTTGTACTGTGTTTTTACACCCTTCATTTTATCACAATGGAAATTGAGCTTGTGGATATGCCAAAAATGCCACAAATGAGCATAGCCATTTGAAAAGGGGAATTTCTAGGATTTTTATTTTTTGTGATTCTTATCTGTAAGACACACTAAACGGGGAACAGTCACGTTATTAACAAAACCACTATTGCCGTTGAGTTTTATGGGGGGGGGAAACACAACATCAAAAACCTCAACCCTCTGTGACCTATTTGCCACAGGCGAGTACTTGTTACTGCATGGATACATTCACAAGGGCAAGAGAAACGCTGCCTTTCTAAATTGTAAAACACATTGTTTTCCACAAAAAATTGACTCCCAATGACTAATGGGAACAGGAGAAATGTTTAGGCAAACTTAGAGCCCTATTAAACAAAGATTATCGTGACCATAAAATCATTGTTAACCGATCGCAAATCTTTCAGTGTATGTACACATGGCTTGTAATTACGAACATTCATAAGACTAGAGTGTACCAACATTTGCAAGTGCTATCGTAACTAACGACTATCGTTCCATGTATTTTGGTGAATGATTTCAGGTCGTTCCCAAAAGGGCTTGTTTACAATTGTCTATCGTTAATGAGTGAAAACTAAACAGAATCTATAAGGAGTAAAATCTAACAGGATTCTTAGTGTGCACCCTCTTTTTTGACATACAACGTGCTTTGTTGGTTTGGAAAAGAAACACAATGAGAACGATTTTGCCTCAGACAGGGGTTTCTTTTATAAAGGGTAAGGTCACACTGGCAAACTTCATTGTTTTATTTATCAAGATGGTATTATTCAGCAAAATTTATTAATTAAAAAACAATTTGTATATATACACAGCATGCCATATGAACATTTACTTTGGCGAGATCAATAATATGAATGCCTTTTAGCACACCAATGACAAGAAGCCACTAACTATAGTGTTTGTTCACTTACCATTCTTAGTGCTTTGGCAAAAGATTCCATTGCCACAGACTCTTTCCCTGGTGTTCTGTTAGCTAAATCTGTCACAGCATGGGCCATCAACATCTCAGAGCAACCTAAAGTGATGTTTACAACCATTATAATTAAACACACTGCTAAAAAAAAAAAAGGAGAAAGAAAAGGATTGCAAAAGGAGGAACAAAAACACTGTACCTCCTCCATAAACCGTTCTGGTGTCTTTCACAGTCTGAGCTAGTACGCAAAGTGCATCATGAAGGGACCTCTCAGCTTCATCCAAAATCTGCTGTGTTGCACCACGAAGAACAATTGTGCAAGCTTCTCCTGGAAGATCACATAAGAGAAACCAAATGTAGTACACCACAGATAACGTATAAAACAGAAATTAAAGGGGAAATCTGGGGATTTGAAACAAATCCACAGGTGGCGGGGTGGCGTAATAAACAATCATTGCTTACCTCTTCCCCATTACAAGCTTCGGGAACCACGCCGGAAGGCATTTTCCCTGTGTTCCGATGAGGTCATGATTCGGAGGGAAAAAGTCAACCCAGCTGATGGATTGCCCGCTCAACCAGTGACTGCAGCTGTGTTCCACCCCAGTCACTGACTAGCTAAATGGGTAGTCCCCATCAACTGTCATATTGTTGGCTGTGCAGGAGATCCCTGAGCCTGGCAGGGGTCCTGGATCAATATTCCAGTGTTAAAACGGCAAGGAGACCCCTTAGAGACCAAGCCTATTTGGGCCTTATTAATGACAAGGCTCATTTTTCAAAATCTGACCTGTCTCACTTTATGCACTTACAGCTCAGTGATGCTTTAATGTATGCTAGCGATTCTGAGATAGTTTTTTCATAACATATCGTACTTTGATAATCAAAATATCATGAAAAAAAAAAATTGCAAAATTGCAAACTATAGTCTGCTTCTAAAAAAAGAAAGTCACATGACAAAATAGTTACTAAGTCACATTAACAATATGTCCTTTTTATCCGGGCATAATTTGGTAAACATATTTTACTTTTTTAGTGTGTTACGGGGCTTAGAAATGTATCAGCAAACTATCAAATTTTCATGAAGTTTCCCAAACTGATTTTTTTAGGGACCAGTTTTTTTAAGTCCATTTAGGAGGCTTTTATACTGGAAACCCCCTTAAGTGGCCCCATTTTGGAAACTACACAAAGAATTAATCTAGGGGTATAACAAGCATTTTGACCCTACAGGGGCTTGAGGAAAGTATTCACCATTAGGTTATAAAAAAAATGGCAAATATGTTATTGGAAAATTTCTATTTGTTTAGATTAAAGTGTCTCATTTTCACAAACAGCATGAGAGAAAACAGACCCCAACATTTGTAACGCATGTTCTCCTAAGTACAATGGTACCCCATATGTGGGCATAAACCACTGTATGTGCACACAGCCGGGCTCAGAAGGTAATTAGCATTTAGCATTATTTAGCATTTAATTAGCATTTTCAGGGCAGATTTTGCTGAAGTTTCTAAGCGCCAGGTGCGTTTGCAGTGCCCCTGTAGTGTCAGCAGAATAGAACCCCCCATAAGTCAACCCATTTTGGAAAGTACACCCCTCAAAGAATACATCTTGGGGTGTGGTGAGCACTTTGACCCCACATGTATTAGAGGAAAGTATTCAAAACTAGACCGTAAAAATTAAAAAAAAAAAAAAAAAAGTTTTCCAATATGTTTGTTTAGTTTAAAAATTTCTCAATTTCTTTAGAAACAGGGGAGAAGATGCACCCCAAAATTTGTAACAGAGGTTTTCCTGAGTTTAACAGTACCCCATAAGTGGGCATAAACCACTGTATGGGCACACAGCAGGGCTCAGAAGGTAAGGAGTATCATGGTGGTGACAGGCAATCTGAGCGGTTTACAGTCAATCCGGGGTGGTTATGGGCAATCCGGGGCACTTGACTTTAAGGACGGGATAAAAAGTGTCGGCAGCATTTGGAACAAGCGAACAGTGGTATATAGTATATACCGCTGATCGCTTGTACCGGGACCACACCGGGTGGTCCCCGATCATTGCCCCATTGCTCTCTGCCACCTCCGGTGATGGAGAGAATGGGGCTTTGATCATTTTTAGGAATCCATCACTGTGGACAGAATCTAAAACTATTAAAAGCAGTTTTCCCACACTGAAAAAAATTTTTTTCTTCTATTATTTTTTATATACATAATTCTTACATTTAGCAGGCCCAGGTTGGAGTGCTACATGTCTTATGTTATGCTTTATAGTATTGTTGGTTGAAAGGAGACATTTGTTTGAACGCCACGTTCATACAGACCCGCAACTGCGGCACAGATCACTGTCCTCTGTTGAACAGGTACAAAATGTAGAAAATGAACATAAAGGGGAGGAAAAACTTAATTACTTACCCATGGCAACGCCTGAGAAGTGAATCAACTTATCTTCTCCAATCATCACTTCTTCAATAAGTTTACAGCTTCCAAGCTTTACCAACTCAGGATGATCAAAAGTAGATGCTATCTCACCACCTAAAGCAAAAGAGGAACTTGTAAAAGTAAATTTTTTAGATCAAAACTGTTCTGATGCATCTATACATTTTCAAGCAGATTTAATGCACATATTTCTGCAATGAGTTGTTTCTGCTGCAAGAGCATCAATACACCTTTCCCCACTAATAAATTATGTGATGGGACGCACAGCATGAGGACCAAATTAAGAAAAATATAATATAATTTCCCTGTGATTGATTTGAAAATTGTGCATGTTAAAATAAAAAAGGAAAAATTAAACTTCTCACAGAATTCTTTTGCCAAGTTGAAATGCATGGAAATATTAATTGCTAAGGTTTTATTTCTGCTACAAAAAACAAAGGAAAAAAAAAAATACCTGTAACAAGGGCTAGACGCTCAACTCCAACAAAATCTGCATGTTCTATTGCCATGACTCCTGCAGCTGCAAACAGCTGCTCTGGGTAGTTATAAATCAGCTGCCTGAAATAGGAAACAAAAAAGGGAACAATGCAAAAAAAAAGATGGAATGAGTTGTTTTTATGCTATGGAAGATAGCGCCACCTGGCTGTTGTAACTTAACTCATAAAGCTGATGAAAACAAAGTCAGAAAGTGCATTTACAAGAGATTTCTCCATAATTAGTGTTCCTTGTGCTGTACTGCCCTCTATTAATATAAATCATTATATTAACCTCTTCACAACCAAAGGTCCAGGTTGTCTAGGTCACATTGAACCAGTGTTGCTCCTCACTTTATAACATTTAAAAACTAATATTTAAACAGAACAAACAATTCTACAAACAAATACCAAATAATCATTAAATTGCAAATAAATACTAAAGTGCCAAGCGCAAGTAAACATGTACTGTAGTACTATAAGTGCAACAATAGGTCTCTATATATAATTGCACGCTGTATGTCCCTATAAATTAAATAAAAAAGAAACTATAAATGAATACAAAAGTGCCAAGCATAGATATTATGAGCTGTAGTACTTAAAAAGGCAATGATAAAACTCTTTTATAGTTGTATGCTAGATATCACTGTGAAACAGATGAAAGTACCTGTAGAAATCGAGCAGTAAAAACTTCATAGGCGTAGTAGTCCTCCAATGTTGGTGGTAATGGCAGACCGAGATCTGGTACGTTGCTCCAAGGTCCAATGATGCAGAAATGTGCAATTCTTTTCCTAAGCTGTTGGGATAGGGATGCCTCGGCCGGCGGCTAATCCCCCCCCCTCCCCCCAAGAAAAAAAAAAGAAGGTTCATGGAACCGAGTGATGTCACTCTCTCCCTCTACAGATTCCCGTCGAGTCTCAAAAACCAACGCATTTCAGCAAAGTAAAGCATGACTTTGCTGACGAAGGCAAATGCTTTACTTTGCTGAAACGCGTTGGTTTTCAGACTCTATGGGAATCTGTAGAGGGAGAGAGTGACGTCACTCGGTTCCGTGAACATTCTTTTTTTTCTTGGGGGGGGGGATTAGCCGCCGGCCGAGGCATCCCTATCCAAACAGCTTGGGAAAAGAATTGCACATTTCTGCATCATTGGACCTTGGAGCAACGTACCAGATCTCAGTCTGCCATTACCACCAACATTGGAGGACTACTACGCCTATGAAGTTTTTACTGCACGATTTCTACAGGTACTTTCATCTGTTTCACAGTGATATCTAGCATACAACTATAAAAGAGTTTTATCATTGCCTTTTTAAGTACTACAGCTCATAATATCTATGCTTGGCACTTTAGTATTTATTTATAGTTTCTTTTTTATTTAATTTATAGGGACATAAAGCGTGCAAATATATATGAGACCTATTGTTGCACTTATAGTACTACAGTACATGTTTACTTGCTCTTGGCACTTTAGTATTTATTAGTAACTTATTTATTTTGTGGAGAGAAGCGGGTGACTCCCAGCCTGACAGCTGCAATGCTATCATAGCGCTGGTGTTTGTAAACTTCTGTTTTGTGGGGGCTCCCACACAGTTGGTTCTTTGCATTGTAATCATTAAATTGCACTGATGAGTATTATCGGCGCTCTTCTCATAGAGCCTTCCTGAGAGCAGACTATGAGAGGATATAGAGAGGATAATCAGACAGGAAAGAGGTACGTATTACTACTCCACCTATCAGGAAAAGTAATCAAGACAAGTCCCAATCATTGCTATAGATCAGTGTTTAAGGGGTTAATGGCAGGTAGCTGTGTGATAACGGCTGCCTGTCATACAAATGTGTGTAGGGCAGATCACACAGATGCAACCCCACACACATTAAAACCTCTTAATTTTAGAAACGTTTATACTGCACAGGGCACGCATGATTGAGTTAGCGGGATGCTAACAGAATGTGTAAGGGAGGGCTAGGTGCCGGGACCGCCACTCCTTGCTGCATAGGGTACTTGCATACATTCCTCTGTATGCAAGTACCCTCAGGGCATGTCATATATTGTGTGCAGTGTATGTACTAACCCATTATTCATGTGCATTGGTTTACATTAAGTCTTGCAACATTCTGCACGTCTTCATGTTTACAACTATGCAGTCTGATGAGCGTTTCCATATTTTATTGTAAAGTGGTTTTCTCGGTACTAGGGGGGTCTGTATCATGCTGACTCCCTTTTGAACAAGTCTCTACGCAGTTGTTTTTTTAATCTGCAAGTCTAATAAAGCTAGTAATATTTAACTACATTTCTCTGAGTTCTTGCCATAGTCTTAAGCGCTCTTTTGTTGTGACTTAAGATATCATTTAAAGTGCCTGCCTATTTTCTAGATGCTCATATATTATATATTACAAATGCTACTATGCAAGGTTTGCGATCTCAAAAACATTTAGGTCACTTAGGACAAGTAGTACAAGTACAGTTGCATACCCCTACCTGTTAATAAAACAGTTAATTCCATGTTTTAGGATGCGCTCTACTTTCTCTTTCATCTTCTCTTTCTCTGCTAACTCAATTTCAGCCACTTTTGCAGTTGAGTCCACACGTACCCTTGAGCCAAAAACCTAAATGGTCCAGAATTTGTTATAAGATTAATCAGCAACCATAGCAAAGGGTTAACAGAATCAGCACAAAATATTAAAATACTTGCCTTAATTTTGTCAGTGTCCATTCCTGTATTTGCAATAAGTATTTTTGCATTTTCAATACGTTTTGGTTGGTTTACTCCTATTTTCTTGTCCAACAGGAAACCTGAAAAGCAGACAATGGATATTACACATGCACAGACTAAAATCTGGTGAAACAAACAAGAATTAGAAACACACAAATCCCTCCATCCTCCATTTACAGAGATACCTTCATCCAGATAGGACTCAGTTAAACTCCCTCCTAACTTCTTGATGACATGGATAGCTTCCAGGTTTCCAGACCCTTTCAGCCTCAGTACAGCTTCAACTGCAAGTTTTGCAAAATGATCTTTATGGTGAGTCAGGAGCTTAGAAGACAATGTGGTCCTGGCAATATTCAAAAGATCAGCCTCGAACTTCTCTTTATCATTTCTGTGGAAAGTAGTATTTCAACGTAAGAGAATGATGAAGGAAACCTCTATCTGCAGAAATTCCATAAATATTTTTTTATTGCAGCAAAGCTTAGTGTTTTCTGTACACACATACAAGTTTACTATACCAACTGTATTATGCATCTAGATGTGAAGAGAATAAGATATATCCACTAACTCACCCGTGATCCAGTGCAGACTTAAGTAGTGCTTCCCTGGCAACCTGAGTAGCTTGTCTCCAACCAGAAATAATAGTCTGTGGATGAATCTTCTTGGCAATCAGAAGTTCAGCTTCCTGAAACACGCAGTACAACATACCATTAACATTGCATTCAGCTGCAAGAGTAACATTTTGACAGTACCCTTGTGTAGCCACCGCAAAAAATATTTCAATGGACAACATTTACAGGTGGTTTCTTTATTGCTCAACACAAAACAGGTTAAATGGGCACTATCATCAAAACTTGTGACATTTTTGATCGGTGGGAGTCTCTCTGCTGAGACAGTGATCTTCGTCCAGGAAGCTCAATTAGAAGTTTAAGGCTGCATTCACACGTTCCGTGTGCACTCCATGAAGCACTGACAGTGTATCCCTGTACTGCACTGTTTCCCAGAACGGCATGATGTATTAGTATCATGCCAGGAGCAGGGAAACTGAATGATCGCGCAGCTGTAATGACACAGCCTCGTGGCTCAAACATTTTAACTGTTTGCCTGCTCCTAGTATGGTATTAATACATCATGCCATGCTGGGAAACAGAGCAGTACAGGGATACACTGTCAGTGCTTCATGGAGTGCACACGGAACGTGCGAATCGAGGCTAAGGGGATGCCTGGAGGGAGATGACTGATAGCAGGGTATTACAGTGTGCTGCTCCCAATTTGTTCCCTTTACCAGTGGGTGTCTCTTTATTATGACATGGAATGAGCATGTTGTATGTGTTTCAGTAATTTAACCTAAGTCATAGCAACCCCGATCAATTGTATATCTTCAGAACAGGGAAAAAGTAAATGCTTAGGCTCATTGATTATTAGCAAAAACAACAATCTGAACCATATTATACAAATCTTACTCTAAGCAACTCAGCAGCCAGCACGGTCACTGATGTCGTTCCATCACCTACTTCATCATCCTGAACTTTGGATATATCTAGAAAAAAATTGAACAAGAAAAAAAACCTTAGGACCAGTAACGTCATGAATAGCATGAATCGTCTGTTTCTTACAGCCATATTAAGATTCCAAGGTACCCAACTATAAAAAGGCAAGCCAATCTAAAGAAGGTATCCCTTATCCACAGGGTCGGGGATAACAAGATGCTCAGTAGTGGTTCAAGCAATCAGCTTGTTATTCCCTAATGGATCTAAATATTGAGACATTATTATAGACTCAAAGACTAATGCTGTGTACAGTTTCTTACTTACCTACTAATACTTGGGCAGCAGGATTGTCAATTCCAATAGACTTTAGAATGGTTGCACCATCATTGGTTACAGTAACGGTGCTGTCCCTCCCACCACTTAGGAGGATCTTGTCCTGTTCAAAGGAGCAGACATGCTTTATTAACAAGACATTAACAATCTCTCCACCACACATTTAAATTGGGTTTTCTAGGGAAACTTAACTAATGCCCAGTCCTTTGGATAGGTCACCAGAAGCTGACTAGCGGGGTGCACAGCCAAAGAACTTGGACGTACACGATGTATGGAGTCAGAATCCTTGGCTCTACACAGTGTGTTGCAGCTATGTCATGAAAAGGCGCTTTTACATGGGCGGACAGACTGCAGATAAGCTAATAATTAGAGATGAGCGAACCTCGAGCATGCTCAAGTCCATCCGAACCCGAACTTTCGGCATTTGATTAGCGGTGGCTGCTGAAGTTGGATAAAGCCCTAAGGCTATGTGGAAAACATGGATATAGTCATTGGCTGTATCCATGTTTTTCAGACAACCTTAGAGCTTTATCCAACTTCAGCAGCCGCCACTAATCAAATGCCGATCGATCGGGTTCGGATGGACTCGAACCCGGTTCGCTTATCTCTACTAATAATGTTTGCCAAGTCTTCACAAGGTTTAACTAATTGGGTGCCCCCTTAGTCATCACTGCATTTGTGTTTATATAGCTACAAAGCCTTCCTCAGGGTAGCTCCCACACGTACCGGATCCGCAGCAGATTTCACGCTACGAGTATTCAGCGAAATCCGCTGCGGATCCTGTACTGTAAAGCTGAATGGGACACATACATGCAGCAGAATTTTAATTTCGCTGTCTGTATGTGACCCGGCCCCTTTAACCCCCATACACTTAACGCCCCGCATCCGGCAGCCCCGGCCTCAAGCATACATTAGCTGCTCGGCACTGCGGCTGTGTGAAGCTCCCGGCTCCCTATCAGCCAATCAGTGCACGGCCGCAGCGCCGAGCAGGTAATGCATGCTTTGGGCCGGGGCTGCGGGGGGGGTTCAAGGGGCCGGCTTACATATCCGCAGCAGATATGTAACACCCATAGACCTTCACACTACATGGATCCGCTGCAAACTTGCAGCGTGAAATCCGCTGCGGATGCGGTACATATGAAGGTACCCTTAACAGCTTCCTACAGTCATTCCTAACATATTTCATTTGATTTGCCCTGGTCAGCAATACAGCGAACACACACTTATTAGGTCCTGTGGCATCGGGACCTAATAAAAGTATGTTTTCCAACGCAGGCAAAACTAAATATATGTCAGGACTGACTGTAGGAAGCTGAATAAGGAAGGATTTTTAGTTTTATACAAGTAAAAGCCGCGATTGGTTCCCTTTAAGCATTTATTAGTGGTAGTCTACTTCTGTTTATGATTTTTGCATATTTTCCATAATGTGTAATCTCTTGATTAAAGATTGCATTAAAAGGAATGAATTTCACTTTAGAAGCAGACAGGGGTTTTGTCACTTAGAGATGGGCCAAACTATAATTGTTTTGGTCTGATATAAAAATACTGTGTACATTTTTAGACATCTGTATATAAGGAGGACATGGCTGAACTGGAGCGGGTACAGAGGAGAATGACAAAGGTAAATAATGGTGGTGCTTTACAGTAGCAAGAGTAGAGGAGGTGAGTAAGGTAATTAACAGAATATAGGTTATAGTATTATGAAAGACACAGACAACGAGCAGGGAGCGGCAGGAGGGGCTACCCAAACTATACTTAGATTAAAATCAGGAGCGGTCTGCTGTTGCCATTCCTAGTTGCCATTCCATGGCTGCACAAATCATGTTCGTTCAATATGTTAAAAGACCACATTTAGAAAGCATTGTGCATGTTTGAGATCTACCCCATGATGTTTTTTGTCCTCCCATGGATCAACAAAGTAGAGTTATAGGTTGAACTTGGTTTGATGGATTCTTGATTTTTTTTCAACCTTATTAACTATGGTTGAAGTCTAAGAGGTAAACACTTACCATGCCTTTTGGTCCCAGGGTGCTCTTCACCAAGTCTCCAATTGCAATGGCCCCGATAAAGGAGGACTAGAACAAACATTTATAACTCCTATCAGGTTGATGATCATTCATGCAGTACATTATTCTAGCTAGTCGTTTAAATGATTGCTGTTATTTAACTACAATTTTACCCTGTAACTTATCTATACAGCACAACTGATAAAACATCTGTTCCTACATTGTTTTATAATTCAGACCAGTCAACTATTCTTTAGCCCAAGAACGGGGAACCTGTGGCCCTCCAGCTGTTGCAAAACTACAATTTCCATCATATCCAGTGTATAGGGAATGCTCCCAACCCCCCACTACAGCCCCCTATACTCACCGGATCCGGCTTCTGGATCCGGTCGGGTCACGGAGACCTCAGCCGTTGCAGCCTGGCACGCGTGCTGAGAGATGAGCCCAACGCTCATAGAGAATGACAGGAGAGTCTAGCTCTCCGTCATTTTCTTTGAGCGTTGGACTCATCTCTCAGCGCGCGCGCGCCGGGCTGCAGCGGTTGAGATCTCCGTGACCCGACCGGACCCAGAAGCGGGACCCGGCGAGATCAGGCGAGTATAGAAGGGCTGTAGCGGGGGGTCGGGAGCCTGTCACCCCGGCACGGGGGGATGACAGGTTCCCTTTAAATTCTCTCGATGAATGAAACAGATCGGGTAAACAGTATTATGTCATAATTGTAAGAGATTATATTGTTAATGGTATCCTTCTGTCTAATGTTGGTATTCTATATGTTTTTCTCTTAAATTTTGTATGGAAAAAAATAATAAAATGATAAAAAAAAAAAAAAAGAAAAAAACTCAAACAAATGACATTCAGTATTATAAATAAAAGATGTGGCATGGACAATATGAAGCAGTATGAAAATGAATACACAAAGCTGGTAAAAAATGACAAAACTCTTACCAAGCGAGCAGTCTCTGCTCTTTCTTCATCAGCTCCTGCTTTAAAGATGTTCACCGGTGCAAGTGAGAGGGAAGCCTGTAAGTGGTATGAGAATCTATGATTAATACTAAACATGTACAACACTGGCAAAATTCTAGGCTTAATCGCAATACTGCAATAATTGTTCCCTGCAGTCCAGTCCAAAGCTGTCAGAAGCCAGACAAGCCCTTTCTATACTCCAGTTCTCTTCAGCAGTTCCATAGACTATGAATGCAGCGGAAAAGCACAAACTTGACTCCATTACTTAAATGGGGACCTAGACCCCTGTTCTTAAGATCGATGGTGGAACCAGTGCTTGGACCTCCAGTGATCACCCATCACCTATTCTCTGGATAAGTGACAAATGACAACCCACTTTATTTCAATTGACATTTTTATGATCGTTCAGATGCAAATTCTTTGATCCCAGCCATACAAAGAATTACTCAGCTGCAGCACAGCCCATAAAACTTACATTTCTTGAATACAATGCCATATAGTTGTTTCATCTAAGATTACTGATGTTATATTAAACGTAGAGGGATATTACCATCCTGCCAAATTTTGACCTATCTATGGCCCTTGCTATCTCAAGTAACCCCCTAAATAATAATAATGGTAATAAATACATGCAGGATGGAGTTGCTCATTCGCTACATACACTCCTGCTTACTTCTCAGGCTCCCGACCCCTGACATCCAGCTCTGGCACTGCTCCGCCCTGGCACTGATTGGCTGAGTGGAACACCAGGGAGCTGAAAGACTGAAAAGCAAACAGGAGTGCAGGCAGGTAATGTATTAACCAGGCAGTGGTGGGTTAAAGAGGTTATCCAGCGCTAAAACATGGCCACTTTTTCCCCTCTCTTGTCTCCAGATTGGGTGGGGTTTGGAACTCAGTTCCAATTGAAGTAAATGGAGCTTAATTGCAAACCACAATTAACTGGAGACAAGAGAGGGGGAAAAGTGGCCATGTTTTCGTAGCGCTGGATAACCCCTTTAAGTGGGAAGGGGCTTTACATTCTCGCAGCGGAATGAAAAATCTGCTGTGAGTAGTGATCTGCGAGTACTAAAATGCTCAGGTGCTCGATACTCGAGGCGAATATTTGACGATGCTCGGCTGCTCGTTTTGAGTAACAAACCCCCTTCGAAATCAATGGGAAACTCAAGCATTTTTGCAGGGGACCCAAGCTCGGCCCCCGGGAAGGTTGCCTGAAAACCTCAAAAAAGGATGAAAACACCACGGAAATGGACAGGAAACAGCAGGGGCAACATGCATGGATACCTCTGAGGCTCCTGAATTGGTCACACTAGTTTTTGGAGGTTGTCTTATATAGTCTGTGTGTAAGTGCTACTATATGGTGTATGCCACCACTTACACAGGACAATGAGCAGTGAGGTTGGATATGGCTGCACTAAAAAATAAAACAACCCTGCAGACTGGCTGCAGATGACAAAAGATACTGGTCACACTAGTTTTTGAAGGTTGTCGTATCTAGTCTGTGTGTAAGTGGTGGTATATGGTGTACGCCACCCTGTTACACAGGACAATGAGCAGTGAGGTTCTATGCAGCTGTACTACAAATCACAGCAATACAGTGTACAACAGCAGCAGCTATACAAAAAAAAAAAAAAGTACTGAGGACTTCTTTGGGTCTGTATGCACAACAGCAGCCGATCACCACAGTGTGCAGCTGGAGTAATTAAAAAAAAAAAATAAATACAAATTTTAAGCCCTTACAAGGGCTGTTGGGTTCTCTATCTAGTATCCCTGCCTACAGGAACGCTAATTCCCTCCCTAATGCTCTCCCTGACAATCAGCAGCTCTGTCCCTAATCTCTTCCAGCATGCATGTGAGCCGAGCCTCGGCGGCAGAGATTTTTACATGGCAGGGTCATCTGATCTGGCCAACCAATCGCTGCTATCGACCTTTATGGGTCCCACGTGACCGCAGGATGTACCAAAAAGTCTCCTGCATGTTGATCGGCTGAGAAATTGGACACAAACTTACAGGAAACGGATGATGAGATTTTCTCGAGTATCACAAGATGCTCGTCCGAGTAACGAGTACCAAGATCGGACGAGCATGCTCGCTCATCACTAGCTGTGAGCTTGTAAAGCCATAGAAAACGACAGTATCACAGTGTATTTCGCAGCATGAAATCTGCTGTGATACTGTATGTGTGAAACTGGCCTATCGCCTGAAATAGTCAAATGCAGCTTAAGGATACAAACACACACACCGTATATGCAGCAGATCTGCCGGTGCAGATTTGATGCTGTGTTCAGTTATTTAGATGTAGTCTGCTGGGTTTTTTCTACGTATCGCACCAGTAAATACGCTGCGTATACGGTGTGTGTGTTTATACCCTAAGGGTACGTTCACACTTACCGTATCCGCAGCATATTTCAATTAAATAACTGAACACAGCATCAAATCCGCACCATCAAATCTGCTGCGGATCCTGTAGGTGTGAACACACCCTCAGGCTATTTTTGGCAGTTCTGTAGAGAATAAAGAAAGCGGTGGTGTACCTGTATTTCCATCCACCAAGGATTTTGGGAACCCCAGCGGTTTGAAACCCAATAACCCCCAACCATCTCTTAGTTTTGCCCTATCCTAGGGTATAAATTGGGAATACCAGCACTATTGTCTGCTGAACAGAACCATGTCTGGATGAGGTGGTGGAGGTAATGTATAGCTGACCTATGGCTGTAATGTGGCCATTAAATGGGTCCCTGTGCTTATAGAAGACTTTTAAACACTAGAAAGTTATAAAAGTTATTTGTAATGATGCTGTACACCCTATACATGTAAACGGACCCTAAATATATATTTCTGTTACTTAAACAGCACTGATTTCTAGTAACACTCATTACAAACATTACTACTATTCACATCAGTCCAAGTCCCCCGCAGGGCTGACAATCTAATGTCCTTACAGCGATCACAACTCTGCCACTCCCCAATGCAGGGAGGACAGCCTGTACACTAGGCCAATCACAGGCTTAGTGGTGACATGTCAGACAATGCCAGGGATTGGTCACATAACCCCCACAGCTCTTACAGTAGGGGGTACTAGCACTAGGCTGGCATAGGGTGCGGGTGAGAAAAGGGTGTGGTCCCATCCTGCAGTAATATTTTATCCACCTCTTAGATTGCTGCTGTGCAATATACAGGTAAGGGAACTGACATCCATTCTCCAGACAATGCAACATGGGGTGTGGGTGTCACATGACTGCATCAGAGCAGACTAATGGCTGTGTGTGTGTGTGTATATATATATATATATATATACACACACTAGTGTACCCCTGCCCCATGCCCACCACTCCCGTGGCTGCCCCTGTGATGTGCTGGAGGGTGGCAGCTGTCAGCTAGGGTGGCTGCATGCAGAGTAGCAGGCCCTGAGGAGAGCAGACTCGGCACGCATGTGCTTAGACTGGCAGCGCCCCCCCCTCAGACTCCCACTCTGCTGCCCCCTCCCTAGGTGTAACCCCCAGGGCGCCCGGCAGCTGGCACAGAATGCGGGTGTGCCCTAGAACTCACCATCCTGAGACCGCTGGGCGCACAATGAGGAGAACACGCTGCCGCTCAAGACACCGGTTTCAGACAGGAAGTGACGCAGCTAACGACAAGAGGGCGGGCGCAGAAAACACGAGAGTGTGGGCGTGGCTCCTCACGCTAATAGCAGCCGTCCATCTTTGATATGGGAAAACTATAACTTAAAAGTGAGTCCTGTTCATGTATGTAGACTTATCTGTACCTGTAAAGAGAAGTCCACGTAGTGATCAGTAACTAATATGTAATAGAACGAAGCGGAGTGACTGCAAGGTTTTGAATGTTAGTTTTCTTGCCATGTTCAAAGATGGCGTCCCAAAGTGCTTCCTAGTTACTGTTCTTCCGCGGGCGATTATTTCCTTATATGGGAGTGGGCGGGAGACTATGATTTGGTAGCTAGGACGCCAGAGACAGGGTTCTGCAAATGGCAGTGACTGTGATCTCTTTCTAAGGACAACAGCGAGAGTAGTGTTAGTGAATGGTACTGTAGTTACCTACAGCAGCCAGGCTCCAGCCAGCATTTCCAAAGCTCTGCAAATGTCATTTCTGCGGGTAACCCGGCCATTTTGTTCTTTACACTACATCTCATAACTGTCCAGTACAGGTCCAGGTGTTTAATAAATCTCCCCCATGGTGTCTGTATTCACAGGTCACTGTCTGCTGTCAACAATGTTTAGGATATTCTATAATCACCTGCAGATAGCTGGCACACAGGGACGTATTTACCACTAGGCACCCATGGTCCGGTACCTAGGGCAGCAACAGGGAACAGGGGGAAGGAAACAGTCTCCCATCTCCTGTTCAGACTTGCCAATAAATCTGGTGTCGTTTTAGGGAAGGATATAGTGGTATCAGTCAGGGCTGGTATGGCGGTTGTGTTACCCAGTCACAGTGTGGTGGTATTGGTCAGGTCTGGTATGGCAGTGTTATCCAGTCACAGTATGGCGGTATTGGTCAGGTCTGGTATGGTGGTGTTATTCAGTCACAGTGTGGCGGTATTGGTCAGGTCTGGTATGGCAGTGTTATCCAGTCACAGTAAGGTGGTATTGGTCAGGTGTGGTATGGCAGTGTTATCCAGTCACAGTATGGCGGTATTGGTCAGGTCTGGTATGGTGGTGTTATTCAGTCACAGTATGGCGGTATTGGTCAGGTCTGGTATGGCAGTGTTATCCAGTCACAGTATGGCTGTATTGGTCAGGTCTGGTATGGTGGTGTTATTCAGTCACAGTGTGGTGGTACTGGTCAGGTCTGGTATGGCAGTGTTATCCAGTCACAGTAAGGTGGTATTGGTCAGGTCTGGTATGGCAGTGTTATCCAGTCACAGTATAGCCGTATTGGTCAGGTCTGGTATGGTGGTGTTATCCAGTCACAGTGTGGTGGTACTGGTCAGGTCTGGTATGGCAGTGTTATCCAGTCACAGTGTGGCCGTATTGGTCAGGTCTGATATGGTGGTGTTATCCAATCACAGTATGGTGGTATTGGTCAGGTCTGGTGGTGTTATCCAGTCACAGTGTGGCGGTATTGGTCAGGTCTTGTATAGCGGTGTTATCCAGTCACAGTATGGCGGTATTGGTCAGGTCTGGTATGGTGGTGTTATCCAGTCACAGTGTTGTGGTACTGGTCAGGTCTGGTATGGCAGTGTTATCCAGTCACAGTATGGCGGTATTGGTCAGGTCTGGTATGTCGATGTTATCCAATCACAGTATGGTGGTATTGGTCAGGTCTGGTATAGCAGTGTTATCCAGTCACAGTATGGTGGTATTGGTCAGGTCTGGTATGGCATTGTTATCCAGTCACAGTATGGCGATGTTATCCAGTCACAATATGACAGTATTGGTCAGGTCTGGTATGGCAGTGTTATCCAGTCACAGTATGGCGGTATTGGTCAGGTCTGGTATGGCAGTGTTATCCAGTCACAGTATGGCGGTATTGGTCAGGTCTGGTGTGGCGGTGGTAAATGTGATGCCTGGAGCTATTACCAACCAATCTACCAATCCTGTGGTGAGAATTCCTTCAGAGAATATGCAGACTGCTCTAATCATTGATTCAATGTGGTAATGGTAATTTTATTATCGCATGAGGGTCTGGCATCTGCTGCATGTGGTGACGTACAGTAAATGTGGGAATGCGGCCTAAGACTGATCAGATATCAATATGATGTTCAGAAACTAAAAAAATCCTGATGCTAATTGGTGAGTAGAGATGGGGGCGTCTTCAGGTTTAGTGCCTAGGGCAGCAGCTGGTAATACAGCCCTGCTGGCACAGCTGCACCAATCACACATTCAGCTCCGGACCCTGAGCGGTTAGGGTATGTGCACACTGAGGAAATCACACAGATAACTTGTTGCAGATTGGTTGCGCGCTCTCGCATGACTATCCGCCTGTCCCATAGGCTCCATTCTATGCTTGTGCAGATTTAGCAGGCCACCCAAAGAATTGACATGTCACATGAATCCGCTTGACCATAGAATGGAGCCTATGGGACTGGTGCAAGAGGTGGAATCCGCAGCAAGTTAAACATGTGAATTCCGTAGTGTGCAAGGGCCCCTTTTCAACTCTGGCAGGATAGGAGCAGAATGCAAGCAGAATTCAAGCTCCATTGTCTTCTATAGGATTACTCTAGCAGAATCCATCCAAAGAATTGACATGTCAATTCTTGAGGCGGAACTCGGGTCTATGACAAAATCTTTCTAACGGAAATTCCGTTGTGTGCACAATTCCGATGTGTGCAAATATACATTTTCATATTTTACAGGCAGAATTTTAAGTAAATTCTGTGTGAATTTTGCCACGGTATCCACTTGAAATTCTGAGCCGATTCCTCAGTGTGAACATACTCTAAGGCTGGGTTCACACTACGTATATTTCAGGCAGTATTTGGTCCTCTTGTCAGGTCCTCATAGCAACCAAAACCAGGAGTGAATTGAAAACACAGAAAGAATCTGTTCACACAATGTTGAAACTGAGTGGATGGCCGTCATATAATGGTAAATAACTGCCATTATTTCAATATAACATCCGTTGTTTTAAAATAACAGCAAATATTTGTCATTAAATGATGGCCATCCACTCAATTACAACATTATGTAAACAGATCCTTTCTGTGTTTTCAATCCACTCCTGGTTTTGGTTGCTATACAGCCTC
The DNA here is from genome assembly GCF_027789765.1 of Dendropsophus ebraccatus. Taxonomy (NCBI): domain Eukaryota; kingdom Metazoa; phylum Chordata; class Amphibia; order Anura; family Hylidae; genus Dendropsophus; species Dendropsophus ebraccatus. The sequence continues at coordinate 90,456,124 of NC_091454.1, read as the reverse complement.
AAATATACAGCCTCAAATATATGTAGTGTGAACCCAGCCTAAGGCAGCATGGATTTAGATGCTATTCTGGAGGTGCACAGAAATGATGCATAGAAATGCCAAGTAAAACAGAAGCGGCACTCAACAGTTCCACTAGAACAGTGCTCTGTTTTAGTGAAACGCACTGTTTGCCATGTTTTATATGTCCGAATAAAGCATCTGGAATTCTGGAATATTGGAACCAGTGAGTGCCACTGCTGTTTCTAAAGATACTTGGAATTTTTAGGATATGCTTGCATACACACACACAAGATATACACACACACACACACACACACTTCTTATCTGTTCATTATCAGGCATTGCAGAATTATCTTCATTACAGAAGAGCAAAGTAAATACTGGTTTGCTAAGTCCATTATAACCTATGAAGGGGGAAGGGATCAGGGGGGATGGGTGAGCAGGAAGAGGATAGAGCCAGCTGGTGCAGTTTGCAGACTGTCTGGGCATATAAAACGCTGGATTCAGAGGTCAGAAAGGTCAGTGCTTATCTAGGAACTTGCTGAGAGAAGATTGCAGGGTGTTGTGCTGTATAGCCCTTCTTTTCTCCTCTCTGTGCTCACTCACCCCCTCAGCCCCTCCCCCCCTCCATAGAGTATAATGGACACAGAAATACTGCTTCTGATGTGAGGAGGGAGGTAGGAAAACAGCTTTTTGAGTACAGAAGGAAACTCTTTTGCTTAATAAAACCTATAACGGAGTTTCCTAAAATCGCTTGTACTATTGAAATTTATTAATGTCTGAAAAATGACATTTAAATGACAGTATGCTTATGTCAGAATTTAGTTTTGCAGATTTTCATAAGTCTGTGGAGCCCATCCAATGGAGCTGGACAGAGATCGCAGTCAGATGAGAAGTGACACATGCTACTGTGCTTTCTTTTAGTGATATCTGGAAATAAGTCAAGGTCTGACCTGAGCAATCCAAGCTTTTGACATGTCTATCCGATGTGTCGACTTTATTTAAATGACAGGGATACTATATTCACACACCGACAAAATCAGTTGACAAATAACAGCCATTGTTTGTATAATGACACCGTTGTTTCAACGGTGTGTGAACATAGCCTGAATCGTGTTAAGATCCTGCTGCCCTCTGTAAACAGTACAACTACAGCTCAGCCTTAAAGTGTCACTGTCGTAAAAAAAAAAAAAATTTGCACAAATCAATAGTACAGGCGATTTAAGGAAACTTTGTAATCGGGTTTCTTAGCCGAAAAATGAATTTTTGTCATGAAAAAGCAGTTTGAAGCTCTCCCCCCTGTCTTCATGGTTTTCTATGGAGAGGGGAGAGATGAGGCACCAAAACAGGACAAAAGAGTACATTTAAAGCTACATCACCAGGGTCTTTCCTCTGATATTACCACAGACCTCTCTGACCTCTGAATAGCATTTTGAATAGCTCCCCCACTGTGTAATCCTTTGTTAGTTGGGCCTTCCAGGTGGATAACTTACATGCATTAGATACATATTGCTCATTCATTCCCTATTCTTGTAATCCGCGTTCCCAGTAAAATGGTAAAAGCAAAGCAATAATGCACAGTAATGGAAAGTCACCTGTTGCTCTTGTCCTTAAATGACTACACAATGCCCCACACACTCCTTCCAGCAGTTTTCAAACACCATTAAAGTTATTTCCTGTTATGTGCAGGTCTGGCTTTTGTGCTGCTCAGAGCTGCAGCAAAAACCTACAAGGAGAAGGAGCCACAGTAAAACCTGCCCCTACTCCATTTCCATAGGCGCCCAAGACTCATTCCTTACAACGGAAATGTACCTTTTTAAAGGGAACCTGTCACCAAACCCCCGTAAAGTGTTATAAATTAAACTCCCTTCCCTATCCTGCTATAATGGTTCAGATCATTATTCCCTTGCTTTGCCAAAACATAGTATTTAACACCCTTAAATCTGTACAATACAGAAGTAGATCTGTTGAATGAAATTGCCAAGTAACAAGGTCACTGTAGGGGAGAAGGCAATGTTAAAGCGTCACTGTCGTTAATTTTTTTTTTGCAGAAATCAATAGTCCAGGCAATTTTAAGAAACTTTGTAATTGGGTTTATTAGGCAAATATGCCATTATCTGCATTTTAAAAGCCTTTCCCCAGGTCCCCCATCCTCTCCTTTCTGTCATCCACTGTTCAGAATCAAGAAATCTCAACTCTTTTTTTTATCAGTAGGATAAAAAAGCCTGTCTGAGCTATGGAGAGGGGAGGGGGAGTAGGAAGGAGCGAGATTAGTCGCCAGCAGAGAGCAGAGAACTGTTGTGTATTCTGCTATTGTTTTTTTTTTTTTTTAAACACAAACCAGCCTGGAGTCTTGGACATAGGAGGAGAGCACCAGAAGAACATGCTTGCTAGTTGCTCACAATGAAATTAATTTTGTTTTGTTTTTTTTCTTTAGGACCCAAAGAGTTATTGAATTTTAGCATGGTGGTTGTTTTGTTAAGTCTGTATGCTTTTATCTAGTAACTGTTATATGGTCCGTAGACGGACGCTGTATGATCTCCTTTCTGAAAAAATGACATGTGGTATGTCTAAAGCATCCAGTTAGCTTTGTGAGAATTATTAAGTGCAGCATAAATTTGAATGTCTTACCTTGACTATCATATGAAATTCCACCTGACTGTGCCACACCCCTCGCTATTCATTTATAGTGTTATGGACAACTTACTAGATTGGTTGTGGTAACCCCCCTCTTGTTGGTTGGGAAGAGGGACAGTAAAATGACAGTTAAAGCCCCAACTCGGAGAAGAGGAGGGGCTTTAGCTAAGGAAATGAATACTTCAGTGAATATGGATAGATTCTTGAAATCACCGGGTGGGGGTGGAGCTCGTGGCACGGGAAGGGTCTCCTTCGTGGGGCCTTCCCTGGGCTCGAGATACGCTTCGCTGGCGGATGAGAAAGAGGGTTATGCACCTCAAGAGGGAGCAGGGTCTGCATCCTCTGTGGGACTAGAAGAGGTATTGACAGAGATAATGAAATGCAATAATACGGACACAGAGCTAGTTGCTCAAATGGGTACCATCTCCACCGGCATCTCCCTACTTAGACAAGACACGCAGGTGGTGAGGGATAGAGTCTCTGTGATTAAGAAACAACTACCTGAGCTGGAAACTAAGATAGATGCAGCAACTTTAGATATAAAGGAGCTTAGGAAGGAGAATGGGTATGTAAAAGCAAAATTGGTGGATATGGAAGACCATAATCAGCGATGTAATATACGTATTGTGGGTTTGCCGGAAGGCTCAGAGGGATATAACCAAGTGCAGTTTTGGTCAGCAGGCATTATCGTCTTTGTTTGGTCTTGAGCGGGCGAATCAGGGGCCTTTTAAGGCCCCTCCCGCGGGGAGCGCACCAAGAACATTACTAGTTAAAGTGCTATGTTCTAATGATAGGGATAACATTCTTACAAGAACAAGAGAACTAGGGGAGGTAAAGTACAATGGAAATAAAATATCATTGTATCCAGACTACTCCAGGGAAACCCAATTGAAGCGCAGCTCTTTCAAACCCATTCTCACTGTTGTTTCCAACAAAACTTCGTATTGTGTATAATAATTCTATTAAGTTTATTGAATCCGCGGAAAAATTTGTGAAATGGCTGGACCGTGAGGGCATTGGCACATAAGTTAATATATATTCCATTGTTATATGGTCATGGGGGACGGCGGGAGGGGGAATGTGAAGCCTAGGATAGGGTTGTGCATAGGTGTCATATGCGCAACAGGTGGGGAAGGGGGGGGGGGGGGGAAGGGGTGTTGCAGGTTTTTAGGGGTTGGGGGAGGGAGGTCCTCGAGAGCAGCAGGGGTGTATTTGTTGTTGTTTTTTTTGTTGTTGTTTTGTTCTGTTTTTGTTTGTTGCTTCTTGTCCGGGGTCCTATATTAAAAAAAAAAAAAAAAAAAAAAAAGATGAAACATTGGCCAAACCATGTGAACGTACCGCTGTGCCACCTTTGCAAGTCCTCTGTGATAACTTTAAACAAGATGTGTCACCTAAACTTTCTTTAACTAAAACAGTCTTTTATTCTAATGTTTCTATTTTCTGACTAATTTTTTTCATTTCACTTTTTTATATTGTTAACTATTGTCTTCTCTATCTACTGGAAGCACATGTCGCTACAGTATAGAGCACTTTACCTGGATGACAGTGTGTAAGAGAAAGGGTCAGCTGTCAAAAGCCATGTCAGCATCAGCAGAGAGCAGCATGGCAAGCGGAGAGGAACTGGTGACATGATGTATTATGTTGTACCTATTCTCACAGGTGTGTATGAAGCCAACTTGATCAAGATGAATACTGAAGGGGGGGGGGTGTCAAGTGGGAGGTGTGAATCTTGGTAAACAGTTTAAGGCAGTGCTTCTCAATTCCAGTCCTCAGGCATCACCAACAGGTCATGTTGGTCAGGATATCCTATTCAAAGAACACCTGTGATAATACCTGATGCACTGAGTATATTTATCTCACCTGTGAAATACTAGGTAAATCCTCAAAACATGACCTGTTGGTGAGGCCTGAGGACTGGAATTGAGAAGCACTGGTTTAAGATTTAGGTTTAGTAGGGAAGTTTGGCGATAGTTCTTGCATAGACGTGTTTTGCCATCTTTGGGTATCACTGTGATGTGGGCACGGAGTCAGGAGAGAGCTGGGAGCCACTAGAGGGAGTTAAACATTTATATGGGCGGTGAAATTGAAAATATAAGGCAATATATCTTATTGGGAGGGGGGGGTGTTTGCGCCATGCACCCTATGGTACAACTGAAAAATTAAAACCTTTCCAAAAAACTAAATGCTCTATTACCATGCTTATAACACTTTTATAATTTGGTCTATGGGGCTATGTGTAATTGTTTTTGCGCCATGATGTGTACTTTCTATCGGTACCTTACTTGCGTATATGCGACTTTTTGATCGCTTTTTATCATAATTTTGCACTTTGGATTTTTTTTACACTTACGCTATTTATCGTGCGAGATCAGGAATGTTATAATTTATTAGTTCGGGCTATTACACACACAGCGATACCAAATATGTTTATTTATTTTTATTTATAAAATGGAAAAAGGGGGGTGATTTAAACTTTTATGGGGGGGGGGATTTATTTTTATTAAAACCCGTTTTTTTTTTTTTTCATAACAGTAATTAGAAGCCCCCTGGGGGACGTCTATATACACAGCACTGATCTCCCATTGAGATCAATGCTGTGTATATAATAGAGCACTGATCTATGGAATTCCAAGCTGGGATCAACGTCATTTCGACGCTGAGCCCCGGCCGGCTCAGTACACCGGATCTCCACCCCGCTATGAGATCCGGCAACTTGACACCAGGGAAGGGACTGAAAAGGATAGTAAGATGCATTTGTCATGTTTGACAGCTGCATCTAACTGACCTAATTAGCGGGCACGCTAATAGCTGTGGTCCCGTGCTGCAGGAAGCTTTTTGAAGAGTGGTGGTCTTCAAACTAGAAGATGGCCTGTACAATAGGGCTTCTTACGCTAAATCCATAGCTGCCGCTCTTATTGCAATCCAGTGCTTCAGCACAGAGATAAAGTTATATTAGGAATAATCTGCAAATTAGGGGACAAAACTCACAAGATGTGCCCCTAGTTTGCAAAAGTCCAGCAGATAGCACCCACTTCACTCTAAACTAACCACCCCAGGCCTGAAACTATACATACACAGACTTCAGAACAGAAGCCTGTACTTTAATTCTGGCCCAGCTGGGGGCATGTGCTGCAATCTGCTTCTTCCCTGGCACCCTGAGGGTGCATTCAAACGTACAGGATCTGCAGCAGATTTGATGGCGCTGATTTGAAGTTGCAGATTCAAAGCAAATCTGCTGCAGATCCTGTACATGTGAATGCACCCTTAAAGCGACTCTGTATCCACCCACCCCCTGCCCAAACCTCGGTACCAGTGCGTCTGCGCTGTTTCGGATCGCTACGGTGCATGTGCAGATACAGATTTTCTTTAAACCGATCTGCACTTTGCCTAGCACAGGTTGTCAACTATAGCCAGCTGGGAGAATTCAGAGTGAGTGCGCCAACTCTAGTGACAACCGACCTGCTGAACTTGTATGGAATTCATTCTTGTAAAACTAAAACTTTATATAACATTGCTATTGGTGACCACATTGGGGCATGGTTTCAACCAGGGCTGTGGAGTCGATAAGCAACTCCAACTCCTGAATTTTATCAGGACAGACTCCTGCTCCTTCATAAATGGCCAGTCATATACCAGGGGAGTTACTAATCACATAGGCTCAGCAGCTTCTCCCTAATGTCCAACATGATCCTGGGGCGACTGAGTGAATAAAGGAATACTGTGTATAAAGCAGCTTCTCCTGTGTGTGCCGTGGATGCAGCCAGTCTCCAGCCTCCATGTCCTGAACAACTCACAACTAGACTAGATGGAGCAGGTGGTCTTTTCCTGCTGACAATCTTCTATGTTTCTAACTAAATATTCACCATACTTAAAGAAAAACACATTCTTCTCCCAGAGAGAAAACACCACACTGAGGACAGAGGTTACTGCTACACTACTTATGTCTTCTCCTCCTCTATATTACACTGCTCTATATACAGTCATCCAGCATCCAGGAAAAGAACAGCACAGATCTCCCCCCACACAATGGACTCTTCCAGCTCAGAAACAAACTGCCAAATAGTGACCGACAACTTTTCCATGACCACCCTTATGTAATAGGGCTAATGTCCTATTAGAATGTTGCTCATAATATATATTCATGAGCAAAACTTGTAAAATTCATATCAAAATTCAATTCTACATTTTTTAAAGATTTTTTTTAAAGCTGGAGTCGAAGTCTGTAAATTTTTTTCCGACTCAGACTCCAGCCAAAACTAGCTTCGACTCCAACTCCACAGCCCTGGTTTCAACCACACTGGGTGACTGCAATGTGTAAACTCATGTGTGAATGCTGTTTATACAGACTTCTGGTGGTCAGTGTAAAAGCTGCAGTGAAGATATTAGTGGAACCTTCCTCCCCACTTGAAGGGGCCAGACTGAGAAGTACTATGTCACAATCAGCATGCTGGCAAAACCACCCCTACTAGCTGTGGCCAATGACCACACAATTTTATCACAACTTTGTGGAGTCATTGGCCAAGGCATCTAGATGTGCTTTTACCCATATTCAACAATCTTAAATAGCACTTTAATATTTTTTTATTTCACACAGTAAGGCTGCATTCACACGTCCCATGTTCGCTCCATGATGCACGGATGGCGATTTCCCTGCGCGGCATTATGTACTGAATATGTACTATCATGCCGGGAGAGGGAAAACTGTTTGAATGTTCGTGCAGCTGTATTACATAATACCTCATACTGTGCAAGAAAACAATCCAGTACAAGGATTATGAATGCAGCCTATGCTTCTGCTTTGTGCATATGTGGACATGTAGGTGACAAGGGTGTATATACGTTAAGGAATTAAATCCTTATTTGTGTGCATGCATGTAGTGACATGTTGGTATTATTTGAGCACTGTATGTGTGCACTTTTAAGTGTGCATTGCCCAGTATGGCTTTGTTATATATGCAACTGCTTGTGTGTGCAGGGCCTTGTACGTTTCTGTTTACTAGTAACAGCTATCACCATGAAAAGTTGCCAGTCCCCTAGACAGAATTCCTATACCTAAAATGTGAAAGACATCAAATTACATATTTTCATAAGCATTAATATTTTAATAAAATAGTATAAAAGCAATGCCACTTCTTCAACGCTGCACATGTAAACCATGCGGTTTTACTAAAAGACAGTAATATACACCATTCTTACAAAATGTAAACATTTTTGATTTTTTTTCCTGCTAAATAAAGTGACAGACAATCCGTGTGTAATCAGTATTTTATTGCCATGCTACAAAATGATGTTGGCACCAATGAAATGACAGTGCTGTCAATATCAAAAAAATATATATTTTAATGAAGATCTGATAAGCAATATCAGTACTTGAACACCGTACCTGGTGCACACCATGATTTAAATTAAACACTAGTATTTAGAATGGAGCACAGTTTTATTTGACGTAAAAATGATATTTTTCTGCATAGTATCACTTTGCTTGAACCCTTCAGTGCAAACAAGAAAAGAAGAAAACAGTGGCACATGGCTCTGCAGTATGCTAGAGGGTGGCCAACCTTCAGCAACAGGATGGCTTAGAGCACAGGTGTCAAACCTGCAGCATTCCAGATGTTACAAAACTACAATTCCCATTGTGCCTGGACAGCCAAAGCGTTGGCTGTCCAGACCTAATGGGAATTGTAGCTTTGCAATTACTGGAGGGCTGCAAGTTTAACACCATTGGTTTAGAGTCATGGGAGAGGTGCAACTTTAGTAAGAGCCGCTATAACACAGGCTGGCTATTACCATGCTACACACTTCTGAGCATTAGAAGGGTCACAGTTCAAGACAGTATCATGGAATGTTTAGTGCAGATATAAATCTAAGGTATCATTAAAAAAAAAAAAGTCATGAAAAGTTTGGCAATGCACATCTACATAACTTTAAAAATAAAAAGGAAACAATTCCAAATTGTCTATACTACCTTTATACAAAGTTACTATTTATATACTTTTAAGTATGAAAAAAAAATTAAATTTATAATGCAAATTAGGAACATACAATAATCTTACAATATCATACAATGTAATAAAAAGGGGAAAGAGTTTTTGGCCTTTATACAAATGTATGTATATGTCTGCATCAAATAAATGCAACCCTGACATATTGTAACTTGAAACACCAAAATCCCACGCACAGAAGCATCTTCCTAATATAACCGATCCCCTGCAGTGGAAAGTCAAATGCAGGTGGCCATTTTGGAAGAATAGCCTGAATAGTGCTTAATGTGCAAAATGCAACATGCCAGTGTGGGTGAAGCATGTTGTAAGGCTGTAATCCAGCACACTTTAACACAGTCAAAACAGTCGTACCCATGTCCCCCAATTCACTATGCTGGTGCGACAAAAATTTGGCAAATCTCTGGAATCATAAAAAGTTAGTATAAAAATACATACTTGTATATAACTTCACACATTCGTACTGTAAATCACATCTCAAAAATAAAAATTTCTCTGTAGCTTTAAATGGCAACAGTCTAGATGCAAAATGTCAGCAAAGGTTTAGTATGTCGATAAACGTAAAACTGGCATGTCACTACAAACCAACGAAATAGGTATAAGAGGTAATACAGCTCCGCAATTATACAGTACCTACTGCTACTGTAGAGTGAACATTTAAGGAGTACCTGCTCTACATATATTCCCTTTAGACAAAAGCACATGGAAAAAAAATAAATCTATGAAAACATGTTAGTGTTAAAGAAGTGATAAGTTTTTCTCTGCATTATTCTTTTATTGTTCAGTTTTTTTTTTTGTTGTTTTTTTTTTTGTTTATAGAGAAATATGCAAAAAGGTGCAAATGACTTGAGGCTCACATGGGTAGATCAGTACTGTTGTGCCTAGTCTTTCTAGAAGTACCGTCGTCGCGTGGCAGTGCTTTCTGCAGGTTGGACATAGCAGCAGTTCTTTCAATGTCTATTACAGCATAGAGCTCCGTGCGCCTGGTAGGAGTTTGAGGGAGTGGAGTGGTTGGGGTTTTGGGTGTCTGAGGGTTGTCAGAGTCACTACCACCTTCTAAATCAACCTGTATATAGTTAAGCTGCCTGTGTTCTAAACTTGGGCGTCTTATATCAAAATTAAAAACAGTTGGTGTGCAGTCCCGTCGTCTAGAAAACTCAATTTTGTGAGCACTTAGCGGAACAGTCACATTCTCTGTATTCACATAGTTATGCGTTGGGTCTAAGCTATTGTGAAAACCATTAAGAGATGGTGTCTTTGGTCCTAAAGAGTCATCGTCGTCCTTACTGGGCTTTCGGGCTTCCCAAACAGGAGGAAGAGATGGTAAGTTTTCATAATTTATTAATGCAGTCCTCCTCTGGGCAGAGTTGTTAATGTTCTGCACATCTGTAGAGATAGGTGGTGGAACACGTCCTCGTCTTGCCGTAGATGGAGGCATTGACAAACCATTGACATTTTCATATACCATTTTGTTGCCGGAAGGTGTATCTCGGCGTTCATCACTGTCATACCCAGTGTCCCCCTCTGTGCTATTTGGACAGCTATTACTGCCACCCTTTCCCCTGCTTTCTTGCTCCTCAAGTTTCTCCAGTTTCTTTTTTTCCATTAATTGTCTTTGAACAGGAGTTGGTCCTAAAACAAACTTCACACCTTCTGGTTCTAGAATAACATGGGGATCTCTGTCAGGAATAGAAATGGGTTCTACTCGGACTGCGCTTCCTTCCGCATCTGAAACATGTTGCTCAAGTGGCACTGGTGCGCTGGGCCTCGGATCCTCCTGTACACCTGTTGTGTTAACATATGTGTGCACCTATAAAGGAAAAAAAAAATCCTATAAATTGTGTAGCATAGCTTTTAGGGTATGCTTGCTTATTTTACAGATTTCTCCTTAAGCAAACAGACAGTGGATTTCATTAACTATAATGTCCTGAATGTAAACTGCAGCAAAATCTGCATCGGATTTGTTGCCTAAAAGCTTTTGACTGGTTGAGGTTTGTGTGTTTAGATCCCTACCGATCCCTGCAACAAGTGGAGAGGAGAACGTGCTAAGCTCGGCCCCCATACGACAGAAGACAATCTAAGCCAAGCACCTGCCGGTTCATATAAATGCCTTTGTTTACCTTTCCATTGTGACAGGTAAGCTCCCTAAATATATGCATATTGGGGCGAATTTATCAATGCTTTTACCAGAGAACCAGTGTAAACAAAAGTTGCAGTTCTTTGCAGAGCACTGTTAATTTTTGCGCAATGCTCTAAAATATTTGCTCAAATAAGCAATAAATAAGCAATTGCTCAAGCATCTGTAGTAATCTTAAACAAATGATAAATTCTTATTGACTTCTAATGATACACCTTTTAAATACCTTATTCAGAATCTGGTTTGCCTTTGCGCATGTGTGTGTTTTTGGCTGGTCTTTCTAGATGTCAATTATCAGTAAAAATCATGTTTTATGCCATGGTTACTGGCAAGATATTGTTTTAAAACTTTTAGGTTTAAGCTCTTGTCCAGACTAGGATAAAGCGCCCTAGAGGCGGGAAACGGGTCAGTCAGGACACTATGACCACTTTTTGGTTTTAATCACAATTTAAAAAGGATTGCGTTTTTGTTTTTTTGACAGAGTTCTGGATAACCCCTTTTTCCAGTTATTGATAAACTCTCCCACTGTGAATTCACTTACATGGTCTTCAGGAACAAGCAGAGGATGGGTAGACTCTTCTCCTACAGAAGGCAAGCGTGTGCTACCCACTGACGGGTGTCTACTAGAAGGGTGGGAAGAGGCATCACCAAATGATGGGTAACGTGGATATCCATTGGGTAAATTTGAAGCGCTAAAGCCAGGAGCTAAAGGAAGGGTAAATATATTTAGAAGATTAATCAAAATCCATTTATGTTTTACAAATATGCTTAACATCTAAGAAAATAATAAAATAAAATTGCAATTAAGTTCCCATGGGTCATTTCTGCTGTGCATAATACCACAATCCAATACTAATCTTCACCCTTTCTAGCTTTCCTCTGGCCTCCCTTGTTCCCCTACTGGTCTCTGTGCACTTAGATACTACTCCAAAAAAATGGGCAACTATCTAATACACTTTTGCTAGTATTTCAGTTGCTCTTGCAGCTTTTTTTTTTAAACAGATATTTTTATTAAGATTTTCCCCCCAAAAAAAACGAGAACAATTTTGGTAACAGTTACACACAACAAAAGAGAGGATACCACAGCAATGTGACAACAGCTGCCAAGGAGTAGCCAGTTTCTGGCTTACACATTTGAGGAAAAAACAGCATTATAGGAGTACATAGTAGTTTACCATTATCAACTAGTGTCCCAAAAAACTACTCCCAAGCAATAGAGCCTGGAGAGAGAGAAACAAAAAACAGAGAACCTGATACTTGTGGAGGGAGGGGAAATAGTACTTCCGTCTTATTGCATTTGGGAATAACGATAAAAAGGTAATGGTAGTGAATGTGGATGAAAATTAAACGTTTTCAAGCTAACGCACATATTGCTAATGACTATTCCGCAAATCTTGCAACCTTTTAGAATATCCATATACCATAACAGGGTCAAAAAGATGGGTTGCCTCAATAGAATAAGGCCGGGTTCACACTAAGCAAAACTAACGGAATTCTGCGGCGGGCGAATGCCGTTAGCCTCCCTCTCATAATGGGAGTCTATGACAGACGTGCGCTCCTGCTCTGTCCGCGTTGAAGAATGAACATGTTCATTCTTTAGCGCGGAGAGACGATGTGAGAACAGCAGCGTGCGCCTCCCTTAGACTCACATTATGAGAGGGAGGCTAACGGCATTCCGCGGCGGACAATTACGCCGCGGAATTCCGCTAGTTTTGCTCAGTGTGAACCCGGCCTAAAGCGTTTTAAGTACTGGTTGAATTTTTAAGCTTCCTACTGCCCAAGTCAGAGGCTACTGGAAAATACTGAACTAAGAAAACACCTACTTGTTGGAGTGCGTGGGGTCCTTGGCACGTCCAGCTCTGTTTGAGGATTTCTTTCAACCACTGGTTCTTCCACAACGCTTATACTATTATTCTGCATGATTTCTTGCAACATATTAAACAGCTCCTCAGCACGAGCGCATTTAAAAGCAAATATTCCTTCAAAAGAAAGAAATCATATTTTTTAAAATGCAAAACTATCAGGGATTATCCACAACACTACTGTCAGTTTAATACCACAAAAGGAAAAATGAGAACAAAAAACAGTATTCTGCATCAGGAAGGCACTAACACAAGGTACAGATTGTCCAATACATGGGGATGCAAAAAACTACTAGGGCAACTGGGGGCCTTTTAAGGACTAAAGAGCAGTAGCAATTTTGTGTCAAATCAGTGTGTATATGTAAGAGACATGTATATATATATTTTTTTTTATTTATCTTTTAATACTCCAACACAGTGTGAGAAAAGCAACTGCCCCCTTTGTACAGGCCTCTAGGAAAGATGGGATAGGAAAAGACAGACAGTACAAAGGAGGCATTGATATTGATGTACATTGCCTCTTTGGACAGCAGAGGGAGCCCAACTTACCAATACCAGCAAAGACACCCAAGTGAGGTCCCAGCACTGGATTGCTCTTCCTTTTGCAAGCATTAAGTTAAAATTGACATTCATATTACTAATGGTGTTTTGTGGGACAGTAGTGGCTGTGACTGATGTGCAGCAGTGATTATAAAACATGCATGGCACTTTACTTTATGAACACTGATTTACTTATTACATATCAGGTAACAATTTAGGAATAATAAAATCCTAATACAAATTTCTTTGCCTGCAGGTAGACAGTAAGCTATGGTACACAGACCAGACTGCAAGTGGTCACCCAGAGGGTTACAGTTTGACAGGCTACAAAAGAGCACAGACTGTGTTCCCATCTGGCATCGGACTTTTTGGGTTGTCCCCCATGTTTACGGAGCTTATAATAGTAATCCTAAGCAACCCTAAGTGGATACAGAAAGGGCTTGTGAGATGTGATTATGGTAAGGCAACCTGTTCTTTTTACTGGGCCTCAGAGACATAGTGGATGCTGGTCCCAACTTGGTGATTGATTACTAGGAGCTTCAGCAGCACTTCTTCACTGAGCACTTAATACATAGATCAATGCAAAACTCCTTTCCCATATTTAGGTTGGGTTCACACAACGTATCCGAAGCAAATAAACACACAGAGTTCACAGCGAAATCAGCTGCGGAACTGTCACTTTCAATATGATTACATACTTGCAGTGAAATTGTCATCCCGCTGCGAGTATGTAAGTAACAGCCCCCTTAACCCCCCGCGGCCTGATGCATACAATACTGGGCCCGCGCTCTGGCTTGCTTTGGAAGTTCATGGCTCCTGGACATCCCGCTCAGCCAATCAGTGGCGGCAGTGGAGCGATTTTAAACAAATTTATTTTTTTATTTTTTTTAACAGTCTAACTAAATTAAAGTTTTAGAAATTGCTTATTGTTGTAATTGTACTGACTTGAGGAACATCGATAACATGCCAGTTTTAGCACAGGGCTAAAAGTATAAACCCCTGAAAACGTGTTGCAAAATATAAGAGCAATATGGCCTTTTAAACACCAGAAGGAAAAAACAAAAGTGCATCAGCCAGTTCTGGCCAGTGAACCTGCGTTTTACCTCAAGATTCCCGGGCTGTACTTCTTATTGCTGTGGGGTCCTGTATAGTGGCGTTTTCTTATAATTCCTAATATGCTAATTAGCGGGTTCAGAGCATTTGGGGCGTTCCCCATGCATCCGAGCACCTGCTCATTCCGCCTAGCCTGCCCCCTCCTAGCCCGCCCACTATGCATATTCATATATGCATAGCTAGGCCGCTTGTTACGGACTGCTTCCTGCACATGTGCCGTAACAAGTTGCCTAACTATGTATGCATATATGAATATGCAGTGGGCGGGGGCCAGGAGGTGGCAGGCTAGGCGGGACAAGCCTAGCCTGTACTTTAGGTTAGTTGTAAAATTTGGCCGATATCCGTACAATTTTGGTGTGAAAAATGCCCACACTTCATCAAAGAATGACAAGATTATCGTTTTTCAGATTTTTTTTTTTTCTGTGCTGTTTTAGCTATGTGATCATTTTATTGCCAGCGTAATTACACACGTGGCAATACTGAATATGTGTACTTTATTTATTTTATACATTTATTATTGTATTATGGGGATTTTTATGTCTTTTGTACTTTTGTTATTTGTGTGTTTTAGGCTTACTGTTGTTTGTACCTTATTTTACTGTTCCACCATGGGGACATTATTATTTGATGTCAGGCCCATTAGATTAAAATGGAGATCTGCATTGCATTGTAATGTGCCTGTAACAGGCAAAGCTGACCAGGCCCAGCCTTAGGCAGAGCCTGATCAGCCACCACAGATATGACACAGGAGGCTTCAGAGAAACCTCCTGGTGTCATAGCAACCATTGGGGCTTTGCAAATGCTTCTGCACAGCCCCGATGGTTAGAGAGAAGATTATCCCTGTATTCTACACTATAGGCGCTGTGATTGGCCCAATCACAGCAACTATAGGCTTAACTGCCGTGATCGACACGAGTCACAGCAGATGCGGCGGGTGCCCGGCTATCACTGACAGCTGGGACCCGCTGCGGGACGCGCCAGTTTCATCCCAGGATGTAACTGTACGTCCTTGAGCGGTAACTCACCGCAAAAAAAGGACGTACAGTTATGTCCGGTCCTACACAGGTTAAACTGTTGTCACTGTATAGCTTCCTTCTAAGAAAACCACAAAAATACTGTGTGTCTTAAAACATTTGTGCTTTGGTAATTGACCTTATATCTGTCACTTTGCCACTGAGACATTCCCTTTGAAAACATTCTCCACAATATGCGCACATGGAGACAAAATGTGTGCCGACAGTGATTTTTAGTGCCACATAAAATATTTGACCAGGCAATAATCGCCTGCACTGCATCAGCTGATCACTGGGCTTTTACACAGAGGAAGTAATTGTCTATTCTGTAAATAATCGCCCTGTAAAAAAGGGCCTTAAAGTGACACTGTCACCCCCTTTGTGCATTCTGACATCTCTACACAGGTGTAAAGGGTAGATTTAGCGTTTTTCATACCCTATTTCATAATATACGTCATGGTGTTTGTTCAAGTAAAAAGTGTCCTTTTATCAACTGCAGATTGTACTAGTGACTGGATAATGTAGTTATAGCTGGCAAGGTAACTTATCAGTATTGCAGAGAATGCTGTAGTCTGAAGCAGAAGCCCAAACAGGATTTTTTTTTTGGTGTGTGTTTTTTCAATGTTCTTTTTACACCCCAGAGGGAATGATTGTTCACTCTGCTCTAAAAGCAGTGGTCTGACTGGTGTATGTATGTATATGTATATATATATATATATATATATATATATATATATATATATATATACACACATATATATACACACACACACACACACACATATACATACATACACTCACACAGTACATAAATATATGCAAACTCACCATCTCCCTACATCTATACTTTATGTATGCTTTTAGAGCAGACTGGTGGTCGGTAACCGAAATGAGCTGTCAACAATGGGGGGGGGGGGGGGGGGAGGCATATCAGAAGGAGGGGACAAGTTTGCCAACTGAAAGTACTTGCAAAAATATCTAACTTGACGTGTCCTACAAGTTTAACTGTAAAAGCTAAGATAGGAATACCCCTTTAAATTAATTCATTTCTACTTGACATACTTAAGTAATAAGAAATTAATATAGGAATTTCATAAGTAGTGAAAAGATAATTCAGCCCATCACTAACCTTGTCCAGTCTGACAGCGTCGCCCACTTTCAAAAGAGAAAAGATTAGAGTCGTATCCATATCGGCGCAAGCAAAGGTAAGGCCATTTAACAGAGTCTCGCTTCCGTGTATACAAAATGAGCTCAGTTTCTGTTAGCTCCATTATTCCAGTGCCTAGCTCATTACCATCATCATCCACATTAATAACCTGGTGGGAACAAAAAGCAACATGGAAGCATTAGCCCTACCTTCATTCACTAAGTCAAGCACTGCATAGGGTCATCTGACAGGGCCAATAATGTATCGCCCCACATAAGCTTTACCCAAAGCAGTGTCCATAACATGCAAGATCAATCCTCCTCTAGCTAGATGCTTATCTACAGATATTCGAGAAATGTAACCAGATCATCATTAAATCTCCAATGTAGTATATATTGATGATCACAATACAACCTTAGGCTATGCTCACAATGTAACAATGGCCGTTGTTTCAAAAAATAACGGTCATTGTTTATACAACGGATGTTATGGAATATGGCCATTGTTTTTAAATAGTGAGAACTTAAAGTAAACATTTATCACTCGGCATGCAAACATTGGGACCCCCACAAGTGATCATTAAAAGGAAGGTCCGCTATTCCCCGTAACCTGGTGCATACAAAAATTGTAGCGAAAACAACAATTTTATGTACATCCTAGGCTTCAGGAATTGACTTCCTTTTGTCAGTTATGTAAGAAGATAGCAAGATGTAAGTGTTCCATTACCTTAAACCTCTTTTGTTGGTTATCTGGGAAAGTTTCTTTATCTGGACAGCTACAACAGCTACCCATTGCTTCTTTAGAAGACCATGGGATCACTAGAGACAAAAGAAGAAAAAAAAATAGGAATCAGAATTTTGCATTCTTACAAATTAAAAGAATTCAACAGCTGCAGAAAGTGAAACAAATTATATATATATGCAAGTTTTTCAGTTTTAAGCTAACAAATGGATTTTGAATTTGATTAAATTTTTTCACTGGGGACTATTGAAATTATTAAGTCAACCCTTTAAGGACACAACTGTATTTTGTTTTTGCAATTTTTCCTTCACATCTCGAGAAGCCAAGACAATTTCGTTTTCCATCTACAGACACAAAGGCACGCTTTTTTTTAATAACTAAATTTTCATAAAAATGTATTTGATTAACCCTTAGAGGATCGGGCCAACTTCAATTTTTGCGGTTTTGTTTTTTCCTCCTTGTGCTTAAAAGGCCATAGCCGTTGAATTTTTTTCACCTAGAAACCCACATGAGCCCTTATTTTTTGCGCCACTAAGTGTACTTTGCAATGACAGGCTGAATTTTTTCATAAAGTACACTGCAAAAGCAGAAAAAATTTAATGTGTGGTGAAATTGAAAAAACCCCACACTTTATTTGGAGGGTTTTTGTTTTTACGCCGTTCTCCCTGGGGTAAAACTGACTTGTTATATATATATATGTTATATATGTTCCTCCAGTCATTACGAATACAACGATATGCAACATGTATAACTTTTATTGTATCTGATGGCTTTTAAAAAATTGAAACCATCTTTAACATATGTTCCTTAAAATTGCTCTATTCCCAGGCTTATAGCGCTTTTATCCTTTGGTCTATGGGGCTGTGTCAGGTGTCATTTTTTGCGCCATAATGTTTTCTTTCTATTGGTACCTTGATTGCGCATATGCAACTTTTTGATCCTTTTTATTACAATTATTCTGTATTTGATGCAACCAAAAATGCGCAACTTTGTACTTAGGGATTTTTTGCGCTTACGCCGTTTACTGTGCGAGATCAGGAATGTGATTAATTAATAGTTTGGGCGATTACGCACGCGGCGATACCAAACATGTTTGTTTATTTATTTTTATTTATAACATGGGAAAAAGGGGGTGATTCAAACTTTTATTAGGGGAGGGGGCTTTTTATTGATAACATTTTTTTTTTACACTTATTCTAGAAGCCCCCCTGGGGCCCCCACTATACCCCCAGGGAACGGCTGCAGTAAGCATTCAGATGCAGCTGTCAACTTTGACAGCTGCATCTGAATACTTA
Organism: Dendropsophus ebraccatus; assembly: GCF_027789765.1. Taxonomy (NCBI): domain Eukaryota; kingdom Metazoa; phylum Chordata; class Amphibia; order Anura; family Hylidae; genus Dendropsophus; species Dendropsophus ebraccatus. Next base: position 90,437,640 of record NC_091454.1, on the reverse strand, counting down.
AATTAGCGGGCACTGCGATCGTACCGTGCCTGCTAATAGCCGCGGTCCCGGGCTATAAGCGGCACCCGGGACCGCGACCCCCCTCTGAAGTCACACCCAGGGTCGTCTAGGGGTTAAAATTGTTCTATTCTGACTAACTTTATATTTTATGCTATAGGGATGTATGTGAGCTTTTTTGCTCCATGATCTGTAGTTTTGTGTCAAGATGTGCCTTTTTGATCACTTTATTCCACTTTGTGATGTAACTAAAAATTTACTTTTTTTGGACAATTCTACACACCACAATATAGGAAAAGGAGGGAAATTTGAACTTATGAGGGTAATGTTTTCATATTTTTAAAAACTATATATATTTAACACTTTTTAAGTCCCTCAAGGGGACTATTATAAGCACACACCAAACTGCTTATACTCCTCAACATTTTGCTATTGCACTGCATTGATTAGTTAGATGTGTGCTCTGCTGCTAAAGCCTTCCCAAGGCAGACATGATCACTACTGATCACTGCATTAAATGCAAAGACTGACATGGCAAATTCAATGTGTCAGTCATTAGCTGTGATTTCCAGCTTCCTGCCAGCAGGAAAACAGGGGTGTAAATTAGTCCATAGCTAGTAAGGGCTACTCATTAGGATTCTGGGTATTATTATTATTATTATTATTAATAATAATGTAGTTAGGCTTGCAAAGCCCAGGAGGCGTTCCACAGTATAGCAAAAGCCCAGATAAGTCCAGTCTTATTCAACACCTTCATACCCATTTGCATTCACCTACCACAACTTACCAACAGCCACTAGACAGAGGCTGGATTTGGTCTCTTGTGCCTCAGATATATATTAAGGGTACAAACCCAGTTGCCGGATCTGTAGCGAGTCTCCTTGCTGCGTTTTTGCAGCGAGACTCGCTGCAGATCCCAGCCCTATACTTTCATTAGCAGAGAAACTCGCAGCAGGGATGTACATCCCTGCTGCGATTTTGTCTGCAGCCCTCCCCATTAACCCCCTAGCCGCCGGACATTATACATTACTGGGTCCCCGTTCCTGCTTGCTTCGGGGCTCCCGGTGTCTTCACGGCCCGCCCGGCCAATCAGTGCGCTGCGGCAGGGCAGCGCACTGATTGGCCGGGCAGAACGTGTCGGGAGCCGCCGAAGCAAGCAGGAGCGGGGACCTGGTAATGTATATCCTGCCCGTCCCCCCTGCAGCCCCGATCCCCCCCGGCCGCATGATCGCCCCCCCGGCAGCAGGATCGCCCCCCACACCCACTGGCCGCATGACCGCCCACCGCACCCTCCGGCCGCACGATCGCCCCCCGCAGCCCCCATCGCCCCCCGCAGCCCCCAGACTGCGGGGGCGATCGTGCGGCCGGGGGCTGCGGGGGGCGATCCTGCGGCCGGGGGCGATCGGGGCTGCAGGGGGGGCGGGCAGGATATACATTAGCAGGTCCCCGCTCCTGCTTGCTTCGGCGGCTCCCGGCACGTTCTGCCCGGCCAATCAGTGCACTGTCCTGCCGCAGCGCACTGATTGGCTGGGCGGGCCGTGAAGACACCAGGAGCCCCGAAGCAAGCAGGAACGGGGACCCGGTAATGTATAATGTCTGGCGGCTAGGGGGTGATTTGGGAGGGCTGCAGACAAAATCGCAGCAGGGATGTACATTCCTGCTGCGAGTTTCTCTGCTAATGAAAGTATGGGGCTGGGATCTGCAGCTAGTCTCGCTGCAAAAACGCAGCAAGGAGACTCGCTGCAGATCCGGCAAGTGGGTTTGTACACTTAAAGGGGAAGTTCACAAAAAAAAGGCTTTCTTTCAAATCAACTGGTGCCAGAAAGTGCCAGAGATTTTCAATTTACTTCTAATAAAAATAAAAAAAAATCTCAAGCCTTTTCATATTTATCAGCTGCTGTATGTCCTGCAGGAAGTGGTGTATTCTTTCCAGCCTAAAGAGCAGGAGAGGTTTTCTATGGGCATTTGCTTCTGTGGGCTTATTGCAGAGTCTGACTTCCCAATTTAATCAATGGGGAAAATCCACCATAAATCTGTTGTGTTTCGGACACCTTGAGATTGGAAAAGAGCATAATAGGTCAATCTCTGCACACATTGTGATCAGCTTAATCAGTTGTCTCACCACTTTAAAAAGGCTGGATTCACACACTGCATTTTAAGTAGTATTTTTTTGTACCAAAACCAAAAGTGGGTCCAAAATAAGGCGCAAATCTTTCCGTTAGAGTTTTTCTCTGTTTCTTGCTGGTTTTGGTAAAAGTACTGATCATCATATGGCCCAAAACACTGTGACTTTTACATGGTGCCTCAACATTCCTTATAAACATGCCCAGCAAGAGTACAAGGAAAAAAATAAAAATCATATGCGAGTTAGACATCTCTGAAAGTTGATACCATGATTAACACTTTGAACAGTTTTCAAAAAGGGGGGGGGGGAATAAAAATCACTACCACATCAACAGTTATCATGAATAACTTACATTAATCTCCCTAGCCTCTGCTGCAGCATTAGGACGTCAATCTCGTACCATGATAGCATACCGTATGACTTCTTAAGCAGCTTTATGACCTTCAAGTGAAGAAAAAGAGGGGGAAATAAACACAAGAAAATCAGTGCTATGTAGACTGCTTGCTGGCAACATGCTTCACATTAAACATGATCCAGGGAAGCATTTTAGTGGCATGTTCCAAATATTCTCTGCATGTCACTTCCTCGCCATCTCCCTGCCAACCCACACATAAATTCCCAGGCTCTTCAAGTTCTCATAAACCCTACGAGCAGCACAAGAATTGTTTAACAGATTCTTTTTTTCTTCCCTTTTTCTAGTAGCAGTAGTATCTCTTGTACAGGTGTGAGATATTTGGTTACAACTCAACACAGAAAAACAGTATAGTTATCATAAAAATTACAAATAAGATCTAGACAAGAGGAAAAACTGTAAGACAAAGTATAAAGTATACATTCACAATAAACTCAAATCAAAACGAAACTTTGTAGTCCTATGCATGAAATCACTCAGCAAGAAAATATTCATCCACCTACACATGAGTAAACATTCCCTGGGACACAGCCTAGAGACACACACTGGTGTGTCTGTTCACTCTGCTTAAAGAGATATTGCACAACACTATCAGACGTTAGAATGTGTACCTATAAACACAAACAGAAATTATGTTAGATCTGCTGCAGAATATCCACAAAAATATACATTTTGCTCGAGATTTTTCTGCTGCAGATTATGCACAGTTGCTGTGTATTTGCAAAAACAGCATTAGGGATCACACTTGCACAAAAAAAAAAATTGGAAAATACACGTTTCCAATTTGTTCCTTTTTGTTTGGTTTTTTTACTGCATTTATTTTTTGCTGCACATTGTATTTTAATCCATCCATGTGTTTCACTTTTGTGGTTACAGGGTAACTTTTTCATATTTTGTTTTTACCATAAAGAAATGTGGCATATGTCTGGAGAACAGTTAGCAGTCCTTTGCAAAAAAAAAAAAAAAAAAGTGCAGTAAGCCATTATAACATCTATCATCTGGAAAAGACAAAAAAAATGATATAGAGAAAGTACAACTGTATCCACAGGATAGAGAAGTATCTCATCGGGGAAGGATCTGCTGCAGAAGTGATGTTGCAGATATCTATGTGACTAAATACAGAATCAAATCGGCTGCAGAACTTGCATGCGTGAATGTACCCTAAAACCTCCACAATGACAGTACAGAGGAATAGCAAGAACACGTCTCCAGAGCTGGGCAATACACAGTCCCCTGGAGGAAAAGATGATTTAGAGCAACAAAAAAAAAGATGCTCATGTGTAGCAGTATGCAGTGTAATAGCTGGCCTATCTCCTAATGGATTGCATGTCTTCTGTTCCTTATATTCTGTGAGACCACCCTACATTCTTTCCCAAACCCCAAGTAACCCTGGCAACACCTCACTTTTTATATAGGCAGCAAGTCTGTATAAGAGGTTCCTTGGCAACTGAAATTTCTCCCTCTCTTTTAAAGTGGGAAAGGTCTTTCTCTTTAACTCCCACACTACTTATGTCAAACTTCAAGCAACATTTGTGCAGGGTGGAGTGAGAGGGACAGAAGGTTTACATCAAAGAGAGACCCCCTCTCCTAGAAAGAATGAAGAAGCCAGCCTTGGCCATAAGGAGGAGGAGCGGGGACTGCAATGCAATGCAATGTAATGCACATAGACTACCAGCTAAACACACTGTACATTTCATTTGCTCACAATCTATTCACTTTTTCCAAAAAGAAAACGAGGAACAGGAAAAAGGAAGCACATGCTTTATGTTTGATTCATTAGTCCATGTAAAATCCCCCAAAGCAAGCATGGTACAATTGTTAGTGACACTTTGGAAGAGATTCTGGTTAGCTACTTCTTGTAAATAAGTAGAGATGAGCACAACTTGAGCATGCTCGAGTCTCATCAATCGCCATTTGAATACAGCCCTAGGGAGTCCAGGAAAACGCCAGTCACAGCTGGGTTAAAACAGGATTTCTAAATCAAAACAATAGCAAAACCCAAATTTAAAAGAACGCCTGCACATCTTTTACTATAACCTGCAAAATGCTACCAGTAGCTTTGTGTGGGTTACTGGGGAGGTTATAGATCTACTTTAATATAAAAACTTTAAAAAAAATAAATAAAAAAAAAAAAAAATCTGTGTATAAAACCACCTTAGGCCTTCACCACTAAAACACCTGTATATGGCCAAATGCCTGCAAAAAGGTGTAGCACTGTGTATTTGAGACCGTTCATGTTTTATTTGTGGGACAAAATAGGGTGGCAGACTATACTATAGAGCTCAGTCGTCTCCTGCCATTCACCCCTGCCTCACATAAAGTTCCAGTGGAAGGAATGTATACATGTAGCATATTTTTTTGATGGCAGACAATTTTAAGTCTTTTCTACAATATCACAAGGAAAACCCTGAGCCGCACATTACATTCACTCGGTGCACACACCCACAATGATTGGGCCAATTCATGCGTTTACAAACCGTGCTCTCTGACCACCCACCGCACAAAGAGAAGACCACACAGCTCTTGTGCAGGAGGGAAAGGAACTGCAACTGCAAGCACAAGAGGAGAGAACTTGGAGCTTTTCAGCGCAGCAAAGCTGTACCAACCCCTCTCTGTACAATGTCTAAGGAGCCGCCAGGACACTGCACAGTGAAGAGTCTGAAGTCACACTTACCAAACACCTATCAAGACTATTCCATTTATTTACATTTACTGAACAGCAGAAGGCGCAATGCCAATAACAAATTCCACTAGCCAGAAGCATTAACTAAAAAAAAAAAAAAAATCCTCTGTGTAGATATGGTAAAAATCTGCCATTTGTAGTAATTGGTAAAACTACCTATATAGCCCAGCAGCACCTATAAACTTGTGCATATGGGGAGAGGCATAATGAGTTCCTGTTCTGATGGAAACACTGCACATACAACACCCAGCAGAGTAGTGCATTATGCCATATTGAGCCCCTGTGGCAAATACCCATAGTATTGCAAGTGCCACTGTATGGCACCCAGTGTAAAGCTAAAGTATATTTTCACAACAAAAATGTACACCACCTTCTGACACAAATCAAAGCCTTCACACACCCACACCCAATATAATTGTTTTTACTGTGCCAGTGTCTGTTTTCTGCCAAGAAACATTCAGAACGTAGTGTAGAGATTGAAAGGAGAAGAAAACATGGTATACGCATACAAACTATAAAAGTGATGCTCAACTCTGGGGGAAACAATAATATGTGCATATATATTAGAGACTTACGGTGCCCTATCATGGCTTTATGTAAATTTTGCAGCAAAACCTCCAACTGTGTATTAATTGCAGAATTTGACTTTCCATTGAATTCATTTGCTGGACTCTCTATATTTTTTTTCCACAGCATGTTCACAAGACTTCTGCAAATCTTATGCCCTTTGCTGCTATCTTAATATGCTGCAGATCTGCCCATACCCATGTCATTGCATGTGCCATGTTTAGCCTGGAAAACCCCTTTAAGTATGTGCAAACGTACCCTGAAGCTGACCTGTCAGCTTAAAGGGGTACAGTAACAAAATTATTTCGTTCAAATTAACTGGTTTCAGAAAATATACATTTCTAATGCTGCGTTTACACGTAACGATTATCGTGCGAATTTGCGCGATAACTGTCGAATTGGAACGATAATCGTACGGTACGTGTAAACGCAGCGAACGATCGAACGACGCACGATAAATCTTACATCGTGATCTTTCATCAGGTCAGCAAATCGTCGCTCATCGTACGCAAAAAATTCGCAAATCGTTCCGTGTGAACAGTCGTTCGCCGATTTAACCAATGTGTGAGATAGGCTTAAACGATCGCAGTGCGAATTTTCGTACGATATATCGTACCGTCTAAACGCTGATCGTTATTAAAAAAAAAAATCGTAAATCCGACATCGCTAATCGTACGATCGGGCCAATAATCGTTACGTGTAAACGCAGCATAATTTACTTCTATTTAAAAATCTCAAGTCTTCCCATACTTATCAGCTGCTCTATGCCCTGCAGGAAGTGGTGTATTCTTTTCAGCGAGGAATTCAAGAGGAAAGTTTTCTGCTTGAAATTCCTCACCTATTCATCTCTGGCAGAATAGAAGTAGAATTCGAGCTGAATGTTAGCGGAATTCAAGTGGAATTTACCAAGTGGAATCCACCAAAAGAATTCTTCAGGCAGAAAGCAGATCTGCAACGGAATTTTCAGCACAGACATTCTGCAGTGTGAACGAAGCTTATTAAAGCCAATGTACATTCAAAATGTTTATTTTTTTACGGGCGGAATTTCGGACAGAATCCACCTGAAATTCCATGCGATTCCTCAGTGTGAACATACCCTGACACAGTGCACTCTGCAGACATCCGGAACTGTCCAGAGCAGTTTTCAACGGGGATTTGCTGCTGCTCTAGACAATTCCTGCCTCAGACAGAGGTGGCAGCAGAGAGCAAAAACTCCATTTTCTGGAGGTCATCCAGCAGCTGATAAGTATTGAAAGATGTGAAATTATTAAATAGAAGTAAATTACAAACATAACTTTCTGAAACCAGTTGATTTTAAAGAAAAAGATTTTTCAACAGAGTACCCCTTTGAGGTCATCCTTAGTTTAAAAAAAAAAAACAAAAAAAACATGAGAACCCTGCATAAAAACTGACCATTTTTCCACAAATCAAATGTAAGAACTGACTGGCCACTTGCTGCTTTTCTACCATAGGCTTCAATTACATTGTTCTTGTTGTCTCAAAAACGTCATTGCTGTGCGTATGACTTTTACTGGCATTTTTGTCACCTTTTGTGGTCCAGCAACTAGGTCATGAGCTGGCAGTGTGGAAAAAAAAGTTTAGCACACAAAAACACAAACCACAAAAAAGTCAAAAGTGCCAGAATAAAAATATAAACTCATGAATTGGCATTTGGTCTGGCTTTTTTTTTTTTTTAATTGGCCTGCAAAAACATCCGGCAAAATGGGTGTGTGAGGGCATCCTTATACAGATATATATGAAATATGTAGCATCTAAGCTTCTGGATGGTGCAGAGAACAGAAAAGAGGGGTGACAGTATCACTTTAAGGGCGATTGGTGTGTACATAAGGCTTTCTTCACACTAGGAGAGGAAAACCACCATTGACGGAGTGAAAATACAGATACAGCAACATTTATAAATCATATCATTTTCAGCATTATTCCAGTCACATGGCATAGGTAAAACCCTTGAAGTTGAAAATGAATCACCTAGTTACTAGTGTACCCATACAGTTTATCAACCACAGTGTACTTTTACCCCCCCAAAACCAGGCTTCTTTAAGTTACGTTTATGTTTATTCCTAGAACTCACACCAAAGAGGTCAAGAGAGCCAGCGGCTTCTGGCAGCTACAATTTGTGAATTGTTCCAGCTATGCGGCACTTGAGAAACACATTTGGCACTGAGCAAGTCTAAGGGCCGAGTGTTTAAATAAGGCCAGAAAATACAGAGTCTCACTTATCCCCCAGCCGTTGGGAAGGTTTCACATCACATGCCATATGAAAAGCATGCATTCTTTGCTGCTCCTGGGATATATCCAAACCCTGACATTTTGAAGGAGCTGTGCGTGTTACAGATGGAAGGGGCAGGTATGAGGCCCATTTTCACCTATCAGCCCCCCAGATAAACGCTGACCTGCGTGGCTGGGCTCAAGATAAATATACAGCTGACAGAGCTGAAATCCTATGAGGTAATGTGAATAAATAAAGGCTTGACAAAACATAGCTTTCCTCTGTTTAGCTTAATACATTTAACCGACATCCAAGATATGTGCAAAAAAGGCTTGTGAAAAATCGCTCCTTTTTATGTGCACTGCAACAAAAATAAATGTTAAAACTGGTTGGGGTTCCAGATGCTGTTGGTATAATGCAGACAGAAAGAATGCACCAGGGCACATAGACTTGTTTTATATCACAGAAAAGATTTCAATTGGTGGAAAATTGAAAGAAACAGGACTTGACAGGCAAATGGAAAAGCGAAACAAACTACAATTCTGATTCCTGTTCTAGTGCCTATCTGCTGGGATATGCTGACACATTTACTTTAATAATGTTATGGTTAAAATTGCTATCCAATGCAGTGTACAATTAAAAGAATGAATGAAAAGACAAACAACTGACGCTGTTACAATACATCTTTTTTTTTTTAAATCTGTAGAAGGATATTGGTTTTACCACCACTAAAAAAAAAAAATGAACATACAATATTTTAAACCATAGAATGAACAGGCTGGGGGGGGATCAGTTTAACAAGTCGTCAGCCCCGCACCTATGATACTCTCGTGGTATATCCTGCACCTTTGGCTGCCATATCTCAGTCACCAGAGCTGGCACTAGGCCAGGGACCAATGGGAGTTACAGTGTCAGACTATCACCAATTACTACATGGTACAATATGAAGACGTCTTGTTGCTATGGATTACAGAGTACATCTGTAATATGCACCAGGTGATTCGCTAATGTACTAAATAAATCATTGTGAAAGTAGGGACAGGTTCAGGCAAAACATGTTTGTGTAAAACCCAAAATTATATTTACTTTGCTAATGTGAAATAATAGCCGAGGTATGTTAAATATGTGCCAGCCATTACTCTAGAACACAAACATTCCAGGGGATAGAACAGTATTATACTATGCAGATTCTAACCACAACATTTAAACACCAGCCAACTGCAATGTAAACTTGGACTATTAAGAGTCCAAATGTTACACTGCAACTGCACAGAGAAATAGCATCCTCCAAACTAATGATCACTGAAGTCTTAGTGGTCAGGTAACCAAGTACACCATCATCATAATGAAGACGATAGCAACTTCTAATTTTTTGGGTTAACCCATTGATGACCTGGGTCATTGATGTCTTTAGCTTATGGGATCACAAGCATCACCGGACAGACTTCTCCTTTAACCTAACAGCTATCAAACAGTGTCAGCAGTTTGAAACATAATTAAAACCTGACAGTTTCCCATAAAGGGGTAGTGCATCATCAGCTGCTCAGCCGCGAGTGGCTGAGCATAACAGAGCTCAGCCTATCACAGCTGAGCAGCTGACGACGCGCTGAAAGAGGGGCCGGCATGAGGGAGGGCTCGAGCGGTCCTGCCGGCCTCCTAAAGATGAAGTGTTTGTCCCAAGATGGTGGCCGGGGGCAGACAGTGATTCCTTAAGTGTAATGCATCACTCTTCCGGGACCTCGGGGGGGGGGGGGGGGGGGGGGGGAGTCTTGTGAGAGGGAAGCAGGAGGGGGCACTTTTAAACAGCTGATGGAAAGCAATGCATTATAGAAAATGTAGTACTGAACAACAGCAAATACAATCATGAGGTACGGAACCAAGATACTCAAAAGAAATAGGTTTTTGGGTTGTTTTTTTTGTTTGTTTTTTTAAAGTGAAGCAGACAGATAAGCAGCATATTTAATAACTAACCCATAGGAAAAGCTATGCTTGACTGGCCCTCATACCAGGCATAGGTCTGCTGGGGTGAAAAGGACCCATTGATAACAAATCACAAAACAAAAGGAGGTGGCAGAAGAAAGAACCCTGCAAGATTGGAAAGAATACACCACTTGCTGCAGGACAAACAGCAGCTGATAAGTACAGGAAGGGTTGAGATTTCTTATAAAATACTGGTAATTTACAAATTAAATTTTCTTATACTTTTTCTTTAAACAAATAGCAGGCCTCCTTCACACATTGCTCAGTCATTTTTTCTCCATTAAGTGTAAGGTTACCTTAAACCAATGAGGAATTTGCTTTACATGGCTATGTTCCCACTGCATAATATTAGGGAAGGCGGGCATCTTGTAACAGAGGGCTGCTAATGACTATGATCATTATTAGCGGCCGTCTTCTTAATGAGAAGCCCACCTTCCCCTATATTATTACACAGTGGGAACATAGGAACAGTTGAATTTCCATGAAAGCCTCAATATAGAAACAGTTCAAGCAGGTAACAAGGGGACTGTAGTGGAGGGGTTAGGTAGGACTGCAGTGTGAAATGAAATCATTTTGCATTGAGAATTATCATGCTAATAAGTGGCGCTGAAATAAATGCTGCCTGGCTGATTATTGGTGCTATTGATGAAAGGGTGGGAAGTCCACACTAACAGCTAGGAAACACTTCGGGCCTGAATCAATTTTGATAAACTCCTCTTGAAACTCATGCTCAGTGGTGCATTCCACATCTTTACAGAAAAACACTATGGCACTCTTCAGGGGAGCCCATTGTCAGGGGGCCGCCTGGCTAGCTTTTATTCATCACATCATGAAAACCCAAAGTCAGTATGGCTAACTACAAGCCTGGCTCTGACTATTTGTAGCCTACTAATAGAGAGATCTCCTTAATACTACTTCGTGAATTTCTCTCAGTACCTATTCTGGTATGTATGCATCATGCTATCATAGATCATAAAACTTTAATATAACCAAGAGATATCCCAGTATATAAGAGACCCCCCCCCCCACACACACACACACACAAACACAACTACAGACTGCTGTGCGTGTAAAATAAGCTACGGCACACTTGCCTCACCCACTTTTGCACTATGCTCTGCAACAGTGCACCTGACCAGCCAAACTACAGTTTGAACATTTTGAACGCACAGCCGCCTTTTTTTTTTTAGTTTTGTTTTTACTAAAATACCCTTTTAAACACCAAAACCTTAACTTGTAGTAACTTTTATTACTAGAAGCAATTAAAAGGAGAAGTCCGGAGAAAGATTTTATTAAAGTAATGTATTGCCCCCCAAAAGTTATACAAATCCCCAATATACACTTATTATAGGAAATGCACATAATGTGCTTTTTTTCCCTGCACTTACGACTGCATCAAGGCTTCACCTCCTGGATAACATGGTGATGTCACAACCCGACTCCCAGAGCTGTGCAGGCTGTGGCTGCTGGAGAGGATGATGGCAGGGGAATGCTCAGTGTCCCTCTGCCATCATCCTGTCCAGCTCTGGGAGTCGGTCGTGAAATCACCATTTTATCCAGGAAGTGAAGCCTTGATGCAGTATTAACTGCAGGGGGAAAAAAGCGCTTTATAAGCATTTTGCATAATAAGTGGTGATTTGTATAACTTTTGGGGGAGGCAAAACAATACTTTAACATTTTTCTCGGGACTTCTCCTTTAAAGAGGTATCGAAGGGAGCTAGACTCTCGAAAGCTTACAATCAAATATACTTAGTTAGCCTCCAAAAGGTATCGCCTGATTTCTTCTCTATCCTTCTGATAAATTAAGACCGTTTAAAAAGCAGTCTTGACAATGACAGGGACTGCACACACACAAAAAAAAAAAAAAAAAAAATGGGGTTGTGTTGTGACCCATAGGTGGCTGTAACCGGTCAGTTGACTTAATTGCCCCTGCAAGGCTGCAGCCACTGCCACTTTTGGGTTGCAGTGCAACTCCATTTATTTACCTTAGGTCTGATCATTGGTCATGCAACCAGTTGTGATCAAAATAGCTATGTAGCCCCAGAGACAGATCCCACCTATGGGACCTTCATCTATGTTTAGAATAAGGGCTACCCAGCCGCCTCAGGCCTGGCTGTAGCTATCATAGGTCGTGCTGAAGCTGAAAACTGCTGAGAAAGCGGTTTGAGCAATAAACTTGCTGGCTTTAATAGGAGTTGCGGAAACTGTGTAGCTTGTATTGCTACACTGTTTCCACAACTACCATTAAGATGAATGGGCATTATGGAAACTGCGTAGAACAGCTGCCTCAATCGTTATCTGCTTTCCACTCACCTCCAGCAGCAGCAAGCTGTATTTCTTGAAGATTCTTCAGCCATACTACCAGTGATGAGTATATGGTAAAGAGTTTGGACAAGGCACAACAGAGCACAAACATGCATAGTGTTATTACACAACTTTAGCTTTAAAGGGGTTGTCCGGCGAAAAAAATTATTCACAGAATAACACACATTACAAAGTTATACAACTTTGTAATGTATGTTATGTCTGTGAATGGCCCCCTTCCCCGTGTCCCACCACCCCCACCCGTGTACCCGGAAGTGTGGTGCGCTATACATTACCTGTCACGTGCCGACCACGGTCTCCGATCCTCAGCAGTGACGTCTTCTTCGGGAGGCCAGCGGATCTTCCCGAGTGCTGGCCGCCCTCTGCAGCGTCATCCGAAGCTCAGCCGCGATTGGCTGAGCATAACTGTGCTCAGCCAATCGCGGCTGAGCAGCTGATGACGTGGCCGCGTCATCAGCCGCTCAGCCGCGATTGGCTGAGCACAGTTATGCTCAGCCAATCGCGCCTGAGCTTCGGATGACGCTGCAGAGGGCGGCCAGCACTCGGGAAGATCCGCCGGACTCCCGAAGAAGACGTCACTGCTGACGATCGGAGACCGTGGACGACACGACATGCGGTGAGTATAATGCACCACACTTCCGGGTCTAGCGTGGGTGGCGGGAAACACGGGGAAGGGGGCCATTCACAGACATAACATACATTACAAAGTTGTATAACTTTGTAATGTGTGTTATTCTGTGAATAATTTTTTATCGCCGGACAACCCCTTTAAAGAAAATCTATCAGGACTGGAGAAGAGTGCACACACACACACACACACACACAGTAAGTTTGGACTAGAGAAGAGTGCACACACGCAATAAGTTTGTCCAAAGTCGGTCACTTGGCCACCAAATTCCACTGCCTGGAAAACATTGATACAACCACAGGTCTCATAGCGCTGCATCTGGCGATCAGGTTTGGCAGAACTTACTGTAAAGTTCTCTCATCTATAATCAGGACTCCTCGTCACTAATAAAGCCCTAGTAGCGCCTAATGAGGGACATTATACTGTACCGTCATGGCCAAAAGTTTTGAGAATGATACAAATAAAATTTTTTACAAAGTCTACTGCTTCAGTTTTTAAAATGGCAAGTTGCATATACTCCAGAATGTTATAAAGAGTGATCAGCTTAACAGCAATTACTTGCAAAGTCAATATTTGCCTAGAAAATGAACTTTATCCCCCAAAACACATTTCAGCATCATTGCAGCCCTGCCTTAAAAGCACCAGCTAACAACATTTCAGTGATTGCTCCATTAACACAGGTGTGGGTGTTGCTGAGGACAGGGCTGGAGATCAATCTGTCATGATTAAGTAAGAATGACACCACTTGACACTTTAGGAGGCTGGTGCTTGGCATCATTGTTTCTCTTCTGTTAACCATGGTTATCTCTAAAGAAACACGTGCAGTCATCATTGCACTGCACAAAAATGGCCTAACAGGGAAGAGTACCGCAGCTAGAAAGATTGCACCGCAGTCAACAATCTATCGCATCATCAAGAACTTCAAGAGAGAGGTTCCATTGTTGCCAAAAAGGCTCCCGGGAGCCCAAGAAAGACCAGCAAGGACAGTCTCCTAAAAGTGTTTCAGCTGTGGGATCGGGCTACCAGCAGTGCAGAGCTTGCTCAAGAATGGCAGCAGGCAGGTGTGAGTGCATCTGCATGCACTGTGAGGCGGAGACTCTTGGAGCAAGGCCTGGTCTCAAGGAGGGCAGCAAAGAAGCCACTTCTTTCCAGAAAAAACATCAGGGACAGACTGATATTCTGCAAAAGGTACAGGGAGTGGACTGCTGAGGACTGGGGTAAAGTCATTTTCTCTGATGAATCCCCTTTCCGATTGTTTGGGACATATGGAAAACAGCTTATTGGGAGAAGACGAGGTGAGCGCTACCACCAGTCTTGTCTAATGCCAACTGTAAAGCATCCTGAAACCCTTCTTGTGTGGGGTTGCTTCTCAGCGAAGGGAATCGGCTCTCTCACAGTCTTGCCTAAAAACACAGCTATGAATAAAGAATGGTACCAGAATGTCCTCCAAGAGCAACTTCTCCCTACCGTCCAAGAGCAGTTTGGCGATCAACAATGCCTTTTCCAGCCTGATGGAGCACCTTGCCATAAAGCAAAGGTGATAACAAAATGGCTCAGGGAACAAAACAGAGATTTTGGGTCCATGGCCTGGAAACTCCCCAGATCTTAATCCCATTGAGAACTTGTGGTCAATCATCAAGAGACGGGTGGACAAAACCAACAAATTCTGACAAAAAGCAAGCATTCATTGTGCAAGAATGGACTGCTATCAGTCAGGATTTGGTCCAGAAGTTGACTGAGAGCATGCCAGGGAAAATTGCAGAGGTCCTGAAGAAGAAGGGTCAACACTGCAAATAGTGACTTGCTGCATTAACTCAATCTAACTGTCAATATAAGCTTTTGTTACTCATAATATGATTGCAATTATATTTTTGTATGTGATAAAAACATCTGACAAACACACATAAAAACCAGAGGGCAGCAGATCATGTGAAAATATAATATTTGTGTAATTCTCAAAACTTTTGGCCATGACTGTACGTAATGATGCCTTTCTCCTAGCCTATCAGTTACTGATGAGCTGTGGATAGCTCATCAGTACATTTTGCCAAGAAGGCGAGACAGATTAAGGCTCGTTTGCAGAGCCTATGGGTCCTATTAAGTGGAAAGATTAAGAAAAACTTTCATCAGCAATCATTTATTGTTAATCTGTGAGAGAAAAAGAAAAAAAAAAATCGTTCCATCTAATAGGAACCTATAATCAGCCATCGGCTGTACATCTATTACACGGATAGAGGTGCAGCTGTCGGCAGATTATCCTTTCATAATTTAAATGGGAACCAATCAGCCTGACTGGGCAGATATGGTTCCCAGGAAGGCTGTATAAAGCTCCTGCAGCAGCCGCAGCACGTACTGGCCGCGGCTGCTGCAGATGCTTTATACTGGAGGAAAATGAGTTTTATTCCCCCGAAGCCTGACAGGCAGGGGCGGGGAAGTAGTGATCTGAGCAGCTCCCCGCCCGTGTCACCGCTCTCTGCCTGTCAGCGCGCTCGGAGGGGATAGGAAGAGAGGTCCGTTATGGGCCGATTGGTTTCATCAGATGACGAACAAGCGTTTGCTCACTTGTATGCAGACTGTTAAGGGCCAGTTCACATGGAGCAAAAATCAGCGTGACTGCGCGGTGGAACTCTCCACTGTAGAATCCCACCTTCCTTTAAAAAATGGGGGAAGAAAAGGTTTCAAATCAACTGGTGTCAGAAGTAATTTACGATTTGTTTAAAAAGTTTCAGTACTTAGCTGCTTTATGTCCTGTAGTTGTGTATTCTTTCCAGTCTGACACAGTGCTCTTTGTAGCCACCCAATGACAGGAACTGTCAAGACCTGTTACAGACAAGAGGTGGTGGCAGAGAGCACTGTGTCATGAAGTTTTAGTACATGTGGACCATTGCCTCACTTTTAGGCCACACCCCTTTGGCAAAACCAACACTGTTTCCTAATAAGCCATACCCCCTTATCGAAGAAGGTGCAAAAGAGGCACACAAAAAATGTTGTGCAAGCCATTTTTTAGTGCCCTCCTTCCACTGTTCAAACTATGGCGGTGTAATTTTCCCTGTGACACAGATCAGACAATTTATATATTCTTTTCAGCATAAGTGCATTGCGGTGAAACAGCAGTACTTCATAACGGACATTATGAAATACAGCTGTTTTTAAATAGTGTGAACATAGCCTATTACTGGATGCCTCTACCTGATCACAACCAAAGATATCTAGTTGTTCAAACCAAAGGTTTGTGTGAATACCTGCTGAAAAATGCTCAGTGGTGGCCGCAATGCACATTTTAAATAGATTATTAATGGCCATATAATACTGCATATAAACAGTTTTACCTGCAAAACCATACAGTCATTACAGTCAGACAATAGCCCCATATGTATGCAAAGTTCTGCAATCACCCTTTAAGCCAAGTGGCTGGTAGCCGCAGACAAAAAAAAAATTAGCGACCAAAAAACAGCCAGAGCTGTTAGGGCTTTATCTTTACAGAATAAAATCTTGATAAACTGCATAAAGAAGAAATGATCATAAAATGTAGAATACTTCTATAAGTCCTAATAGTTTGATTACTTACTATTCCTTATGTATGGGGAGAAGAAATTTATTCTGGAATGCAGTTAGACAAACAGAAACCATCATGAGCATAGGCAATGGACATACTACTGTAATGTAAATCAAGGGATTAATGCAAGCCCCAGTTAGACTAAGATCAGAGGGTCTGTGTTACAAAGACATTCCGATAAGCACAAATGGCTATGCGCCCTAGTATACTATGAAGCGACAGTCTGAAAACACTGTTTTGTCTAGTTGGGGGGCACATTTCATTTTACATTTCTGAACTTAGTGTATCCCAACAACTTTCTTGTGGGTATTAAGAAATAACCCTGCATTATTTAGTTCTGACCATAAAGATTTAAGGATAGCCAACAATATACTCCATAAAAGATACATGGCACCAAGTGGCATCCACCTGTAACTACACTAAACCGATATCTGTTGTGCTTGTGCAGGGCCTGGACAGTAGGAGTATAACAAGACTCAGAGAGCACCAACAAAAGCAGACATATCTTCATTTTTCTAGGCCTGCCTAGGCATTAAAATGTTTCTTTAATAGTTAAAAAAAACATGAGGGCAGAGGCTAAATGGAAAATTTTTCTCAGCTTTCAGAGTAGACCCCACAAAGTGACCCCACCCTTTCAGAACACTGAATGGACAGCTACAGCATATAACAATTCACAAAAGAAATCAAAATAGCAAACATTTTCAGCAATAAGTGTAGTGTCTCTGAACCTATTTCATTACTAAAGCCCCAAAAACCTTTAACTTTGCCTTCCCTTAAGGCCCTATTACACAAAGTGATTATCGGCCATATTTAGCCGATTATCTGCCATTATGCACGATGTCGGCTGACTGCTATCTTTCAACATGTTGAAGGACTATTGACAACGAAGGCACTGATCTGCTGCCGTCGCCCCATGTAAGGGCGCTATTACACGGGACGATTATCGTGCGAAAAATCGCTAAATCGTTTGAAGTTAAACGATAATCGATGTGTGTAATTGCAGGCAACGATCGAAAAATCGTTCGCATGCCGTTGATCGTTGATTTAGATTTGAATCTAAAATTATCGTTAATCGTCCATTAATCTTTCGCTATAATTCCACATTCGTTCGCTCAATTTCCGCATTTTTTCACAAATTGTTCGGTGTAATTGCACATTGTCAATTGTTTTTCTGGGATCAGAAGGAATAAACGATCTTAGTAACGATCGCAATAACGATCGTAGTAACGATCGTAACTAACGATTATTGTTCTGTGTAATATGGTGAAAGACTTCAGGTCAATGATAAACAATCTCATTTGCGATCGTTTATCGTGAGTCATTAATCGTTAAAAATCTCAGTGTAATAGGACTCTAATAGTGGCAGCAGCAGACCGCAGCTATCTACTATGGCTCCCCGGACAACCTAAAGATGACCCAGGGAGCCCCTCCCGCAGCTCCCCCACTCGCTGTTGTCATGTACAATAGTGCCGGCAGCGAGCAAGAGAGTGCTGACCTGACAGGTTGGTGCTTGCATGCTCCCGCTGATTGCCCTGTGTAATAGGGGCTTTAAGATGGCCATACAGCTTCAATAACTGTCTGCCCAAGCATCACTCAGCTGACAGTTATCTCTGCTGTCCTCCCTAAACACATATGTTAGGCAGACTGCTCAGGCGACAACTTACCTCTCCCGAGAACAAAGGGGTCGGGTAGTGATTTTCTATCAAGCCCAACCCCTATCTCCACCAACATCTATCAGTGGAGTGTTGGGAGAGCCCACACACTCTATACTGACAGGAGTATAAAGTGTTTAGTCGAGGCTTCACACTGCCCTTGCTGAAAGTATAGAGAAAAATAAAAGGGAATGAGGAAAAAGAAAGTTTCTTTATAGGGATAAAGTTTACTTATGGTCACATAAAAAAAATAAACATTAAAAATAGATAAACGCACAAAGATATAGGTATCAGTTTGCAGAGAAGCAACATAAGCAGCAATCTGCACACAGGCCACATTGGATCACTGGATCGTTTGTGCAGCTCTAATGTATGTATGCAGGCAACGATAAAACGACTAACGCAAATATGTGTATCGTTGATCGTATCTTTTGAGCTTAAGATCATTAATCAATTGCAAATCTTTTCCAAATATGTAGTATACAAACCATCATAATTACATAACTATCGTAACATGTACAGTGCTACCTCGGTTCGCAAACTGCTTGGAACACAAACTGTATTTTCAATGAAACTTTCCTTTGGCTCTCAAACTCTTGCTCGGTTCTCAAACATTTTTCGGGCACCCAGTCTTGAAGTACAGTAATACCGCGGTATTCAGACAAAATATTTCCTGGATGTAACGTTCAGAATTCAAACTTTGTTCGGTATCTGAACGTTTTGTGAGCGTGGATGGTGGGTTGTACCTGGTGAGTTTAGCACTGGAGAGGCTTCACATAAAGTACAGTACTGTATAAGACTGCTGTAGTGCATATGCAGTACAGTAGTAGTACAGTCAGTGCACCACCATCTCCCATCCTGTACTGTATAAGACTGCTGGAGTGCATATACAGTACAGTAGTAGTACAGGCAGTGCACCACCATCTCCCATCCTGTATTGTATAAGACTACTGTACTGATACACCCAACCAGCTGTATCATTGCAGCAGCATGTAGATTTAACTGGTTTTAGAGCTCCCGGCATCATCGTCAATGAGGATATCCAGAGTTCCAAAGTCTGTTCCGTAGCAAATAGTCCATATATACAGACTGTGCAGAGCATCCAAATGATCGTGAAGTCTACGGGATCTGTGACAAAGGGGTTATCCAGCGCTACAAAAACATGGCCACTTTCCCCCTTCTGTTGTCTCCAGTTTGGGTGGGGTTTTGAAACTCAGTTTCATTGAAGTAAATGGAGTTTAAAGGGGTAGTGCGGCGGTAAACAATTATTCACAGAACAACACACATTACAAAGTTATACAACTTTGTAATGTATGTTATGTCTGTGAATGGCCCCCTTTCCCGTGTCCCACCACCCCCACCCGTGTAGCCGGAAGTGTGGTGCGCTATACATACCTGTCACGGTGCGACTCGTCTCCGATCTTCAGTCAGCGAAGTCGTCTTCGGACGGCCGGGCCGAATCCCTCCGAGCGTCCTGAGTGCCGGCCACCCTCTTCAGCGTCATCAGATGCTCAGCCGCGATTGGCTGAGCACAGTTTGGCTCAGCCAGTCGCGGCTGAGCAGCCGATGACGCGGCAGAGGGCGGCCGGCACTCAGGACGGACAGAGGGATTCGGCTGAAGACGACATCACTGACTGAAGATCGGAGACGAGTCAGCACGTGACAGGTGAGTATAGCGCACCACACTTCCGGGTACACGGGTGGGGGGGGGTGGGACACGGGGAAGGGGGCCATTCACAGACATAACATACATTATAAAGTTGTATAACTTTGTAATGTGTGTTATTCTGTCAATAATTGTTTACCGCCGCACTACCGTTGAAATGGAGACAACAGTAGGGGGAAAAGTGGCCATGTTTTTGTAGCGCTGGATAACCCCTTTAACTTGATCATTCTTCCTTTTTTTACTTTTCACTTTTATGATGCATTTTTTGCAGATCACAGACTAAAAGATGCTGATAATATAAGGTCCCCAAAAAGGGAGAGTGAATGCAGCCTTGGGTCTTTTCTGATGGATTCACTTCCAACTTTGACTGAAGAAATGTATGTGTAAGTTAGGCAAGCCTTTAGGCACAATCATATATTACAGTTGTGCTGGTGTCACTACCAAAAAAAAAAGTGATTATGTGTTTAAAAGGAATGGACCTCCAGTCCATTCTGCAGGTTGTGCTCCCATTACCCCCAGCAAATGGCTACGAGTGGTCCATACCACACAAGGACAGCTCTAGTCTAACAGGATATACTATCTGTTCTGACTAGTGGAGGAGGGAAGCAGAGAGAGGAACACCCCATGACACCCATATGACCTAGCAGGACCTATGGACAGGGGTTCTTTTCATAAGACCACTTTTCCAAAACAAGACTAATAAAAACGTAAGCACTTGAACTTCTTGGCCTTATAAAGTTCATTGGCTATAATGTTAGATTACCTTTTAAGAACTGCCAGCAGAAGTTTCCAAATTCCCACAGTGGCCCTTATCTCACCGATTACAGGCTTCATAGTAAAGCACCCTATAATCAACTATGGTGTCTCTGATTATAGGCTGGCTTAAAGGAACATTAAATCTAAGGGCTATTTTATATCTGAATTCCTGTGCACTAGAATATGGTTATTGTTCCCTGTAAACAGCTATTTCTAGTTGGAGAAACGAAGACAGTTAAGTTCCTTGATGTGACTAGAAGACGATGATCACTACTGTATGTATCACAACTCATAACTAGGAACCTTTGCAACCATGTGTATGTGTTGTGTATGTGAATTGGGAGTCACTTTCCCAATGTAACTATAGGACACTTAGTGAGTCCCACAGAGTTACATTAAAGTGTACACGTTGTTGTAACTTTCTAAATCAACAGTACACGTTATATAAAGCAAGTTTACAATAAACATGGTTAAGTCTTGTGCAGGTTGAAAAAAAATCAAATGACTGCCTTCTCTGTGAGTGTGCAGATGTCCTGTGAAACAAGGGACTACCTGTGTTTAGTCTCTTTGAATAAAAAAAGTCAGAATACAGGAAGTGCCATGTTTTCCATGATAATAAAAAAATAATAAATTGTGATTTGCTTTATATCACATCCACTCTTGATTTAGGTTTTAAAAGTTACACTATTAAGATAGTCAATAGTAAAAAGTCAAAGAGTCTTTCCCAAGCTTCTGGCTTCCAGGTGTCTATCAAGGAGGAGAGAGGAGACATTATAGCAGATCAGGAGCTTAGGAAAGCCTCTGACTCCTTGTACCACAGAATAGAAGCACTTCTCTACATTCTGGAAGCACAGACTGATATATGAAAGGTACCGTAAGCCTTCATGACCTAACAGCTACCCAACAGTGTCAGCAGTTTGGACCATGAACAGCAGCTGACAGGTATGTAGGAGAAAAGCTGTTTCATTCCAGCATGCGCTGCAGGGAGAGACGGAAACTAGTCATTTGGGCCGTTACTAGTCAGCGCAGTCTGCAGGGATGACTGGCAGGAAGAGAGGCGAGTGAAAAGCCTCTGTCAGTCATCCCTGCAGAGTGTGCTGACAGGCAGAGAGCTGTGACTAGTTAGGGGCCAGCTCCACCCAGGTGGGTAGTTCCAACTTCTCTCCCTGCAGTACATGCTAGAGTTAGGGTAGCTTCACATCTTCAGCAGCAGATTAGATCTAAATAACTGAACACAGCATCAAATCTGCTTCAGATCTGGTGTGTGTGAAGGCTCCCTAAAACATTTTCTATATATACCACCGAGGAGGATGGTACACACAAAGTATGGTAAGAGAACACAAGCAGCTTTATTATTAGGAGCCACTAACAGCATTATAGTTGTGATTGGTTTCCTTTATGCTGTGTTTACACGTAACGATTATTGTGCGAATTTGCGCGATAACGATCGAATTCGAACGATAATCATATGTGTAAACAGCAGCAAACGATCAAACGACGAGCGAGAAATCGTTCATTTTGATCTTTAAACATGTTCTCAAATCGTCGTTGATCATTCGCAGATCGTTCCGTGTGACCACTCGTTTGCCGATTTACCAATGTGTGAGATAAGCTTAAGCGATCGCAAAACTATCGCCAAACGAATTTTCCGTAAGATATATCGTACAGTACGATCGGGCGAGTTATCGTTTCGTGTAAATGCAGCATCAGGAACATCACTTTTTATTTCAATTTTTTTAATTATAATTTATAATAATTTTTTTTAACACTATGACATACAAGCAGTCAAAAAACAGATAAACTAGTTCCATACTCCACAGCACCAAACACAGGTCGTAATGAAAAGGTATGAGATGCTGTAAAAGCTCCTCTAAGATGCATGACTGATCCCTGCCCATAGCAGCTGAGCCAGGCCTTAGGCCCACAGGGGATTTGTGCACCATCTTACATATGAAGCCCCAAACTAGCCGGGGATTACTGGAGTCACAAATGGCCGATCCCACAGTGCACTGGTCCTATAAGCACAGTCAGTAGCCTCCTGCATTTTACATTCAATCACTGTTTGTTGGGAATTTTATACAGTAGACAATCCAAGCAAATTTGCATACGATACTACACAAAAAACAAAGACTTACACTAAAGCATCTCCATGGGATGGCTGACTGCACTATTGTCCCTAGGGCCAAGCAGGGAGAATCCCAGCAGCCAGCCAAGACCTATACACTGCACAATGATACCAGGTACTGGGTGTGCACTGTGGGGACCAGTCACACATGGGTAAGACCATAGGGCAATAAAGCACACACACAAGGTCAGCTAATCCCAGCTCACCCATACCCTGATATGTATGCAGCTACAGCGCTATCACCACATCCACTCAGGAACACAGTGAGATGCAGCATCAGCTGAGAGCCTATACAGTCAGATGATGACGTCATGGCGGAGCAGCAGATGTAAGCATGTACCAGAGACACGGTGCCTGGGTGCGAAGGGCGGCAGAGCCCACCCCTAATGCAGGCTGGCAGCACCGGGGCTGGCAGGAGGGCACACAGCAGCCATGTTCCCCTCCCCGCCGAGTTTACACCAGTCTGGGCTGTATAGTTTGAAAGAAATCCCGCCCTGCTCATTCCTCCTCCCGAGGTTACTTACAGCTCTCCATCGGGGACCGGGGAGGCTCCGCTCATAGCCGGGACTCGCTCCCCGGGCTCCAGGCCGCCAGCTGGACCGACGCTGCTCGCTGTACGCAGATTCTGAATGCTACTGCTTCCGGGTCACACGAACAGCGGCCACGGGGTCGCGCGCAGGCCAGCTGACGACGGCCGGGAGCGCGCACTGGCATTGTGACGTCACCGGATGAGGCTGAGAGAAGGCGCGAGAGGACCGCCTGCCCCACCGTTCTTAAAGGGACAGTACACAGCCCTCTCTAGCCTAAGCTCTGTGTGTGTGTGTGTGTGTGTGTGGTGTGTGTGTGTGTGTGTGTGTGTGTGTGTGTGTGTGTGTGTGTGTGTGTGTGTGTGTGTGTGTGTGTGTGTGTGTGTGTGTGGTGTGTGTGTGTGTGTGTGTGTGTGTGTGTGTGTGTGTGTGTGTGTGTGTGTGTGTGTGTGTGTGTGTGTGTGTGTGTGTGTGTGTGTGTGTGTGTGTGTGTGTGTGTGTTCTAGAGATAACCGGACCCTTGCTAACGGCCATAGATTTCGAGCGTACATAGTACAGTGTTACCTAACCTGATAACTACTGCTACTACTGGTTCTGTGACAGCTCTAGGTTGGGGAATATTATCTGCCTGAAACCAGAACTGGCCTTCCCAATAGTAACCAATCACAGTTCAGCTTTTATATCCTAACCCCTTCAGGACCGGGCAAATTTTCGTTTTTTCCTCCCCGCGTTTAAAAAGCAGCAGCCCTTCCTTTTTTTTCACCTACAGGCCCACACAAACCCTTATTTTTTCCACCACTTATTGTACTTTGCAATGTCACACTTAATTTTTTTCCATAAAATATGGTAAAACTGACTTTTTATATATGTTCCTCAAGTCGGTACAATTACAACGATATGTAACTTGTACAGGGGCGTAGCTAATGTCTCCTGGGCCCTGGTGCAAGAGGCCAACTTGGGCCCCCCCTCCTCCTCCTTTCACGACCAAGTGATGCTATTGGTGTGTGTGTATATATATATATATATATATATATATATATATACACACACACCAAGACAGATATTACCACTAACACCAGCATATTGGAAGAGAAAGTATTATCACCGTACATATTACTGCCATACTGTTACCGACCAAATCCTGTATACTGAGACCTATATTACCAGTAATACCAGTATATAGGAAGGAAACATTACTGCCACACCACAACCACTACCATCACCACCATATTGTTACTGACCAAATCCAGTACACTAAATCACCTCATCCAGTCATATAGAGGTGGCCCCAGCTCTACACAGGCTCTATACACCATATACATTACAGTGCAGATATATCAGGTGACTCACAGGGGGACGTCTTCTCTGATCGGAGTTCTTCCCTTTTCATCTTCTTCTCCATTTGCCCTGGGCCGTTATGAGAACTTCTCCGAGCCACAATTCCACAGAATCTGCCAGACAGACATATTAGTCTCCTCACTCTGGCACCATCCTCATCTATATACACACTGCACATCTGTATTGTCCCCTTTACACACTCCTTTAGTGGGTAGCCCTGACTCTATGTGACCCCCTAATAATATATGCCCCCCTCTGTGTATTCCCTCTCCCCCTATATTGCCCCCCCCCAAATAGATGGCCCCTCTCCCCCCATGTTGCCCTCCTTATAGATGGCCCCTCTCCCCCCACCCTCCCTTATAGATGGCCTCCTCTCCCCCCTCCATATAGATGGCCCCCTTTACCCCTTCCCTTATAGATGGCCCCCTCTCTCCTCACCCTCCCTTATGGATGGCCCCCTCTCCCCCCACCCTCCCTTATAGATGGCCCCCCTCTCCCCCCCTCCCTTATAGATGGTCCCCTTCCCCCCCTCCCTTATAGATGGTCTCCTTCACCCCCCCTCCCTTATAGATGGTCCCCTTCCCCCCCCTCCCTTATAGATGGTCTCCTTCCCCCCTCCCTTATAGATGGTCCCCTTCACCCCCCCTCCCTTATAGATGGTCCCCTTCACCCCCCCCTCCCTTATAGATGGTCCCCTTCACCCCCCCTGCCTTATAGATGGTCCCCTTCACCCCCCCTCCCTTATAGATGGTCCCCTTCACCCCCCCTCCCTTATAGATGGCCCCCTCTCCCCCCCTCCCTTATAGATGGTCCCCTTCACCCCCTCCTCCCTTATAGATGGTCCCCTTCACCCCCCCCCTCCCTTATAGATGGCCCCCTCTCCCCCCCCTCCCTTATAGATGGCCTCCTTCCCCCCTCCATATAGATGGCCCCCTTTACCCCTCCCTTATAGATGGCCCCCTCTCTCCTCACCCTCCCTTATGGATGGCCCCCTCTCCCCCCACCCTCCCTTATAGATGGCCCCCTCTCCCCCCCTCCCTTATAGATGGTCCCCTTCCCCCCCCCCTCCCTTATAGATGGTCTCCTTCACCCCCCCTCCCTTATAGATGGTCCCCTTCCACCCCCCCTCCCTTATAGATGGTCTCCTTCCCCCCCTCCCTTATAGATGGTCCCCTTCACCCCCCCTCCCTTATAGATGGTCCCCTTCAACCCCCCACCCTTATAGATGGTCCCCTCTCCCCCCCTCCCTTATAGATGGTCCCCTTCACCCCCTCCTCCCTTATAGATGGTCCCCTTCACCCCCCCTCCCTTATAGATGGTCCCCTTCACCCCCCCTCCCTTATAGATGGTCCCCTTCACCCCCCCTGCCTTATAGATGGTCCCCTTCACCCCCCCTCCCTTATAGATGGTCCCCTTCACCCCCCCCCCCTCCCTTATAGATGGCCCCCTCTCCCCCCCTCCCTTATAGATGGTCCCCTTCACCCCCCCTCCCTTATAGATGGTCCCCTTCACCCCCCCCCCTCCCTTATAGATGGCCCCCTTCACCCCCTTCCCTTATAGATGGCCCCCTTCACCCCCCCCTCCCTTATAGATGGTCCCCTTCGCCCCCCCTCCCTTATAGATGGTCCCCTTCACCCCCCCTCCCTTATAGATGGTCCCCTTCACCCCCCCCTTATAGATGGTTCCCTTCACCCCCCCCTCCTCCCTTATAGATGGTCCCCTTCACCCCCCCCTCCTCCCTTATAGATGGTCCCCTTCACCCCCCCCTCCCTTATAGATGGTCCCCTTCACCCCCCCCCCTCCTCCCTTATAGATGGTCCCCTTCACCCCCCCCCTCCTCCCTTATAGATGGTCCCCTTCACCCCCCCCCCCTCCTCCCTTATAGATGGTCCCCTTCACCCCCCCTCCTCCCTTATAGATGGTCCCCTTCACCCCCCCCCTCCCTTATAGATGGTCCCCTTCACCCCCCCCCTTATAGATGGTTCCCTTCACCCCCCCCTCCTCCCTTATAGATGGTCCCCTTCACCCCCCCTCCTCCCTTATAGATGGTCCCCTTCACCCCCACCCCTCCCTTATAGATGGTCCCCTTCACCCCCCCCCCCCTCCTCCCTTATAGATGGTCCCCTTCACCCCCCCCCTCCTCCCTTATAGATGGTCCCCTTCACCCCCCCCCTCCTCCCTTATAGATGGTCCCCTTCACCCCCCCCTCCTCCCTTATAGATGGTCCCCTTCACCCCCCCTCCTCCCTTATAGATGGTCCCCTTCACCCCCCCTCCTCCCTTATAGATGGTCCCCTTCACCCCCCCCCCCTCCTCCCTTATAGATGGTCCCCTTCACCCCCCCTCCTCCCTTATAGATGGTCCCCTTCACCCCCCCCTCCTCCCTTATAGATGGTCCCCTTCACCCCCCCCTCCTCCCTTATAGATGGTCCCCTCCTCCCTTATAGATGGTCCCCTTCACCCCCCCCCTCCTCCCTTATAGATGGTCCCCTTTCCCCCCACCCTCATAGATGCCCCCCTATTTCCCCCCACCCGTACAGGCTGATAAAAAAACAAAACTTAACTCACCTGACAACGCGCTCCCACGTTGATCCTCACTCCTTCGGTCTGTCCTTGCTGCTGCGCGGCTGCCGGGGGTGTCGCGTCTTATCCCCGGCAGCGCGCGCATCCCAGAGCTCCCTGCGCGCCGGAACCGGAAGTCAGGGCCCAAGGCGCGCAGGGAGCTCTGGGATGCCTGCGCAGCAGCCGGGGGAAGACAGAGTCGGACTCTTGTGACCGCAAGCAAAACAATGCTTGCGGTCACAAGAGTGATTGAAAGGGAGGGCCTTGCGGGGCCCTGAGGGCCCCCCTTTGTGGCGGGCCCGGTCGCGGCGGCAACCCCCGCGACCACGGTGGCTACGCCACTGAACTTGTATAACTTTTATTTATTTGATGGCTTTTTTAAAAAAATAAAACCTTTTAAAAAAATCTAAATGCTCCTTTAAATCACCCTGTTTCCATGCTTATAACACTTTTATCCTTTGGTCTATGGGGCTGTGTCAGGTGTCATTTTTTGTGCCATGATCTGGACTTTCTGTCGGTACCTTGATTGCGCATATACGACTTTTGGATCGCTTTTTATTACAATTTTTCTGGATTTGATGCTATCAAAAATGCACAATATCAGGAATGTAATCATTTAATAGTTCGGTTGATACCAAATATGTTTATTTATTTATTTATATTATGGGAAAAGTGGGTGATTTAAATTTTTTATTAGGGGAGGGGATTTTTTATTAATGAAAAAATATATATATTTT
Organism: Dendropsophus ebraccatus; assembly: GCF_027789765.1. NCBI lineage: Eukaryota > Metazoa > Chordata > Amphibia > Anura > Hylidae > Dendropsophus > Dendropsophus ebraccatus. The sequence continues at coordinate 90,409,775 of NC_091454.1, read as the reverse complement.
TTTTTACAGAGTAATTAGAAGTCCCCTGGGGAATTCTATATACAAAGCATTGATCTCCCATTGAGATCAATGCTGCGTATATTACAGAGTGCTGATCCATTAGATCGGTGCTCTGTTGGTCTGGTGTGCTGCAGACCAGATCAGCAGAATACCGAGCCGGGATCAATGTCATTCCGTGGCCTGGCCAGTAAAGTTAAACGGATCACCCCTCCACAATCCACCCACTAGACCACGGAGGGGGATAAAGAGCAATCCCGCAAAAGGTCACCGCGCGGCCCCGCTCTGAACTCCCCTACCCAAACAAGGACGTACAGTTATGTCATTGGTCATGAAGGGGTTAAAGGGGTACTTTGGCCCTTTAAAATGATTTACATATTACTGTCCTTATCTAGAAAATAATAAGGAAGACATACACACACACACCAGCGTCTATGATTTACTAGATAAGGCAACAATATACAAAACATTTTAAGGGTACAAACACACACACCGTATACGCAGCGTATTTACTGCTGCAATACGCAGCAGATACGCAGCAGATTAGATCTAAATAACTGAACACAGCATCAAATCTGCACCTGCAGATCTGCTGCTTATCTGCTGCGTATACGGTGTGTGTTTGTACCCTATAAGGCAGAAATGGTCCTTTAACAAGCTCTGGTAAAATAAAAGCTGAGTTGTGATTTGTTACTGTGGGGAAAACATAACCGTTTTGGTTTAAGGCAAATTGATATTCATCATTTTTGGGCCCATTCCTTTAATTGTGTTTAGGGATGGTCCGAACCCGCCAAGGTTCGGGTTCGGCTGAACCCGAACGCTCGGCATCAGATTACCGCTGTCTGCCTGCTCCGTGCAGTGGGCGGATACAGCGGGAGGACCGCCTGGAAAACTGGGATACAGCCTATGGCTATGGCTGTATCCCTGTTTTCCAGGCATCCTCCCGCCCGATCCGCCCGCTGCAGGGAGCGGGCAGACAGTGGTAATCATTGCAGATGGTTCGGGTTCGTACGAACTCCGTACGAACTCGGTTCGGAACATCCCTAATTGTGTTCACATGTTGTATAAATATTGGGATAAGTCAATGCTCTTGTGTTCCATTTACACAAAATGATAAATTGCTTGATTAATCGTTTAAAGATTTTGAAGCAATGATTTGATTTCTATGCTGATCAGCCTTTGATCAGTCTTTGGATGAAGAGATAAATCCTTCGAAAAATCGTTTCTACGATTGCTTAAGGCCATCTCACACACTAGGGTGAATCTTTGAAAGACTGTTTAGACAAAGTGATCTGCAAATTATCAGCGAGTATTATCGCTCAAATGCAAACATTATCACACAGATTTGTCATTGGTCAATACAATAAAAGAGATACAAGGTTTTTATGTTTTTGTTTGTTTGTTTTTTGCATAAAAAAAGTTTTTAGAATTTTTTTTTTTTATTGTGTGGCCACATTCCAAATCTGTTACAATTTCTCTCAGATTTGTAGGTGTTGCTGTATGAGGGCAGCTTTTTGCAGGATCACTTTTGCAGGGTTTTTTTTATTGGCAGGTATATATTTTAATAAATATATTTTTTTAACATGCAATCATTTGACATTGGTGGTCTCCAACCTATGGCTCTTCAGGACGCCTGGACAGCCATTTGGACAATTTTCGGGCTTGATATAAACCAAATCCAGGCTCTGGCCAGAAAAATCCCCTAGCGGAAAAAATAAATAAATAAATAAATTGGGGAAACACCAATAAAACATCACTTTTAATAATATGCCCTAAAATAGAAACACCCCACAAACATCTAATACCACAGCCGTGGTGATCACCAAGTACAAAGAAGTCCACAAAGCCACACACCAATTCAATGGCACTCATGAACACATAAATACACAACAGGACCACTCTCTGTAGTAAAACAGATAGTAAAGGTGCAATCTCACCCACTCCACAGTCTGCTTTGATCGTGGCGTCTCTCTCTTGAGTCCAATCTGGTATGACACAGGAGTACACAGATCCACTTGGCAGGCAGGATATCCTCTCCCTATTTAACCCTAAGTGAATGTGTATGTCTCTACCCCTGCTCGCACAGGGTCCATCAGGGCACTCGCCCTACTAAGGGCAACTCCTGGCCCGAACTACCCCTTTGGGATACAATCCCTAGACAAACCCTGTATCTGCCCCCCGAAGTGGCCCATTTCTATTGGATTTGCCAAATATCCCCAGGGGATGGCGTATAGATAAAAGGGTGTTTGTATCTGAATGTTAAGCAGTGCGGTAAAATGAGAGTACCTACTCACTAAAGATCACAGTGGTGATCATAAAGTGTCTCATGCAGAAAAAATAATAAACTCCCCAATAGCTAAAGTGCTATGTGCTGTAACTACTCCAATGGGTTAATAGTAAGCTTATGCGCCCACCATATGAGGATGCTGCAGAGGCACAGTCTGGTGCAGTGGCTACCTATAGACTGTACTGGTGGTCCAATTTTCCAGCTTGTCTGCAGATCCCTTGCCTGTAGTTTTGTAATCTTTGAAAGGCTGTTTACATGAAACGATCTGCGAATTTTTAGCGAACGATGAACAACGATTTGAGAACATGTTAAAAGATCAAAATGAACTATTTTTCGCTCATCGCTTGATCGCACACTGTGTATACACGGCATGATTATAGCTCAAATGCGATCGTTATTGCAAAAATTCGAATGATAAGCGCATTATGTTGCGTTTACACAGAACGATTTTCCTTCGAATTTTTCGCAATATCGAAAACGATCGCATTTCAGCGATAATCGTGCCGTGTAAACACAGCAAACGATCAAGCGAAAAATCGTTCATTTTGATGTTTCAAATCGTCGCTCATCGTTCGCTAAAAATTCGCAGATCGTTTCGTGTAAACACTCTTTCAAAGATTCACCCTATGTAAAAGATGGGCTTAAGCGATCTTAAAAATGATCGCATTAACTATTCTTCTTATGAACTTTCTTACGATTTTTCTAATGATTTATTCCTCTAAACGCTGATCGTTATAAAAACCAAAACGTTGCTTCAAAATCGTTAAACGATCAATTGGGCGAATTATCGCTTCGTGTAAACGCAGCATTAGGAACAGCAATTCAACCATAAAGTGCCAGACCAGGTAAAGTTACTCAGTAGGTCCGCCATGTCTTCAAGCATCTAGTACATAAAATTTGCTAATGCAACAGTGCGTGTGTGGGATTTGCATAGGGCTTGGCACTAGGCCTCATTCTGGGTTAAATAGTCAAGTGGACAGCACCTGCTCAATAACACAGAAAAATGCAACAGCTCACCGCTATGCCAAGATGCAGACACAATACAGATATGAAAATAACTAAAAGCAGTCCCCTAACTGCTAAAAAAATCTCCAAAATGGTGCCTTCACAGGTACCAGATCCGCAGCGGATTTCACGCTGTGATTTGAAGCGAAATCCGCTGCGGATCCTGGTATAGTGAAGTTCTATCGGGTCACATACCTGCAGCGGAATTTTCATTCCGCTACGGATATGTGACCCGGCCCCTTTAACCCCCTGCAGCCTGCGCCCGGAGCATACATTACCTGCTCGGCACTGCGGCTGTGTGAAACTCCCAGCTCCCCTCGCTCCTCATCAGCCAATTAGTGCACGGCAGCGTAACATCCGCTGCGGATCCGGTACCGGTAAAGCTACCCTAAAAATAAAAAGATAGCTACCAGTCACTGAGCAGGACCACCCATTTATCTACTTAGCCCTGCATTAGCAGAGGTTTAGATAAGTAATAATAAGTAATACTAGAACTTTTCTATCCTAAAACTATATATCAATCCTAGAATTTTTCTAGAAAACTCTATATCAATCTACTTAGATTCTCTTGCTCTATAACACGATGGATGCCGTCTATTGTGATGGGTCTATTCAGGGGTCTGTATTTAGATAAGGATTTGGTCTGGGGGTCCTTTTTATTTAGCTTTAGGTTTGGGGTCAGAATTAATTTAGTGCCATTTCCAGTCTGGCATCTGAATAAATTTTGGTGTCTGGTCTGGGATATAATGGCCCTATTCCACGGGCCGTCTAGAGAGCGCTCGTTTGCTCCTCGTTCCCCGCCCGCTGCCGCCGCTATTCAACGCGGCTGCAGCGAGCGGGTGAGTGCGGGAGGGGCGGCGGGGAGCTGCGGGGGGGGGGGGGGGGGGGGGGCTGCCCGGGGGATCGCTGATCGTCCGGACAGCCCATAGGATACAGCAGCGTCTGCTGCCGATGCTCCTATACAACGGAGCGACGGCAGAAGATCGTTGCTGTATCAGTCGCTTGTTTTTCAACATGTTGAAAAACAAGCGACTGCAACGATCAGCCGACATGACTGATGTCGGATGATCGTTGCACTCTATTCCACGGGACGATTATCGTCCATAGCGGCCGATATCGGCCGAATACGGCCGATAATCGTTCCGTGGAATAGGGCCTTAAGTTAGGGCCATAAAGTTCTTTTAATTTAACACTGGTGTTTGGATTTTTCTAGCTAAGTAAATATTTGTAGCATACACCTATTACCCTCCTTCTATTGATGGTGAAGAGATACTGATGCCAGTGTGAAAATTACGCAGTGCTACTGTTCCAAGACCATGGTCAAGATCTCCTGTAGTTGACGGAGATCTAAATAATATAACTTGCCCCAGAGAGAAACTGGAATGTCATAAAACATTTACATTACAGGAATATCAAGTCTGACGTTATTGTAGGCATTAGTACAATATATTCATTGCTCAGCCTGCAGAATATTCTCACAGCTGTGTGTATGGATATTGAGGGGGTGTTCATATGCTGCAGACAGTCTGTATGGTATAATTAATTTGCAAAATGATGCTGTCTCTGTCTGAGAGTGCTGGAGCAATTCTGGAGCAATAGGATGCACCTTTTATGGTCTGATCCCGTCAGGAATATGTGTGTCTTGGCAGGTTTTTACCACTCTGCCGTCTCTGAGTTCTGTTTACACTTGTTGGCAAATAGTTTTTGCTAAGTAGCCTACAGGCATGAAATGATGAAATACACGGCATGATTGATCATTCTGCTCTACAGTACATCTGATGTTTATTGCATTATAGTCTGTAGATACAAAATAATTGTTCTATTGAATAAATAATGTGTATGGCAGTTTTACTAAACCATTGTGATAAAATACTGGTTGGTTTCAGATGCACAAAAGAACTGGTAATTCAGGTTGGTAAGCAAAGTTTCTATAATCCTATTGCCCCAAGTTACACTACCTTGAACAGATTTACATTTGATTCCCAGGTGTGCCATGAAACTGTGAGGTGTCACCAGATACAAATGCAGTATTGGCATTTGTATTGAAAATTACCTTATATTGTATGTTCTAATAGAATTAATAATGGTCACAGTTTATACTGTATAATACCTTTAATCTCACATCCAATAGTCCGTAACTGTTATAATCTTATGATACTTTTACACGGAGCGATAATTCACCCGATCGAACAATTAACGATTTCGAATGAACGATTTGTTTTTCATAGCGATCAGCATTTAGACAGAACGATATATCCTACGGAAAAATCATTTTGTGATCTCACACATAGGTTAAATCGGTGAAAGACTGTTTACACGGAAACTGCGAATTTTTTGCGAACGATCAACGACGATTTGAGAACATAAAGATTTCTCGCTCGTCGTTTGATCGTTCGTTGTGTTTACACGGAACGATTATCGCTCAAATGTGATCGTTATCGTGCAAATTCAAACATTAATCGTTACGTGTAAAACCACCATTAGCCACTGTCCTTTCAAAAGTTAATGATCGCAGTGGGTCTCTGAGTTTCATAGACTTACATTGTTGGAATCTGCCTATCAACAGATAAAGTCAGGTAGTTAAAGGGAACCTGTCACCCCCCGTGCCGGGTCAGAGCCCGGAAGACCCCCCCGCTAGAGCCCCTTATACTCACCTCGTTCCTGAAGTCCCGTTCCTGGAGCCGGTCCGGGAATGGAGATATCACCGTGGGAAGCCCGGCGCATGCGCTGCTGAGATGAGTCCGACGCTCAAAGAGAATGAATGGAGCTGTCATTCTCTATGGGCGTTGGACTCATCTCAGCGGCATCGGACTCACCTCAGCAGCGCGCGCGCCGGGCTTCCCACGGTGATATCTCCGTCCCAGCACCGGCTGGAGAAGCGGGACTTTGTTCGGCCGGGCTCTGACCTGGCATGGGGGGTGACAGGTCCTCTTTAATGGCACTGCTGCAGCTCTCTGTCCCCAATTATAACTTCTGATCACAAAGGGCCTTAGCAGTAAGATCCTCTGCGTTCAATAACTTTTGCCTGATAATATGTCAAAAGTTATTTTTGATGACAGTGACTCTCTAAAGATATAGAACATTTCTTATAGATTTTAATTTGATCCTCATGGGGATCCTTTTTTAAGTGAATCTGCCACCCCGACTGTACAACATACCTTTGCTGCCTGTATCTGTGTTGTTATTCTCACATAAAAAATCACTTTTAGGCCATCAATAGTGTAAAGGAGGTGGGTCAATGGTTCCCAGGGCTCTACACTGTTACTCCTCACTGTGCTGTGTGCCTGCCCTTTTGCATAATCAGCATCATGCTCTCTGCATACAGCACAGTGAGGCATGGCACTGATAGAGCCCAGGGAAACCTAGGCCCCGTCTCCTTGACTTTATTCATAACCCAAATAAAGGCATTTTTTTCTGAAAATAAAAATAGAGACACAGGAAACAAAAGTGTGTCACTGTAAGTCCCTGTAAAGTTGATGTGTGGAATTTGTTAAGATGTTTGCTTGGTAAAGTCCATATGGAATCTACATAAAATCTCTTTGTGAACATATTGTTACTACGCAAACGCAGTGAACCAACTTTTCTTTCTGACTGATTCTGTTCAATCATATTTTATTCACTGATACAATCCAACAAATGCACTTTAAGGAGAACATCTCAAGCTGCGGCTTGAGACGTCTCAAGGCATCTCAGCCATTCTGCGGTCATAGTGGACTCCCGCCTCGGCCGCTAAATTGCTGAGTTGCCTTGAGACGTCACGTCTCAAGCCACAGCTTAGTCCAGGGAGCGGCTGCGGGACGGGAATACGGGGCGGCGCGATCCGGGAGCTGGCGCTGGAACCGGGGAGGTAAGTCACCGGAGCCTTCTATTTCCCCCCCCCCTCCCCGGACACCCCAATGGAAGTCTGTGGAGAGCCCAAAATTTGTGAAGAGTACATTGCAATCCGCAAAACTGTCCGAATCACGGATCCTTTTTTTACGACATCACCAAGCTCCTTCTGCCAGAAATATCCTGCCTGATAGAAAGGACTGTGAAATGGCCCCAGACAACCAGGTAACCTTTTTGGGGGGGAGGGGGGGGGTTGGTTGGGACAGCAAGTGACATCATTTTTGCCATCCTCTCTTTTTTCTTCACAACACCTTTTTTTGCGGTTCCGCAAAAAATGGATACAAATACAGAATACAATACGGCTGATTTTTTCTGCGGATTGCGGATAAAAAATAGAGGATCCAGATTTTCATCCAGGAAAACATTCTGACGTGTGAATGCAGCCTTACATCCACTTACCTCTCCTTCTCCAGCGCTGGGGGGGGGGGGGGGGTAAGTGGATGTTATTGTTTTCACCGACCCCCTCCCCAGGCATCAGTGGCAGGTGTGTACTTGTTAATTTCTTTATCACACCACCCAACTGATCTCAGGGGATGGCCTGCCAATGCCACTGATAGTACCTCTGTAGTACACTGCAGTTTATCAGGAAGGTGGGGAGAAACTGCTGAACATTTTGAGTCTCCTTCTCACTGCCAGTTTCTTTCACACCTACACTTTTCTAGGATCTAGGGAACGGCTAGCATTTAATCTTTTGCCTGAGGCCATGCAGTAGATTAGTCACCGCTTCTGCATACATTCTCTCTTTATGTGTAAAGATGTTGGCAACAAGGAGCTCACAGTCAGAAAACCGGACTTCAGTTTCTCTCCAGTAGTAAACCCACTGCTTTTTGAAAAGATTAGCTCTCTTTGCCAAGAAAAAAAATATTCTTTCATTCTTTTTTTTTTGGCAACAAAAACTATCATGTAGTATTGCAGAGCCTATTTCCTAAATGATAGCCAATAACCTTATAGAAAAAGGCCATGTTCACATCTTTAGGATTATGTGAGTATTTAGACACAGATTCCAGATTCTGACATTTTATTTAATGTACGTGAATAGGGTATTTTATGACCTGTGGGTTCTGTACAGGAAAATGTGTACTACAACAGGGCTAATCCAGATGCAGATTCACTACCACATTCGTGGCCTCAAATTTCTGCAGTAAATTCTTAGTGAAATCATCTCTATGACACGTGCGGCAGGTAAACTGTAAAATTCCCCTCTCTAGATCATAAATGATTAATTATGACTACAATATACAAGAGCTTCTTAATTTTTTTCTGGAGCCTCACCCAAGAGTATCCTGGGTCCTCACCATCAATGTTGTGAAAACTCCCTCCCCAGCTGTGCCCCAGCAACAACTAGGGCGCGCCTCACTGGTGAGACCAGCCTCACAGTTTGAGAAGCACTGCAATATACTGTATATTTCTTACATATTTTTTTTTCAACATTTTGTGCTTTTGTTTTTTCCTCACCTTCCATAACTCCTTATTTTCCTATATACAGAGCCATATAATGATTTTTTTTGTAGGATTAGTTTTACTTTGTATTGTAATGAAATGTGTGAACATGGGCAAATTGTAAGCTTTCCCTCTCTGTATCATAAAGGACTTAATAATATTTAAATTAGCCATTGGACTCCAATCTTATATGATGACTCTGAGATGATGTACTGAAAATCCAAAGGCATACTAAACGTGTCTATGTTAATATGTAAACCGACCCAACCTCTAAAATCCTTTAAAAGGGTTGGCAACTTTTAAACATTGTCTTCCTAAACTGTATTATGCAAGAAGATAAGACACAGATAAACAATGTGTTGACTGCTGCCTTGTTTTCCATACCAATGTAGCCCCCATTGAGGACCCAGGCTGTGCACTGTTGGACGGCCCCCATAAGATTCGAGGAGCAAGTGACCCACACATCCGTGTCAGTCACTGTACAAAGCAGGAAAAGTTTTCTATGGGTATTCACTACTGCCCCGGATACTTCCTGACACAGACAGAGGTGGTAGCAGGGAGCACCTTATCAGACTGGAAATAATACACAACTTCCAGCAGCTGATAAGTACTGGAAAACTTGTTTTTTTTTAAATAGAGTCAAATACAACTGCCACCAGTTGATATTAAGTACCGCTTAAATAACGGCCATTGCAACACCAGCTGCTATTTATTAAAAATGAAAATAACATTGTTTCCTATGGAATCCCGGCCGCAGTGTATACACTCTGCATACAGAGATTCCACACAGCCGCATAGAAAACTGACATGTCAGTTTTGTGCGGCCACTCTTAATTGAATTTATTAGGCAAAAGAGCTATCTGGCTGTTGCAACTTCCCTCCATCACTTCTTATCTGTTCCAAAGAAGCAAAGCGAAGAAGGGTTTGCTTTGTCCATTAAAACCTATGGAGGGGGGTAGGAGCAGGGCCGGCTCCAGGTTTTTGTGGGCCCTTGGGCGAGAAAGCCTCAGCGGGCCCCTTTGTATAGCACACCTCGGGGCACACGTAGCACACCTCGGGGAATGTCCCCTGCCCCCATAGAAATGCCCACTGCTCTGTCCCCATAGAAATGCCCCCTGATCTCCCTCAGCACAAGAAAATAAAAAAATTAAATCACACTCACTAATCCGGGCGGGGATCTTCTCCCTTGTGTGCGCCTTGTGGATCCACCAGCAGGCGTAATGACGTAATCGCTGTGTGCCTGCTGGTGAGATCGGATCCACGCAGAAACTAGAATGGAGGTGCTAGAAGGAGGTCGTCCCCCTGGAGTCTGTGTTCTAGCTTGTTCACCATAGAGCAGGCTAGAATGGAGTTACAATCAGGAGGCATTACATGAGGTATACAAGGGGGAACTACAACTCCCAGCGTGTCCAGCCTGTTATGGGAGATCAGAGGACATTACAGGAGGAGATTTAAGAGGAGTACTACAACTCCCAGCATATCCAGCCTGTTATTATGGGAGATCAGAGGACATTACAGGAGGAGATATAATAGGACTACAACTCCCAGCATACCCAGCCTGTTATTATGGGAGATCAGAGGACATCACAGGAGGAGATATAAGAGGAGTACTACAACTCCCATCATGGACAGCCTGTTATTATGGGAGATCAGAGGACATCACAGGAGGAGATTTAAGAGGAGTACTACAACTCCCAGCATGGACAGCCTGTTATTATGGGAGATCAGAGGACATTACAGAAGGAGATATAAGAGGACTACAACTCCCATCATGGACAGCCTGTTATTATGGGAGATCAGAGGATATTACAAAAGGAGATATAAGAGTAGGACTAAAACTCACAGAAAGAAGGTATAAGTGAGCCCCGCCTCCTCCTGACACGTGACAATGATCACAGGTCCTTCATCCACCTGCATCCTCTCCCGTTCTCAGCCCCGCCCCCTTATGACGTCACCGCAGGTCCTTCCCCAGTGCAGCAAACACAGCAGGTCCTTCCCCAGCCCATCCAGCCCTCCCCCGGACTTGGGGCCGGCCGCACCCGCCCCCCCCCGGGTGTCCGGGGGTCGGTGATGTGGCGGGCGCCTGGCTCACTGCTCAGGCAAGTGTCGGGGGCCCCTTGGGCGGCCGCGGGCCCTGGCACTTGCCCGAGTATGCCGGGTGCTGACGCCGGCCCTGGGTAGGAGCTAAGGGGGTTGAGTGAGCAGGAGTGAGGGCAGCCCATACAGTTTTCAGTATAGGAGCCAGCACAGCACAACATCCTGCAATATTACCTCACCAAGTTACCAGACTCGCTATGAGCTGCACTGTTTTCTGTGCCCAGACAGTCTCCAGACTGCAGAAGCTGGTTCTCTCCTCCTCCTGCTGTTGTTTGAAATTACAGTTATACTTTAGGTGGTTCACACAAATTAAATTGCAGGTAAAATCTGGACATTTAGATTTTTTTTGTTGCATATTTAAAACATTTTTATTTAAAATTTTAATTCATTTTTTTCTGTCAGATATTAACATATTACTTCAACGTAATATATATTGCCCCTACTCTGTTTAGCTCTAGTGCAATCAGAGGCCTCTGAGATAAAAGACCACCTTGTGGATTTTGGTGTCTTCTTTTCATTAGGGTATATTTCATGCACCATATTGGGTTCTTAAAGGAGTGCCAACATAACAAATCCCCTCTCCTACAAGTCCAATACCTTTCACATTGTCTATGGTGCCTAGAAAAGTGCCTCCTTTCCACCTCTCTGTTATTTGTTTGCTATCTTGCCAAATCCAAAATAAACAGTAAACTCTGTGGTATCATAATCACCTTGATCCTCTGGAGACCACTCCTATTTGTAGGTAATATATTACTTACACTAACACTCAGCACCTCTCTTCCTGATCTCCAGAAGGACCTGTCCACCTTTGTGGTGCTCTCAAGGCTGCTTGTCAACCAGAAAAAGATGTAAGCATTCAATCACTTCACCTTCTTTCTCTGTTGCATCTTGGAGACCACTCAAGATGCAATTATGTCACAAAACCACAAGTGTGATACGATTAGGTACATTTTTTTGGAGAAACACAGTAGTGCCAGCTTTGGACTGGCATAGAGATAGAGAGATGCCATCTAATAGTGCCATCAACCTACCAGTCACCACCACAGCGGTTTCTCTAAGGCTGGGTTCACACTATGTTTTTGCAATCTGTTTTTCCCATCCATTTTTGCAAAAAACGGATGGGAAAATGGATGCATTTGTGTGTATCCCTTTTGTTCCATTTTCCATTGACTTCTATTATAAAAACGCCTCCTTTTATTTTACATACTTTTTTAACAACAGTACATTTTTGTGTACGTCAAAAAAATGGATGCGTTTTGATCCATTTTCTTTTATAATGAAAGTCAATGAAAAAGCAGATCAAAACGGATGCACAAAAACGGATTGCAAAATTGTAGTGTGAACCCAGCCTAAGTTCTGCACATGGTGGCCTAGTGTTCCAGCAATCATGAGTTGAACATGGACAATATGTAATGTAGCTGCATACATTGCAGGGCTGAACACACTGGGGGAGATTTATCAAACATGGTGTAAAGTGAAACTGGCTCAGTTGCTCCCCCAGCAACCAATCAGATTCCACCTTTCATTCCTCACAGACTATTTGGAAAATGAAAGGTGGAATCTGATTGGTTGCTAAGGGCAACTGAGCAAGTTTCACTTCAAACCATGTTTGATAAATCTCCCCCATTGTGACACGGGTGGAGCCAGGCCAGGACACCCAGCAGACATCCTGATGCCCCTGTGGCTGAACCACCAGTCAGCTTCTAGGCCAGTGTGTCTTATCCCTTTGATCCCACACAAATGTTCTAAAATGAATCATCCTCAGTGGCATCGCTGCTACCAGCAGCCTGGAGGGGGAAAAAGCTGGTATGGTGCACACAGGCACCAAATAGGGCACTGCCCTGACTATTGGATCATCTATGGTATGCCCATTCTCCGTCTCTGTGACGCCACACAACATACATTGCTCTGGTGGTGCTGACTGTAACTAGGGCTTATTTCCTGAGTAGGGCTTGTATTTCAAAAACCCTACAAAATCAAGCTAAGGCTTATTTTTGGGATATGTCTTGTTTTTTAGAAAAACAGAGTTCCAGTTTCTCTATCTGTGATCTTTTATTATTACACAGTTGCCTCATTGTTTAACTATTGCTGAGTAAAGTGTTTTTTTTGTGGGTCTTATGTAGGTTGAAATTAAATTGTGGGACAATGTTTTATATTTGTCAGGATTACTTTTCCCCACCTCCTCTAACTGCTAATATTTAGATCCCAACTCTTTTCACTTGCTTCACCTTCCTCTTAGCTTTTTAGGGTATGGCTTATAAAAGATTTTACTCTTGTCTGCTATTTTTTTTTATATTGCTGGCATAACAGCTCCTTTAGTTGTTTATATAGCGCCAACTGATTCCAAAGCTTTACATAGCTTTGTCAATTTGGTCCCTATCCCCATTAGGTGTCAAGAATCTAAATTCGCCTATCTGTATATTTTGGTGTGGGAGGAAACTTACACAAACATGGGGAGAACATACAAACTCCTTGCAGATGTTGCCCTTGATGGGATTTAAAACAAAGACCCCAGTGCTGCAAGGCTACAGTGCTAACCACCGCGCTGCCCTGCATTGTCTTGGATGTTTTCCTAGATCAACTCCAATTAAATTTTCAAAAACTGTTAAAGGGGTAGTGTGGCGGCCACACAGAAAAAACAACTAAACACAAACCCACACATAATATATACTTACCATCCCACTCTTGACAATCGACGTTCAAATTTCCTGACAGCCGCGTCCCCGCCATCTTCACCCGCCGTCTTCGCTTCCAGGTGCAATGAATGGCAGAGAAAAGGCTCCAGGTGCGCATATACACCAGCAGCCTTTTCTACTCCCATTCACTGCTGTGGAAGACAGTGAAGAGGAAGAAGACAAGGACCGCCCCCTGCTGTGATGACATCAACCCAAGATGGTGCCAGGGAGAAGAGGACAGGGTCAACAGTGATTTGGTATGTATACTTTATTTAACTTCTGGGGGGGGGGGTTTCAACCAGCACAAGTCAGAAAATCTGCCTTCAGGATACTGGACCTGGATTTCTGGTAAGTACAGCTTTGTTTTACAGCATGATAACAAAAAAAATGAATGTATATTACACACTTCCATTATTTTACTACTGTCTACTGTTGATTTAGATTTTGAAAGTTATAATGACAGTGACACTTAAAGTATTCTGAAATGTTCTGGGATCTGGAAAGGACCTATGCCTTTCCTGCAATCTGAATACCTTTATGTAGTGTTTTATAGACACAGCCCAAGCACCATCCCTCCTTTCCCTTCTGTGGATTCATCATCTTCCCCTGTTTGGTTATTCTAACTAGTGCTCCTCCCTGAACCGTAGTGCTCTTTCCTTATGGACTCCATCTTTATGATAGTCTTGGCCCTGATAGGCCATCCTGGAACAGTTCTTTAAAAGTCAACAACAATTTATGAAACTTTCAATAAAAACATGTTAAAAAAGTATTAGTATAAGCGGATGTATATAAATAAATGTGACTAAACACAACACTTCAAATAAACATACTAAATGCAAATGTAAAAAACACCTATATTCCTAGAAAATTGCATAAATAAATAACCTATATTTTACTGATACTCAGTATCGATTCAAACACCTAACACCAATAGATATACTGTGTATCCAATCCTGTAACTACAAAAGTCACTCACAAATGAGATTTTGCAAATAACACAATTTTATTTATTCCATCACAAAAAAGAACAACAATTAAAATACAAGACCTTGGAGGTGGGAGACCCCACTACTGGGACTATCGTAGCTATGTATAGATCCAAAGTGCATGTGCATATTTGTAAACATCATAACAAACCCATTCAGCATCAGTGCATATAATAAATAAAGTGCCAGTGCTCTATTGCCTTGATATGCTGAACAAGGAAAAAATACGAAATATAATATTGCACATGTCACCAAGTTACCCCAAACGTATATTGTCCCAGTCCGCTGGCCTCCCACCTCACTCCAACGTCGTTTCGCACCGCTTCTTCAGGGAGTCATTCAGAAGAGATTGTTATAAAGCTGTGTTTACATAAATTCAGTGGTTTTGTTAGGCTTGGGCTCCTGGAAAATTTCCAAGATACTGTCAGTCTGAAGCCCAGCACTGTAATGAAAGTAAACCACTATGTATGTATGTATGTACATTTTATATACAGAAGCAAAAAGTATAAACTCCTCCATGCAGTAGGACCACAGCTTGCAGTATGCCCCTGTAACGCCTGGAGTAGTGGATCCACTGGACCGGCACCAGCGATGGCACAAACCTCACCAGGGAGCGGAGTCTAAGGGGCCGCTGGTTTTCACCAGAGCCCGCCGCAAGGCGGGATGGACTTGCTGCGGCAGGCGACCCCCAGGTCGCTACCCCTGGCTTGGTTGCTGGTGTCGGCAGGCGAGGCGTGGCAGGAGATGGCACAGGCAATAGTCTGCAGATGAGAGAGCACGTGACAGGCTGGACACGGGAACAGGTGGAGTGACAGGGGAACAGGAACCAGGAACAGGGACTTGGGACCAGGTAACGGACAGGACTCAGGAACAGGGACTTGGGACCAGGTAACGGACAGGACACAGGAACAACCGGGAGCTGGGCCAAACGCTATGGGAAGCATGTAGAGGCTCCAACACAGGGAACAAGGCAAGCTGGGATTTATAGGGGAGTGATTAGGTGCAACTACCAATTAGGAGCGCACTGCCCCTTTAAATCTGAGACAGCCGGCGCGCGCGCGCCCTAGGAGGCGGGGACGCGCGCGCCGGCCGGCACAGCGGGAGACAGGAGCGTGGAGTGGTGAGGCGCCCCCCGGGGCCGAGGTGATAGCAGCGCCGGGTCCCCGACTATGGACACCGGCTGCTGCATGGGGCAGGAAGCGGTCGCGGCGGCGGCCCGGAACGCGGGGCGCCGCCGCGGCTGTGACAGTACCCCCCCCCTTTGGCCTCCCCCTCTTTCTTGCCTGCAGATGGCACAGGAAGCCACAAAGTCTTTGACATCTTGAAACAAACTGGACCACCAGTAGTGGCGAGAGATCCGTTGGCCGGTCTTACGGACTCCAGGGTGCCCGGCCTCCAACGAGGAATGACCCCACTTCAAAATACCTCTTCGAAGCGCAGGGTGAACATGAGTCTTTCCGGGGGGTACTCTCCGAAGCGAGGAGGTGACGACTGGTGCTAGGCGATCAGGCGGTAAAACATGGCAAGGGACTGTGGGTCTGTGGACGAGGACCTTCTGTAAGTTCTCCCGGTGGTGAGAGGACCCGACCTTAGTCTTGGGTACGGAGAGAGGGTACACCTCGGCAGAGAAGGCATCCGCCGAGTCTTGGTCTTCTGCCGGTAGGTCAGATAGAGGCTTGGCTGGGACAGGAAACGACATAGTACACTTGGTCTGAGGTGACCTGAGACACTGGTTGGAACAGTCCTGACCCCAACTGAGAATCTCCCCGGTTCTCCAGTCCAGTTGAGGGGCATGTTCTTGCAGCCACGGGAGTCCCAGGAGGACCGCGGGGGCAGAATGGGGCAGGACGTAGAAGGATATCTCTTCTTGATGTAAAGGACCCACCTGGAGGACTAAAGGTGCGGTCTGGTAGTACACACGGTCGGTAAGAATTTCGCCTGTGACCGAGGAGATAGTCAGGGGCCTGGCTAGTCGGGTCACGGGTAGCCGCCATCTTTGGACCAATGTTGCCGCAATAAAACTGCCTGCTGACCCAGAATCGAGGAAGGCAGTAGTCTGATGATTTCGTCCTGAGAGAGTCCGGATGGAAACTGGCATAGACAGACTTGGAATGGTGGCATTCACACCTAGGGACACCTGTCCCACCGGACCTAGGTGCGAGCATTTTCCGGATGTTTGGGGACGTAGGGGACATCCCAGCCGGAAGTGATCGGAACCACCGCAATAGAGACAGAGATTCTGCTCCAGGCGCCGGATTCTTTCATCAGGCGTCAGGTGAGCCCGTTCCACCTGCATAGGAATCTCAGGAGAGGGTTGGGACATCGAAAGGTCAGGATTCTGGAAAACCGGCGCCAGCTGGGGATGGCGACGGGAACGGGTTAGTAAATGTTCATGCCGAACCTCCTCCTCCCTCTCCGAAAAACGAGTATCAACTCGGGTGGCCAGTAGAATGAGTTCGTTCAGGGAGGTAGGCAGGTCTCGGGCAGCGAGCACGTCTCTCACACGACTAGACAGGCCCTTCTTGAAGGTGGCCAATAGGGCGGCCTCGTTCCAGTCCAATTCGGCTGCCAGGGTGCGGAACTGGATGGCGTAGTCACCAACAGAGGAGCTGCCTTGAGAGAGGTTGAGGAGAGCAGTCTCGGCTGAAGAAGCACGGGCAGGTTCCTCAAAGACGGAGCGAAACTCGAATAGGAAGGCCCGGAGATTGGCAGCAACTGGATCATCACGGTCCCACAGTGGCGTGGCCCAGGCCAGGGCTCTACCTTCTAATAGGCTGATGATGAAAGCCACTTTAGAGCGCTCGGTGGAAAACTGACTACTCAAAAGTTCAATGTGCATGGTGCACTGAGTCAAGAATCCTCTGCACAACTTAGAGTCCCCAGAGTACTTGCTTGGGAGGGCCAGTCGGAGTGAAGAAGAAGCGTCAGGAGGTGGTGTGCGCTGGGCAGTAGTCTGCTGCTGTAAGGCGGCAGTGAGTTGCTGGATCTGCTGTGACTGTTTCTGGATTTGTTGCGCCTGCTGAGTGACCACTCTGGCGACGTCACGGAGATCGGGCACCTCGCCGGGATCCATGGTTGGAGCCTACTGTAACGCCTGGAGTAGTGGATCCACTGGACCGGCACCAGCGATGGCACAAACCTCACCAGGGAGCGGAGTCTAAGGGGCCGCTGGTTTTCACCAGAGCCCGCCGCAAGGCGGGATGGACTTGCTGCGGCAGGCGACCCCCAGGTCGCTACCCCTGGCTTGGTTGCTGGTGTCGGCAGGCGAGGCGTGGCAGGAGATGGCACAGGCAATAGTCTGCAGATGAGAGAGCACGTGACAGGCTGGACACGGGAACAGGTGGAGTGACAGGGGAACAGGAACCAGGAACAGGGACTTGGGACCAGGTAACGGACAGGACTCAGGAACAGGGACTTGGGACCAGGTAACGGACAGGACACAGGAACAACCGGGAGCTGGGCCAAACGCTATGGGAAGCATGTAGAGGCTCCAACACAGGGAACAAGGCAAGCTGGGATTTATAGGGGAGTGATTAGGTGCAACTACCAATTAGGAGCGCACTGCCCCTTTAAATCTGAGACAGCCGGCGCGCGCGCGCCCTAGGAGGCGGGGACGCGCGCGCCGGCCGGCACAGCGGGAGACAGGAGCGTGGAGAGGTGAGGCGCCCCCCGGGGCCGAGGTGATAGCAGCGCCGGGTCCCCAACTATGGACACCGGCTGCTGCATGGGGCAGGAAGCGGTCGCGGCGGCGGCCCGGAACGCGGGACGCCGCCGCGGCTGTGACAGCCCCCACAAAAGATTATGGAAAAAGATTGAGTCTACATATACAGATTACTGGCTGCTTACTTTCCTTAGTTGGTGGTATATGGCATGTTAATAATAACCTTTAAAGCAAAAGGTACTGTAAATCCATGTAAATCTTTGAAGAAAGAAATTGAAAACAATTATATAAAGGGAAAATTGAATTAATAGGCAAAAAAAGACCACCTGGTCTATCTAGTCTGCCTTTTTAGTATTTCCTTTCTTATTATCTTAGGATATATATAGGTTTATTTATAGTTACTTTAGATAACCCCTTTGAATTAGTTGTTATGCAGAATAGATTCATCAGTTAAACGGAAAAAAAAAAGAAACAAAAGTTAGTAATTGATACAATGATGCCCTCTAGTGTTACAATGTCAGTACATGATAATAGAAAAGATAATAACATTGTGCTACAACCAACAATAAGGCTAACAATCCTAAAGTGCCCCTACATTACATTTTTTTCTAGAATGTGGTGACCAAAAAGTGATAAACATATCTGCTATTATTTTTTGTCTATATTTTTTATTCAAAAAGTTGGGGTGATGTAATCACGGAGAGGAGATCCCTTCTTCTGAGCTGGCCAGGGCTCAGCATCGGAATGACACTGATCCCGACTCAGCAATCAATGTATCTGCTGCAGACCAGACTAATACAGTACTGATCCAATTAACTAGTTCTGTATAATGTATTCTACACTGATCTATATGATAGCTCAGTGTAGTTGTATTAGAAGTCCCCCAGGGGGCATCTAATTAATGTGTGTAAAAAAAAACACACGTTTTTTATTACTAAATAATCCCCTCCCCTAATAAAAATTTGAATCACCCCCCTTTTCCCATTTTATAAATAAAAATAAATAAATAAATAAACAAATTAACATATTTGGTATTGCCGCGTGCATAATCGCCTGAACTATTAAATTATCACATTCCTGATGTCGCACAGTAAACAGCGTATGCACAAAATCCCGCCAAAGTGCAAAATTCAGAATCGTAGAATGTTTAAAAAAAGTGATGAAAAACTTGCTCATACAAAAACAAGTGATGAAAAACTTGCTCATACAAAAACAAGGAACCAATAGAAAGAACAGATCATGGCCCAAAAAATTACACCTCACACAGCCCCATAGACCAAAGGATAAAAGCGTTATAAGAATCGGAATAGAGCAATTTTAAACACATTTAGTTTTTTTTTAAAGGTTTTATTTTTTTTAAAAGCCATCAAATAAAATAAAAGTTATCCAAGTTACATATCTGGGGAACATAGATAACATGTCAGTTTTACCATAGGGCGAACGGCATAAACACGAAACTCCTCAAAATAAAAAGAATTGCACCTTTTTTTTAACTGCACAAATAATTTTTTTCTGGTTTTGTAGCATATTTTGTGGAAAAATTAAGTCTGTAATTGCAAAGTATAACCTCCTGCAGAGCCGATGTCACAACCCGGTTGATGGGCAGCCCACTCAGCCAGGCAGTTACTGGGGCAGCATACCGCTGCCATCACTGATTGGCTGAGAGGGCCGCCCATCGGCCGGGACAGGCATTTTCCCTTGAGTTGTGAAGTCATCAGAACTCTGGGGCAAATGCCTTCTGGCAGGTGTGCCTGGACCTGTCACGCAGGGCATCACAGGCACAGGGAGAGGTAAGCAATGATTTATTGTTATGTTCTCTGCCATCTGTGACATTTTTGCAATGGCCAGCCTTCTCTTTTGATGATTGCCCCTCTTTACCCTATGTAAAAAACCCACACCTCTCACTACGTAAAAACACAAAACACAATCCAAATCCAGTAGTATAAAACACAATCAGTATATAAATACAATAGGGGGAATTTACTAAGACCAGTAATACTCAACAACCCCTACATGTCGGGAGTCAGGCCCTCTCTATACCCACTGGCTCCTGGCTGCTATCAGCAAAGGAGAAAGCTGAAGCTAATTGCCAGCACTGAGTGATTTCTGAATTCAGAATTTAAACATTCACAGAGTGTGTAGTTAATTGTGCAGTGTGATTGTGGAGAGCCAATCCTTTGTCACAGTAGCATGAAGCCTCTGTTAGGCCTCCATGACTGCAATGACTGCAAGTGATCAAAAAGTCGCATGTACACAATCAAGATACTGATAGAAAGAACAGATCATGTTGCAAAAAATGACACCTCATCCCCCCCCCCCCATATCGTTACATATCGTTGTAATCGTACTGACTTGAGGAACATATATAACATGTCAGTTTTACCATAGGGCAAATGGCGTAAACATGAAAGCCTCAAATGAAAACAAATTCCTTTTTTCTCTGGTTTCACAGCATATTTTATGGAAAGATTACATCTGTCATACAAATAGTGGCGCAAAAAATAAGGGCTCATGTGGGTCTGTAGGTGAAAAAATGCATGCGCTACGGCCATTTAAACACGGGGAGGAAAAAAACAAAACCGCAAAAATGAAAAGTAGCACGGTCCTGAAGGGGTTAATACACCTTGCCTACAGCTGGGTGTACTATAGAGTTTGGATCTAACAGGGAGATCCAAATCCATCTGACCTGCGGTCTTACGTCTCAGTGGCACATACGCAGTAATAGACAGTGAAAGCAACTCCGTACCCACAATCT
Source organism: Dendropsophus ebraccatus (assembly GCF_027789765.1). Taxonomy (NCBI): domain Eukaryota; kingdom Metazoa; phylum Chordata; class Amphibia; order Anura; family Hylidae; genus Dendropsophus; species Dendropsophus ebraccatus. Next base: position 90,388,984 of record NC_091454.1, on the reverse strand, counting down.
GACCCCCCCCCCCAAACCACTTGTACCTTCAGATAGCTGCTTTTAATCCAAGATCTGTCCTGGGGTTTGTGCAGCAGGTGATGCAGTTATTGTCCTAAAAAACAACTTTTAAACTTGCAGCCCCATGCCCAACGGGAGTATCTGTGCCCTAACTTTGCACCACCCCTCCGTCCCTCCTCCCCACCCTCTTCATCATTAGGAATGTCACTGAAACATTTACTCCTGTCTGAACATTGCACAGCTGCTTAACGATCCTGCCCATGTGCCGGGCTGACACAGCTGATGAATAGGAGGCAATCTGCTGGAGCATTCCTAATAATGAGGAGGCTGACAGTTTAAAAGTTGTTTTTTTTGGACAATAACTGCATCACCTGCCGAACGGACCCCAGGACAGATCTTGGATTAAAAGCAGATATCTGAAGGTACAAGTGGTTTGGGGGTCAGATTGTGGGTACAGAGTCGCTTGAAGTCTTTTACCCCCTGCACCCACATTGACACCTCCCTGCTGCTGAGATTTTTACGACGCTGACAACACAGACAGCTCTGGTGAGAGCAGATCAAGAGACCACAGTTTTACTGTGTCGCAGCGCCTGCTACACTGAGACATAAGATGGTACTTACCATGCATATAAAATGCTCTCTTGGAGAATGTCACAAGGGGGGATGTGCATTACAGCGCTGGACTGAGGCAGGCAGAGGGCGTGCAATGGACGCAAAGCCCCTCCTAGTGACACTGGCCTCTGATGAAGAAAACTAATTTCTAATCTTAAGAAAAAGAAAACCTTAACAAAGGTATTTTCAGTATTTGCTGCACACAGACTTAGGCTGGGTTCACACTACGTATATTTCAGTCAGTATTGTGTCCTCATATTGCAACCAAAACCAGGAGTGGATTAAAAACACAGAAAGGATCTGTTCACACAATGTTGAAATTGAGTGGATGGCCGCCATTTAATGGCAAATATTTGCTGTTATTTTAAAACAACGGCTGTTGTAGTGAAATAATGGCAGTTATTTACCTTTATATGGCGGCCATCCACTCAATTTCAACATTGTGTGAACAGAGCCTTTCTGTGTTTTTAATCCACTCCTGGTTTTGGTTGCAATATGAGGACCACAATACTGACTGAAATATACGTAGTGTGAACCCAGCCTAAAAGACTAATAAATGGGGGGACAGTATCATTAGAGGGTAGTGTTCCCATATTTGCTGCAGAGCGAACACATAAACTTCAGCGTTTCCTCCCAAAAATGTAGAACAAAGCCTAAGGGGCCTATTCCACGGAGTGATAATCGGCCCGATTATCGCTTTGTGAAATAAAGAGATTGATCAGCCGATGATCGTGTCATCGGTTGATCGTTCATTTAGGTTCTAACCTAAAACCATCGGTCGCCATCCGCGCATCGCAACGAGGAATAGCGGGCACGGTGGGCGACCGACGATTTCAAAACATCATACATTACCTGTCCAGGCGCAGGTCTCCTCCTTCTCCCGGGCTGCAGCAGCTTCGGAGCGGCCTGTCTGAGCTGACAGAGCGCTCAGCCAATCACTGGCCGGGAACGCCACGGCCAGTAATTGGCTGAGCGGTCAGACAGGCCGCTCCGAAGCTGCTGCAGCCCGGAACCGGGAGAAGGAGAAGACCTGCGCCTGGACAGGTAATGTATGAAACAAGGGCTGCAAGGACATGGGTAACGATGTCCCTGCAGCCCTCGCTAACGATTGTCGGGCGGTGGAATAGGCCCAGTAAACGAGCGCCGATCTAGCAGATCTGTGCTCATTTACAACGTCGATCGGGCCCTGCTCAGCCCGTGGAATAGGACCCTAAAGGTCCATTTACACAGAAAGATTATCGGACAGATTATCTGCCAAAGATTTGAAGCCAAAGCCAGGAATGGATTTGAAAAGAGGAGAAATCTCAGGCTTTCCTTTATGACCTGATCTCTGTTTATAGTCTGTTTCTGGCTTTGGCTTCAAATCTTTGGCTTCAAAACTTTGGCCGATAATGTTTCTATGTAAATGGACCCTAAGGTCTGGGCTCCACAGAATCTTATTGCAGCTACCAATTGATTGACATCTGCCATTCACAAAATTGCTGACAACCGGCAGTATTGATTTTAATACAGCTGTAGCCCTATAGCAATACACAAGCGTCAGAATGATCCAAGCCTTATCCCTTCAGAGCTGGAAACTCTTCATCCAACACGGCCACGCCCATCATAGCCACTAACCACGCCCTGGTCGGAGAGGCCACGCCTCCTATGCGTCAGCCATTCTCTCCTTCCCACCCACGAGTTACTTTTATTAGTTCTGAACACTATGTGGCGTTTATAGCTTCTTACAAACAGATCAAATTGCGAAGCCCTTTGATTCCTGTAGCTCCTCCCCACTGTTAGAGCAGCCATCTTTGATTTGGGCAGAAGTTACACTGCAGGAGACAAGCCCGCCCTCTAACTAACAGTGAATGAAACACTGTGACGTGTCCAGATGTGGCGCTGCTGCGCATGCGCTGAAGTTGAGCCACTGTAAGGGGCGGGGCTATCAGTAGTGAGCCCTGTGTACCGGCTTGTAGCTTCTAGCCCCGCTATGTGACTGCCCCCTGTACCCTATGCTGCCCTCAGTGCCCTGCAGTCCGGGGAAGGCGCCAGTACTGTGTGCTCTCAGCTTAGTGCCGGGATTGTGTCCTCAGCATGCCTGCACCCTGGAGGATAGCAGCCGGCCTCATGGTAAACCTGCTGGCATCGATCTGCATCGTCTTCATCAATAAGTGGATCTATGTCCATCATGGCTTCCCCAACATGAGCCTGACCCTGGTGCACTTTGTGGTGACCTGGCTGGGGCTGTATCTGTGCCAGAGATGTGGGCTCTTCTGCCCCAAGAGTCTTCCTGCCTCTAAGGTGCTGCTCCTGGCTCTCAGCTTCTGTGGATTCGTGGTCTTCACCAACTTGTCCCTGCAGAACAACACCATAGGCACCTACCAGCTGGCCAAAGTGATGACCACGCCGGTCATCATCCTCATCCAGACCCTGTGCTATGGGAAGCGCTTCTCCCTGCGGATCCAGCTCACCTTGGTGAGTGCCTGCATCTCTACCTGTATGGGGGGTGGGGGTAGCTAGACTACTGATGCTTGTGCTGGATGCTCTGCTACTCCCAGGCTGGGATACTGTAGAGGTTAGCGCCCATTCCCAGACATATCATCCAGACCCTGTGCTATGGGAAGCGCTTCTCCCTGCGGATCCAGCTCACCCTGGTGAGTGCCTGCATCTCTACCTGTATGGAAGGTGGGGGTAGCTAGACTACTGATGCTTGTGCTGGATGCTCTGCTACTCCCAGGCTGGGATACTGTAGAGGTTAGCGCCCATTCCCAGACATATCATCCAGACCCTGTGCTATAGGAAGCGCTTCTCCCTGCGGATCCAGCTCACCCTGGTGAGTGCCTGCATCTCTACCTGTATGGGGGGTGGGGGTAGCTAGACTACTGATGCTTGTGCTGGATGCTCTGCTACTCCCAGACTGGGATACTGTAGAGGTTAGCGCCCATTCCCAGACATATCATCCAGACCCTGTGCTATGGGAAGCGCTTCTCCCTGCGGATCCAGCTCACCCTGGTGAGTGCCTGCATCTCTACCTGTATGGGGGGTGGGGGTAGCTAGACTACTGATGCTTGTGCTGAATGCTCTGCTACTCCCAGGCTGGGATACTGTAGAGGTTATCGCCCATTCCCAGACATATCATCCAGACCCTGTGCCATAGGAAGCGCTTCTCCCTGCGGATCCAGCTCACCCTGGTGAGTGCCTGCATCTCTACCTGTATGGGGGGTGGGGGTAGCTAGACTACTGATGCTTGTGCTGGATGCTCTGCTACTCTCAGGCTGCGATACTGTAGAGGTTATCGCCCATTCCCAGACATATCATCCAGACACAGTGCTATGGAAAGCGCTTCTCCCTGCGGATAAGATTTGTATTTCTGCCATGGAAGTCTTAGGATTGCTGCTAGAGATGAGGGAGAGGTTGCATTTTTGCCAAGTTTGTCCATCTCTTATTGTAGCCAGACAATCCAGCTTACCTGGCCTCCTATAGCACTGGGATGTATTGTCAGAGATTTTTTGTATTGCTTCTTTATTATTTTCACACTATTCCCAGCCACGTAAACATTTTCTTTACTCCCTGGACAAGCTCTTTAGTAGAGAGGTCAAGAGCAGCAACACATTTGCATCATTTCTATCCCATGTGAAAGGGTGTTCAGGGGTAACAAAAAAATGTATATCCCTGGAGATAAAAATAATGAAAAGTCCAATACTCTTACCCCTATCCCCTCCAGCAGCTACTGTAAGTTCCAGGTCCCCACTCATGAATGCTACTTTCTGGTTGCTGTGATGTGTCATCCCCACAAAATCTGCCCTTAGCCAATCACTGGCCCCAACAGTGTTCTGACACAGTCAGTGATTGACTGAGCTACACTTCCAGCAAGAACAAGGTGGCCCAGGAACCAAGAAAACACGGTGTTGGAGCAGGAGCTGTGGGGAATCAAGATAGCAGAGTAGTGCTTCTTTAATATTTTGGTACCAACCCCACTCAGTATCTTCTGACATGAGACTTAAGCCTCATCCACACATCAGTTTCAGAGATTTGTAATTTACTACATTACTGTAATTCACAAAAAAAAATAATAATCCAGTATTCCAATACTTATAAAGCTGCTGTATGCCCTGCAGGATGTTTCGTATTCTTTATGGTCTGACACAGTGCTCCCTGCTGCCTCCTCTGTCCTTGGCAAGAACTCCCCAGAGCAGTAGAAAATGCCTGTAGAAAACCTCTCCTGCTCTCCACACTGGAAAGTATACATTACTTCTGTCACGTATAGTGATCTTTCAGCTGCACGTAACTGCCCGGGCAGTTGATAAGTACTGGAAGACTTAAGATTTTTTTTAAAAGAAGGAAATAATATATCTCTGGCACCAGTTGAAAGAGTTCTGGAGTACCCCTTTAATTCCCTTCAGATTTACATGGCCCATGATTGGAAATGGCACATCCCATGGCTGTGTGGACGAGTGAGGAAAGGTAACTCCTTTTCTGCTCCTGAACAACACCTTTAAAGGGGTATTCCCATCTCAACTAGTTAAAGGAGGAGTTCTGTAAAATTGAAAAAGGTAAAAAGCCAGGGAGGTGCAGGAAAATAATAAACAATATATTTTTGCCCATACCCATAGCGCCGCTCCAGGGTCCCATTGACAGCCGCTGACCACCTGCTGCTCTTCCAGCTGCAACGACGCATACCTGGGTAATCGATTGCCCACTTATCCAATCAGTGACTGGTATGGGACACCACCCCCGTCACTGACTGGCTGAGCGGGCGAACGCTCTGCCCGGGCAGTTACGTTGCAGCTGAAAGATCACTATACGTGACATACCTGGATTCCAGATGGAAGTTACATCTGGCGGGCGTCAGCGGGAACCGGGAGCGTCACGGAGGCATAGGGACAGGTAAATGTACTTTGTTTATTATTTTCCCACACCCCCCTGCCTTCCTCCCTTTTTTCAATTTCATTGGATTTCTTCTTTAACTAGACTATATAGTTAAACTTGTAGAGCTTATAGAGGATAGAAAATTTTTGCACAAAGATTCATTTTTCAAACTTGCCTCCTTCTCCGGATGTGTCTCTCTTTTCCTCCTGTTGTTGACAGCTTGTTGTATATATTCTCTTTAATTCTCTCCTTTTTTCCTCATATTCCTTGCAGGTCCCTATCACATTAGGAGTGTTTCTAAACTCTTACTATGACGTGAAGTTTAATGTTTTGGGAATGGTGTTTGCTTCCTTGGGTGTTCTTGTCACATCTCTTTACCAAGTGGTTTGTATTTTCCTTTTTTTCTATTTGTGTAATAAGTTATTGTCTAATGGTGAAATATAGTTTTGGACTGTTTAAAACATCTATAATTTTCCTTAATACAAAGCAGCTTCTGTCTGCAACTATATATGTCATGAAAACTGGCCACTGTTAGTGGTATAAAACAGTACAGCAACTTAGGACATCTGCTAAGGGAACCAGCTGGCCACCATATTATTAAAAAAAAACCTAAAATGCTGTACAGTATAGCAATATTGTTGCCCAAGTTCATGGATAAACTATCAGCATTTGTGTATAGTGGTCACTTGAGTATAACATTACTATACAGTCTATTGAAATAAGGCTTCTGATATCCTTTCTTCCTCCAAACCTGGTGGCCATACAAGAGTAAGGAACAAGTTCTTGCCTCCCCTCAATAATTCTGCACCCTATGGCCTGCCTGTGGTACCCAAGCATCTTACCACAGTGATGGTGAAAGCTATAAGCTTTATTAACCCCTTAACATCAGGCACATATTTATAGCACCGCCATATTTTGCCTTTGCATTTAGGGGGACAAAGCAGGCTCGGGAGCTGTGGCCAAGTTATCTGCAGTTTGTGTAAGCTGTGAATTATAGCTAAAACTTGGCTTCAGTGGCAAATTGTTTATAGCTCAAATAGTGAGGTCAATAAGGGGACTAGGGGATCTAAGCAAATAGGGGGAGCGTGCACCCTCTGTTACCCCATTGGCACACCACAGGGGCTGATGGGTTTCCATGGCAGTCAGGCCCCTAATGAAGGACACTATTGTATGTCTTCTGTATATGCCTGATAGGATGACTGCATGACAGAGCACTGCATAACAGGAGGATTGCAGTACATTAAAATAATTGTGTACATTGTTCATACATTGTTGCATCCATATAAATGACATGTCTGACTGCATTTGAATATTCTTTAATAAAAAAAATGCCAATCCTTCTTTCACCTCAACATCATTTGATGGTGAGAGCCAGAAGGCTTCCATACATATTAGAAGGGTCAGGGCCGCCATCAGGGGCCCGAGCTCAGACTAGCATCCAGGGGGGCCCGGCCATCCAGCCTCCCTGCATGTAAGCTCCTGACAGCTGTACCGCACAGGCAGGAAGACACAGGGACCTCTCCTCACTCCCCCCAGGCCTTCTCCTGTTCCTCACTCCCCCGGCCCCTCCCTCACCCCTCAGACCTTCTCTGGCTACTTCCTCCTGTGCTGGGATGTAGGAGGAGAAGGAGGGGTGTGCATGTGTGCTGATGTATGTATATGTACATGGGTGCTGTTGTGTGTATGTGAGCATGTGTGCTGATGTATGTATATGTACATGGGTGCTGATGTGTGTATGTGTGCTGATGTGTGTATGTGTACTTGGGTGCTTATGTGTGTATGTGTACTTGGGTGCTTATGTGTGTATGTGAACTTGGGTGCTGATGTGTGTATGTGTACTTGGGTGCTGATGTGTGTATGTGTGCTGATGTGTGTATGTGTACATGGGTGCTGATGTGTGTATGTGTGCTGATGTGTGTGTATATATACTTGGGTGCTGATGTGTGTATGTGTGCTGCTGTGTGTATGTGTGCTGATGTGTGTATGTGTACTTGGGTGCTGATGTGTGTATGTGTGCTGATGTGTGTATGTGTACTTGGGTGCTGATGTGTGTATGTGTGCTGATGTGTGTATGTGTACATGGGTGCTGCTGTGTGTATTTGTGCTGATGTGTGTATGTGTACTTGGGTGCTGATGTGTGCTGATGTATGTATATGTACATGGGTGCTGATGTGTGTATGTGTGCTGATGTATGTATATGTACATGGGTGCTGATGTGTGTATGTGTGCTGATGTGTGTATGTGTGATGATGTGTGTATGTGTACTTGGGTGCTGATGTGTATGTGTACTTGGGTGCTGATGTGTGTATGTGTACTTGGGTGCTGATGTGTGTGTGTGTGCGCATGTTTGCTGATGTGTGTATGTGTACTTAGGTACTGATGTGTGTATGTGTACTTGGGTGCTGATGTGTGTGTGTGTGCGCATGTTTGCTGATGTGTATGTATGTATGTGTATTTTGTGTGTGCGCATATTTGTATATCGTTCTAGTGTGAACTCACAATACAGCACCCATAGAATTCATTTATATATCTCTGTGCAAACATGTAAAATATAGGGAACAGTATTTTGCTTTCTGGAGGCCTCATCTAATAGCACAGCATGTCTATGGGTCTGTAATAAAATACCACTATAGGGGTCGCCTATCTCTTAGGCCAGGCTTATATATGTCCAGTATAGTTGCTACCCAGGCTGGTTGCCCTGGATGATAAAGCATTGCATGTAGCAACTAGGCCAGATCATCTATAGTTCCAGCACTGTGCCTTGTCAGCCTATGGAGCACAGGATAGGACGCAAGGGATCCAGCTTGTATTGGATATTCCCCTCTTAGGCTCCGTTCACACGGAGTAAAACCGGCGCAATCTCGCCAGCCTCAGTGTCATAATGACAGTCTATGGGAGGCTCGCACATCTCCTCTCTCCACGTCATGCCCATTCTTCATTGTGGAGAGAGGAGGCGCGCAAACCTCCCATAGACTGTCATTATGACACTGAGGCTGGCGGAATTCCACCAGTTTTACTTTGTGTGAACGGAGGCTAAGAAGGCTCCAAATCATCCAGCATATCTGATCACTGCCTTAGGAGTAATAAGGTGGGAAAAGTGCACAGTTGCTTTTAGATTAAAACGTTCCATTATACAACAAATTCTGACACAGTGCTCTCTGCTGCCACCTCTGTCCATGTCAGGAAATGCCCAGAGCTGGAGAGGTTTCTATGGGGATTTGCTGCTGCTCTGGACAGTTCCTGACATGGACAGAGGTGGCAGCAGAGAGCATGGAGCTCGGCTGGCGTGTGAAGTTTCCAAAGAAACCCAGTCTTCCCGAGGGATCTGCACGCCACATCAGACACATTAGTCAAAGATACATCCCATAATTTTTGTTAATTAGGGGGCCCAAGCACTTCGGCTGTATGGGGCCCCGAAATTTCTGATGGCGGCCCTGAGAAGGGTGGCCGCTGCAAACAACTTCTGTGTATGGGGGCTTTTTGTGCCAAAGAGAAAAGAAGCTATTGCTAAATATGTGCTCACAAAGAGGAAAGCAATGACAGATAGTAGTTTGCCCTCTACCCACATAACTTTTTCTTTCCTGTTTGGATTTTTCATTTATTTGCAGTGGGTTGGAGCCAAACAACATGAGCTACAAGTGAACTCCATGCAGCTGCTGTATTACCAAGCACCTTTATCTTCTGGTATGCTGCTCTCTGTTATACCATTCTTTGAACCTATAGTTGGAGAAGGCGGGATATTTGGACCATGGTCATTTACAGCCCTGGTAAGTTTTAATCCTGTTTGGTGCAGGAACATTCAAGAACAAGCTGCTTGTAACCAGCTGTATATTTGTTCTTTCTTACAGGTGATGGTTCTTCTGTCTGGAGTTATTGCATTCACAGTAAACCTGTCCATCTACTGGATCATTGGCAATACCTCACCAGTCACGTATCCTTTTTACACTGGTTGTCTTCTAAATAGCAAATTTTATGGCTTAACTGTGTTTTACACATTGCTCTTTCATTGCTGTACTGTTGCAGTAACAAGACTGCATAGGGCCCTATTATACAGGGAATCATTGACCAAACAGGCTGATATCACCCTATGTAATAGGGTCAGACATAATCCAACAAACAAGCAAATGCACGCTTGTTGGTTGATTGTGTTATTTTGACCCATCAAAAAATCATTACCTGTGTGATAGGTAATGTGTAGCTGACAACTGTTAACAGCAAAGGTCTGTAGGAATGATGCAGTGATTGTTGGTGCGGCCCTCCCCATGCTATGCCTAGTAAAAGCTCTGAAATGAGCTCCCATCTACGAGATTGGTACCCCTTTACAGCTCAAAATCAGGCTGCATAAGGGCCCTTTTCTTGTATTTTGGCTCGAAACATGGATGGAACCTTATTACAACCTGCTGCTCAAAAAGCATCCAAGAACCACATGGCTAGCGTTTATCTAAATGGCTACTATGTAATACTATAGTATTTCCTTTACTGGTCACAGCTTCCCCTTGGAAAATCAGCTCTTAAGACTCTTAGAAGGAGACCTGTCACCCCCTGTGCCGGGGTGACAGGCTCCCGACCCCCCGTTAAAGCCCCCTATACTCGCGTGATCCCGCCTGGTCCCGCTTCCTGAGCTGGTCGGGTCACGGAGATATCAGCGCCCGAACGCCGGCGCACACGCTGACAGGAGAGTCCAACGCTTATAGAGAATGAATGGGGAGTCCGATGCTCCGTCATTCTCTATGGGCATCGGACTCTCCTGTCAGCGCGCGCGCCGGGCTTCGGGCGCTCTTATCTCCGTGACCCGACCGGATCAGGAAGCGGGACCCGGCGGGATCACGTGAGTATAGGGGGGTCGGGAGCCTGTCACTCCGGCACGGGGGGTGACAGGTCCTCTTTAAAGGGAACCAATCACACAAAAATTGGCCATAAAGCTAAGGAAACGTGCTGGTACATCAGCCAGCACGCTTCCTAACCATCCCCCTGTACCCCCCCCCCCCCCCGTCCCATGAACATTCAGCCTGCAAAGTTAGTTTAATAGTGTCCCGCGCTCTATGAAAATTACCATACAAGTAGTCACGGTGGGCGGGACGGCTGTTCGAGTAGTCACAGTGGGCGGGGGTTTCGTCAAGTAGTCACTGGGTCTTGGACCGGCTCCGGCGCTGTATTCACGTCCCTCCGGGCGTGTTGTAAAGCGGCGCCTGGCGACGTCACTCAGGGGGGGCGGCATCGCACGTCGGCCACACCGACGTCTTTACTAAGCCGCGCATGCGCAGTGCAGTCTGAAAAGACGCTGCTGTACTGCGCTTGCGCGGCGTAGTACAGCAGCGGCTTTACCCACTGTACTGCGCATGCACAGCTTAGTAAAGACGTCGGCGTGGCCGACGTGCAATGCCGCCCAGGACCCAGTGACTACTTGACGAAGCCCCCGCCCACCGTGACTACTTGTATGGTAATTTGCATAGAGCACGGGACACGATTAAACTAACTTTGCGGGCTGAATGTTCATGGGATGGAGGGTACAGGTTAGGAAGCGTGCTGGCTGATGTACCAGCACGTTTCCTTAGCTTTATGGCCAATTTTTGTGTGATTGGTTCCCTTTAACTCCAGCAGATTATATATTTTGCATAGTTGCCTAAAATCAGCAGAAAAAACTATGAGGCAGATTTATTAAGACAAATGTGCCAGAAGTTTTGCACTCTTTGATCCAAAGAACTGGCTTTCATGACCATATTTATTATGTGCTTTAGACATTTTTGTGCCTTGTCTGACAAGGGGACATGGCTTCTGCAAAAGCGACAAGATTTAAGTGTTCAGGTTTTTTTGGGTTCATTTTTTATTATTTGCAACAACAATATTTTTGCTCAATCGCACTAAAATACCCCATATTCATCATACATCACACAAAATATGATCAATTTTCTGCCTTTTACATTGGCATAAGGTACAAGTACAAGTTAAAGTTGAGTGAAAGCTGTGTGGATAATAAAATCTTCCTTGTGTACCATGTTCAGATTTTACCAGTAATTTCAGGCCTTCATACATTGTACTGTAGGTGCCGCTTAGATGTAGATTCTGCACTAACAGTTGTAGTCTCACATTTTCTATTGTTATCCATTATTGTTATTGTAAATGTAATCCTTAACTTAACCACAGCTACAATATGTTTGGACACTTCAAGTTCTGCATCACTCTTGTGGGAGGATATATCCTATTTCAGGATCCCCTCTCTCTAAATCAAGGACTTGGAATAGTTTGCACAATGCTTGGTATCTTGGCTTATACACATTTCAAACTCAATGAACAAGAAGTTAGTAAAAGTAAACTGGTCCAGAGACCCTAATTCTTGCCTCTACAGTCTGTACTATTATTAAAGCCATTTTTGCAAGTGTAAAACTGTTTTAAACTCTGTAAGAATCAAAGGAAATATGAACTTTTAGACAAGAGGAGCACATACACTAAATTGGCCCAAAGTGTATAGGAAGTGTGCCAAATGAATATGATCCGTAGACACATTGTACTTGCACAAAGTTAAGCACGTGGCACTTCTGAATATCCCATTTTTATCACTGGTCGTGTTGTCAAAATTTTAGCAACAGTTTTCTAATGTATATGAAGGATTTTTATGTCGGGTATTAAGAAGCAAATGTTGATTATGTTAAGGTTAAGATTTGTAAAAGTTCTTTGCTGGTTACAGTGGCTTCAGTTCCTGTCAGCAAACTCATTGGACTTCCAGAAAAGAAACTTTGAAACCTCTATGAGTGCAAATTCAAAGTCTGTATCAATGGATCCCCAAATTATTCAGTATTCATATTGAATAAACATGAAGAGCTTTTCATAAACCTGTCTGAACTATTTTTTTTCTGGATACTTTTAATCATTGAATTCAATGTTTTACAATTCCTTTATAATTTACACTGTTCCATTACTGGAAAGAGAATCTCTTAAATCTCAAAATATGAAGAGCAAAACTTTCTGTAGAATGAAAGAAAAAATACTATAGCATTTTTAAAGGCAGGTAAGTAGTAGACTGCTTTGCAGCTGAATGCTAGGAGAATCTTGAAGGTCCACATCCTCCTTCTCAGTCTGCACTGTGGCCCAGATTGATCATTGTGTACAATGTAAGATGCTTACTGCAAACAATCACAGCTCTGCTTTCATTTTACCAGAACTGAAAGCTGAGTTTTGATTGGTTACTGTGCGTATTAGGCTTTGCAGTCATGTAGATATGCATGCACCGTACTGTAATACAGATTGTTTTGGTGTGGATTCTGCTTGAAAAATACTCAGCTTCTTTTACACATGGCCTTAGTTTGCTGCCAGCCACTATTTACTGGTGGGTCCAGTAACTGATGCCCATCGTCAAGCATATGTCCAATCTCCATAGACAAAACCGTATGCAGTAACAGAAGTGACCTTAACATGCACACTGCCATTGGACTCTGTTTCCTGCAGTGATGCATCAGTGACCAATTTATCCGGGTCTGCAATAAAATGGCTTAGACATCTGGTTAGGACTTGTTTGATGCCCATATTGCCAGCCACAACGTTTCCGAAAAAGTGTTTGTATTTAGTTCTCCCAGTAATATGCTAGTAATCCACAGCAGATAAATCCTCACCAAAATCATTTTTCAAAATCTGACCTGTCTCACTTTATGCGCTTATAGCTCAGTGTTGCTTTAACATATGCTAGCAATTCTGAAAAAAATGGAAAATAGAAATTTTCAAATAATATGTTCGTTCAGATTAAAGTATCTTATTTTCACAAGCAACAGGAGAGAAAAAGCACCCCAAAATTTGTAACGCAGGTCCTCCTGAGTACAATGGTAACCCATATTGGGGAGTAAACCACTGTATGGGCACACAGCGGGGCTCAGAAGGGAAGGAGCGCCAATTAGCATTTTCAGTGCAGATTTTGCTGTACAAGTTTTCAGGCGCCAGGTGCGTTTGCAGTGCCCCTGTAGTGCCAGCAGAGTGAAACCCCCCATAAGTCACCCCATTTTGGAAAGTGCACCCCTCAAAGAATACGTCTTGGGGTGCAGTGAGCATTTTGACCCCACAGGTATTAGAGGAAAGTATTCAAAATTAGACAGTAAAAATGAAAAACTTGAATTTTTCCAATAATATGTTTGTTTAGTTTGAAATTTCTCAATTTCACAAGGAACAGGAGAGAAAAGGCACCCCAAAATCTGTAACGCAGGTTCTCCTGAGTACAACGCTACCACATATGTGAGCATAAACCACTGTATGGGCACACAGCGGGGCTCAGAAGGGAAGGAGCGCCAATTAGCATTTTCAGTGCAGATTTTGCTGAACAAGTTTCTGAGCGCCAGGTGCATTTGCAGAGCCCCTGTATTGTCCGCAGAAGAGAAACCCCCAAAAATTCACCCCATTTTGGAAAGGGCACCCCTCAAAGAAGTCATCTTGGGGTGCAGTGAGCATTTTGACCCCACAGGTATTAGAGGAAAGGATTCAAAATTAGAAAGTAAAAATAAAAAAATTATTTTTTTCAATAATATGTTTGTTTAGTTTGAAATTTCTCAATTTCATGAGAAATGGGAGAGAAAATGCACCGCAAAATTTGTAAAGCAGGTTCTCCTGAGTACAACGGTACCTCATATGTGGGCATAAACCACTGTATGGGCACACAGCAGGGCTCAGAAGGGAAGGAGCGTCATTTTGCTGGTGCAAAACCGCAGCTAGTATCAGTTATTAGAATAGCGCAGTTGCTAAAAAATTTTTTTTAAAATGAGATTACAGGTAATCTGGGGTGGTGACTGGCAACCTGGGAGTGTTTACTTTCTATCTAGGGTGGTACAAGCAGTCTGTGGCAATCTGGGGTGTTTATGGGCAATCTGGGGGTGTTTACTGGCTATCTGGGTTGGTTACGGGCAATCTGGGGGTGTTTACTGGCTATCTGGGGTGTTTACGGACAATCTGGGGGTGTTTACCGACTATCTAGGGGTGTTTACTGGCTATATGGGGTGGTAACGAACAATCTGGGGGTGTTTACTGACTATATGGGGTGGTAACGGACAATCTGGGGGTGTTAACTGGCTATCTGAGTTGGTGACGGGCAATCTGGGGGGGGTGTCACAGGCAAACTGGGGTGGTGATGGTCAATCTGGGGGAGGATTGACAGGCAATATGGGGTGGTTACGGGCAATCTGTAGTGGTTATGGGTAGCCTGTGGCAATCAGGGGTGGTTACAGGCAATCTGGGGGTGTTTACTGGCTATCTGGGGTGGTTACAGGTAATCTGAGCGGTTACAGGTAAACTGGAGTGGTTATGAATAATCTGGGGTGGTTACAGGTAATACGGAGTGGTTACAGGTAATACGGAGTGGTAACAGGTAATCTGGGGTGGTAACAGGTAATCTGGGGTGGTTACAGGTAATGCGGGGTGGTTACAGGTAATGCGGGGTGGTTACAGGTAATCTAGGGTGGTTACAGGTAATTTGGGGTGGTTACAGGTAATGCGGAGTGGTTACAGGTAATCCGGGCACTTGACTTTTTATCCCGTCACCAATGATTTTTGGTGACGGGACAAAAAGTGCCGGCAGCATTTGGAACAAGTGATCAGTGGTATATAGTATATACCGCTGATCACTTGTACCAGGACCACATTGGCTAGTCCCTGATCATTGCCCCATGCTCTCCGCCACCTCTGGTGGTGGAGAGAATGAGAGTTTGATCTTTTTTTAAGGGTACAAACACACTTGCTGTATCCGCAGCGAGTTTCTGGCTGCGTATTCGTAGCGAGACTCGCTGAGGATCCCGGCCATGTGTACTCAATGGCAGACAAACTTGCAGCAGGGATGTACATCCCTACTGCGAGTTTGTCCGCAGCTCGCCCCGTTAACTCCCCGGCCGCCGGAGATTATACGTCACCTGATCCCAGCTACGGGCTCCCAACGTCTTCACGGCCCGTTCAGCCAATCAGTGCTGCGGTGGGGCAGCGCACTGATTGGCTGAGTGGGACGTGCTGGGAATCAGTGAAGGACCAGATGATGTATAGTCGGGACCAGGTGATGTATAGTCTCCGGCGGCCAGGGGGTTAACGGGTCGGCCTTTGGACAAACTCGCAGCAGGGATGTATATCCCTGCTGCGAGTTTGTCTGCCATTGAGAACACAGGGCCGGGATCTTCAGCGTGTCTCGCTGCGAATACGCAGCGAGAAACTTGCTGCCGATGCGGCAAGTGTGTTTGTATCCTAAGGAATTAATCACTGTGAACGCTAAGGTTATTCCGAGGGGGACGGGGGGGGGGGGAACATTCATCTCCTCTCACTGTGGATTAACGGTGAGAGGAGATGAAAGCATGCAGTGCCCGTTACCGGTGGCCGCCCTTATACTGGTAATAACGGCGATCGTCGGTGCGGGGACTGGCCGGGACTGAGCCCACACTCTGCCCCAACTTCTCAGCGACCTCCGGTAGCTGAGAGGAGGGGGCTGCGGGCATTACGGTACTGCTGCACTATTCTGCACCATCGCCATAAAGAGCTGATGGCAGCAGAATAGAGCCCATTAGTGATCGCCGTAAAAATTCATATCTGCAGTCACTAATAACATAATACATGTATTCTCTGGGTCACTACGGTTACGGCGATACCACATTTGTGTAGTTTTTTTTAACTATTACCACTTTGGCGCAATAGAAACTATCTTCCTAGCCAAAACCCACAAAAACTGTCGTCACATTGCAAGATCCATAGCGTTCTCATCTTTTGCGCGAGAGAGCTGGTTTTGGGCTTATTTTATGCGGGAAGATCTGTAGTTTCTATTGATACCAAGTTTTATATGTATATGACTTTTTGATCTCTTTTATGATGTATTTTCTAAAGTGGATTGATAAAATACAGCTATTCTGGTACTGTTTTTTTATTTTTTTTACAGCGTGTGTAGTGCGATATAATTATTGATATAGTTTTATAGATTGGGTCGTTACGGACGTAGCGATACCAAATATGTATATGATTTGTGTTTTTGATCACTTTCATGTAATGTTTTATAGTGTATGGGGAATGTAATGTATTTTTATTATGGGGGAGGGGGGCTGGGGGGGATTGTGTTTGGTGCATTTTTTTTTTTACTTTTTTACACTATTGTACAATACTGTACACTAGTGTAAGACTTAGACTACATTATACAATACACTGTACTGCTTCTGCAGTACAGTATATCGTATCATGTGACCATCCTGCTGACAGGCAGTAGCACAGCCACCCCTGTCAGCAGGATGGCTTATCCATGATAAGCCCGGGGGCCCGGACGGCGCCCCGGGACCTCCGATCAGCTTAAAAAAAAAAAATCTGTCAAGTAAATCTCTGTGTAAACACACCATTTGGGGGGGGGGGGGGGTTGTGACAGTAAGTAACACTTTAAGAGACTTTAGTTCATAGAACATAAGTTTTAAACTACAGGTCATGAAATATTGAGTCTGCAATGTGTTTGTCTACTTCCAATGTTGTCCTCTGGTCTTTCTTGTGTATCGGTGCATGTATTGTTAGCAATGCTTTATCTGGAGGACAGCATGTGCAATTCTATTCGGCAGTGGCTGAATTTTCATTCCTATTCATTGTATTGGCACATTGATCCCACATAAGTTGGCAAGGAGAACAAAGGATTTTTTTCCTCCGGCTCACTAGGCTTTTTTCTTGTAGGGCTATTGAGCTGAGCTCTACATGGGACTGAAAAGGTGATCTGAAACTTTTTTTTTTTTTTTACTTTGTTGTCCTTTTTTGGGGTGTGTTCTATGAGGAGTTTCTTCTCTGTTTCTATTCCTGATGGATTTTCACAGACTATCTTATTTAGGCAGAATGCGTATTGATAATCGATATGACTAGGGTCAATTTACACTATATGGAGGAGGAAGGATTGTGTAAAGATTGTTTGTCTCCTATTGTGTAGCGTTTGGTATTTTATCAGCAGTATCTTCCTTTACAAGGTTGGCCAAACAATGAGTTTTGTTGTTTGTTTGTTTTTCTTTTATGGCTACATAAACAGTTGGATGAACTTTCCTAATTTATGTGCATTTTTAATCCAGCACCTATCATATGTAAATAAAGGCTAACTAATCATTGGGGCAGACGCCTTATCACAACTAGTCAGCCTGCCATGGCTGTAATTGTGGGCCTTCTTGGGCGAGTGAAGATTGTTATATTAGCGTGCTTTATCAGCTAACAGATTCTCTTTAAGAAGTGTCGTGTTCAGGTTTTTATCAACTTGTGATGCATTATTATAATACCTTTTACTCCCCACCCTTCCAACTTCTGTGGGTTCAATGGGGGCAATTAAGAGTTATTAAAGTTTACAAATGTTATTTTGGCAGTTAGTAAATCCCCCTCTCCAGTGCCGCCCCCCTCCCCCTTACACCTTATACTAACATCAGCGGAATCAAGCACTGACAGTGGGTTTGGCAGGCATTAGATTGTTTTATGTAGATTTCTCATAGATATTTGCGCAGTCACTTAATTCCACAAAAATTTGCAGCTTTTATGTTTCCCAACCCAAAGCGGAAGTGCATGAGGGCCCCATATGTAAGTATTTTTTTAGCTGGTAAGTATCATTTGCATAATGCAAGTTTTGTTTTTGTTTTTTAGAAACATTGCAAAAAAGTTGTGTAACATGACTTCATCTGTACTGAAAGTCAACAGGGAACATTTAAATAAGCATGACTGATCAACAGCTTCAATTCAGAAACAAGCAGCAGAGGCACTCGCCAAACGTACAGAAATGTAGTTTCTTTATTCCATATTGAGGCAACACAAGTTGAGTGGATAAGCATACAGGCTACAGCTGTTTCGCACGTCACAGTGTGCTTTTTTTACAGGGCTAAGGGATGTGAAAAAGCACGCTGTGACATCTGCTGTGGTGACATTTAGTAAATGTGGGAACGCGGCCTAAGACTGATCAGATATCAACATGATGCTCAGAAACTAGAAAATCCTGATGCTGATTGGTGAGTGAAGATGGGACGTCTGCAGGTGTAGTGCCGCCGCAACAGCAGCTGGTAATATGGCCCTGATTACACACGCCGACTATTGGGCAGCAATGGCTGCATGGACATTGTTAGCGATGTCCGCGCAGCTGTTGCTTTTGGTGTAAAATAATAAAATATAAACCCACCTTACCATGTTCCCCGGTGTCGTTTGAGGCCTTCCCCACTGTCTGCATCTCTTCCTTATCTTCTGGTCTTTGCACTGACAGGCCCAATCACTGGCCGCGGCCTGTCTCGACCATTGATTGGCTGAGAGACTGGCAGCCTTTCTCGGCCAGTGATTGGCTGAGTGGCCAAGCCCCGTTTCAGCCAGTGAATGGCTGAGCGGCTGCGGCCTGTCAGTGCAAGGACTGTAACAGAAGGCAGAGCTGCAAACAGCGGGGAAGCCTCCTAGGACAGCAGGGAACATGGTAAGGTGAGTTAATATTTTATGCTACACTCATCAGCTGTCGGCAGCACATCACTATTGAAGTAATGCCCGCCCAATGATTTTAGGTCTAGACCTAAAGAAACGATCAGCTGGTGATTGTTTCATCAGCTGATAGTTTTCTCTATTACACTGAGCGATAATTGCCCGAATCAGCCTGATTTTGCCGATTATCATTCTGTGTAATAGAGCCCTTAGAAATTTATTCCCAGTATTTAGTGGAAGAAGAATGTTGGACAGGTCTGCTTTCCATTGTGTGACTTGGGCCCTCAAAGTGGCACTATCAGTAGGTTCTGCTCTGAGAGAACCTGCTGATATGCCGCAGAAACTGTTTACCTTAGGAGCTGATAGAAGTTATAACCGCTCCTCTGCGTCTCCCCATTCTTTACTAATTAGCTAATTGCCCCTATGCAAATATAGGGATTTAGAGCATTTGGGGCGTTGCCTGGGTCCAGGAGCACCACTCTGTCCTGCCCAGTCTGTCCCCATCTGTATTCGCCCCCCTGCGCCTCCCCCAATCCAGCTCACCGAGGAAGCATCTCCCCGTGCCGCTCAGCCAACCCCCACCCTTGCTGCCGATGCCCAGCCGATCAGGAGTCCGGGACAGTATGCTGCTCACTGCCACAGTTTGCAGCTGGCAGGGGTGGGATTGGCGCTGGGAGCCAGGGTTGAGCTAATCTTTCTGTGTAAATGGACCCTTAGTCACATTGCCTGCAGCTTCAGGATTTCTAATCTGAAATTATCCATTAGTAATAACGAAAAAAGACATCTGTAGTGTCACTAGATTTGATGAGCAGATGTAGGATGGTGTACAAGAGTTTAGTTTCTATAAGGATGTGCATATTCACTACATCGGAAACTCTGTCCGGACATGTGTACATAGATATACAGGTTAGAGAACTACAAGGTCATATCTAAGCCTCTGACTCATTTTCAATATAAATTACATTACTGGTTGTAAATCACGTCATTTGCTGTTTAACCTAGAGATGAGGGAGGAGTGAAATATTCGAAAGCTTGAAATTCCATTTGAGCAGACCGCAATGTTCGACTATTTGGATCAAATATCAAACCCCATTAAAGTCTATGGGAATAAAATGCTTGTTACTTGGTAAACTCCAAGTGATCGAATTTAGGTAATTTAGGCAAACACCTCTGCAAAGCAACTGGGACAGCAGGGGAAGCATGCCTGGGTGCATCTAACACGCCCAAGTCGCAGTATTACGCCAGTATTATCACAGCTTGTCTACAATACATTCCAAATACAATATAACCTCTATATTGGAAACCTTCTTTCTTCTACCTTAGCATGGACTGAAAGCCAAATTTAAAGCAAAAGATACATTTGCATGCACCCCCTTTAAATCACGTTACCTTTGACAACCGCAGATGGCATAGGCAAGGAGGAAATCAAACAGCACCCACCCCTAACTATCATAGTGTGTGAATGTGTGTGAGATGTGGTCAGACATGTCCTTTTTAAAATTGTCTTGCGACTTAGTGAGTGACCCGACCTGGCACAGTGTTTATGTTTATGAAAAATTATTCACAGAATAACACACATTACAAAGTTATACAACTTTGTAATGTATGTTATGTCTGTGAATCGCCCCCTTCCCCGTGTCCCACCACCCCCGCCCGTGTACCCGGAAGTGTGTGGTGCATTATACATTACCTGATTCGTGTCGAGCCCGGCCGCCATCTTGTGCCAAAGGGCCGCGTCATCAGCGGCTCAGTCGCAAAATTGGCTGAGCATAACTGTGCTCAGCCAATCGCGGCTGAGCACAGTTATGACGCGGCGGAGGGGGGGCGGCGGCAGCGATTCGGCTGTCCGTCCGAAGATGACATTTGGCACAAGATGGAGGACGGGCTCGACACGGATCAGGTATGTATAATGCATCACACACTTCCGGGTACACGGGCGGGGGTGGTGGGACACGGGGAAGGGGGCGATTCACAGACATAACATACATTACAAAGTTGTATAATTTTGTAAAGTGTGTTTTTCTGTGAATAATTTTTTAGCGCTGCACTACCCCTTTAAAGGAGACCTGTCACCCCCCGTGCCGGGGTGACATGTTCCCGACCCCCCGTTACAGCCCCCTATACTCACCTGATCCCGCCGGGTCCTGCTTCCTGAGCCGGTCGGGTCACGGAGATATCAGCTCCCGAAGCCCGGTGCGGGCGCTGACAGGAGAGTCCGATGCCCATAGAGAATGACGGAGCATCAGACTCCCCATTCATTCTCTATGAGCGTCGGACTCTCCTGTCAGCGCGCGCGCCGGGCTTCGGGAGCTGATCTCTCCGTGACCCGACCGGATACAAAAGTGGGATCAGGTGAGTATAGGGGGCTGTAACGGGGGGGTGACAGGTCCTCTTTAAAGCTGTGGGGATGTTGAGGAATGCATAGCACTGCAAAAGTCAGGAAGAGGTAGAGGACAGTCCATACAGGAAAGGCAGGTTAAAACCAGCAGGGCCGCAGCTCTTCCCCGTTGCAGCCCCCCATGCAAAGCTCCCCCATAGAGGGCTCAATCTTTCTTGGTGTGGAGATATTGTAATGTGTGTGCAAATGACACATTGAGGGTGATTTGCGCACTGTGTCATTCCAGGTTGAGTAGTAACCTGAGTGACCACCACTGATATACAGCGGCACTAATGTTGTCTTGTGAAATCCCTGGGCTGGCAAGATGCAAGATTTCGAAGGGAGTCCAAGCATGAGTGACCTGAAAAAGAGGCAAACAGAAACAATTAACAAGATAAAAAACAATGAACTCAAGCAGTAGAGAGCTTTGAACAACGACCAAAACCTGTCAGGAATGTGCAGTAGCCTGGTGTGAACTGGACCTGGTTTTTGCTTTTGTGTAACACACCCGCTTGCTTCTCAGCTTCCGGCAATGCAGGAGTTACACTGAGCTCTGCCAGACTCGATTGCTGCAGCTGAGCGAGTCTTTTGATTGACATATTTTTCTGCCTGTCTGGAACCTTGAGGATCCTCATAAAAGAAAGGTGAGCCAATCCTTCCCTGCTGGTTATTAAGGTTCATACCCTGATCCCAGGTCCCCCTGTCTATTTCTGCGATCCCCGTTCCTAATTCCTCTGGTTGCTCGACCTGTTACCTGACCTCCCGTCTGACCTTTGACTATCCGATTGTTCCCTGATTTTGTACTGCGTTGCCCGTTTGGTTCTGACTTTGGCTTGTTGACTCTCCTGTATTGTGTTTGTTTGTCTGTCTCGTTCTGTGTCAGGGTGCTAACACACACGACAGATGTGCAGCGTATTTATCTCAGTAAATACGCCGGAAACTCGCAGGTTGACTTTTGTGCCTGAAAATCGCACGTGCCTATGTAGAAAATCAGTTTAGAATCCGCACAGAGTTTACTTTCCCATAGAAAGCAATGGCCACCAATATCGCTGCGTATTATTTTGCAAGAATCTCACAAAGATAAATACACTGCGCATCTGTTGTGTGTGTTAGCACTCTTACACTTATACAGTCGTATAAGCCGTTATTATTACACGGTGTACACTACCGAACACGCAAAGTGCAACTACCAAAATTTCAATAAAATCTATGTAAAAAAAAAAAGGCCCTTAAAAAAAGTGATATGGTGTGTGACAGGGCCGAGCTAACTTGGGAATTTACATGAGGCAGATTAAAAGCAGAAATTTCCAGGGAAGGGGAAAAAAAAATACTGTGGGTACTGTATCCAAGTTAGAACAAACCACACGAGTGATTTGTGGAGAAGCGGTGAGTCATGTGAGGGGGTTGTCATGTCCCGACCCTGTTTAGTCTAGTAAAGACTCAAGTTATTGAGTTATCTGCGGCTCACAGGATGCAGTCATAGTTGATTTTTTTTTTTTTTTTTTATTAGAACCCTGGGTTGAGCCTTTCATAAATTAAAGTTGAACCCCTTTAGGTCAACTCAAGAAATTTAAATTGACCGCCCTGGGTTGAGGCCTGATAATAATTTAAAGCCATTTTAAGTCAACTCTTCAAGCACACCCCTGGGTTGAGTCTTGTGTCGTTTTGCCTTAAAATTTTTTTATTAATGGCCCATTAAGCCGGTGATTAAAGGAGATGTTCGGCCAAAATTATTTTTTTATATGTTATTACTGATGGAAAGTTATACAATTTTCTAATGTACATTAATTATGGGAAATGCTCCTATACTGCTATTTCCCTTAATTTAGTGTATCAGGAAGTGTTAGAATTCTCTCAGAAGCAGTGACGTCACGACGAATGGTAATTCCTATGGAGTGTCCAGCAGGGGGCGCACTATATATAGAAGTCAATGAGTACCATTGACTTCTATATATAATGCGCCCCTGCTGGACACTCCATTGGAATTACAATGGATATGTATGTAAATGTAAGTGTTTTTGATTGAATACATTTATGGAATACTTTGGGGAGCAAGTGTCCTTGCTCCCCAAAGTATTCCATAAATGTAATCAATCAGTACATCACAGTAAGCCCGCCGAACCGCCGCCACCGAACGCCCGCCGCTCTGGACTACACTCAACTACTACTCTCATCACCTGCTCATAGCATGAGCAGGTGATGGGAAAGTAGTAGCTGGGTTATATCTCGGAGATCGCTGCTGCAGTCGCGCAGGGGAGCCACTCATCACTGCAGCCATCATTCCCCTCCGCTCCCCCCTCCTGCTGCTTCTTCCGGGATCCGGGCGCCACTCTCCGATTACACGTGCTAGCGGCCGGACGGGGAGTCAGTCATCAGATAGTGTAAGGAAGAAGCAGGGGAGGGGGGAGCGGAGGGGGATGATGGCTGCAGTGATGAGCGGCTCCCCTGCGCGGCATCAGTGGCAGCGGCGATCTCAGCCATATAACCCAGCTACTACTCTCCCATCACCTGCTCATGCTATGAGCAGGTGATGAGAGTAGTAGTTGAGTGTAGTCCAGAGCGGCGGGCGTTCGGTAGCGGGTTCCGCGGGCTTACTGTGATGTACTGATTACATTTATGGAATACTTTGGGAAGCAAGGACACTTGCTCCACAAAGTATTACATAAATGTATTCAATTAAAAACACTGTATATTACATTTACATACACATACATTGTAATTCCAATGGAGTGTCCAGCAGGGGCGCACTATATATAGAAGTCAATGGTACTCATTGACTTCTATGTCTATATATATATATATATATATATATATATATATATGTATATAGTGCGCCCCCTGCTGGACACTCCATAGGAATTACACCATTCGTCGTGACGTTACTGCTTCTGAGAGAATTCTAACACTTCCTGATACACTAAATTAAGGGAAATAGCAGTATATGAGCATTTCCCATAATTAATGTACATTAGAAAATTGTATAACTTTCCATCAGTAATAACATAAAAAAAATAATTTTGCCCGGACTAATCCTTTAAGGAGGAGCAAATGAGCTGAACCATGCGCTTCATAAACTTGGTTGGGTTGATCAGGGTACATTGGAATTGTCTGTCAGACCTTGAGAACACACAAGCAACTTAAAGTTTTGCTGTTTTCCACCCTTAGGGCGGGTTCACACTACGGAATTCTCGCGGACAATGTCCGCGGAATTCCGTCAGCTGTCTGCCCGCACATCTGGGCGCCTTTCCGCCTTCCCCATAGACACCATTCTATGGGCCGGCGTATTCCGCTATACGCTGAAAGAAGTGTCATGTCACTTCTTTTAGCGGATCGCGGAATACGCCGGCCCATAGAATGGTGTCTATGGGGCCGGCGGAAAAGCGCGTGCCCGTGCGGGCGGACAGCTGACGGAATTCCGCGGACATTGTCCGCGAGAATTCCGTAGTGTTAACCCGCCCTTAGGGTGGGTTCATACTGAG
Source organism: Dendropsophus ebraccatus (assembly GCF_027789765.1). Classification (NCBI taxonomy): domain Eukaryota; kingdom Metazoa; phylum Chordata; class Amphibia; order Anura; family Hylidae; genus Dendropsophus; species Dendropsophus ebraccatus. Next base: position 90,364,267 of record NC_091454.1, on the reverse strand, counting down.
GAATTCTCCTGGATTTTCAGGCGGATTTCGCTACAAAATGCGCACGGAATTCCGCCTGTAAGGAATGAACATTGTGAATGTACATTAGCTTTAATGGGCTTTCCGCTTATTTGCTCACACAGCGGAATTTCCACGATGAAAATTCCGCCGCGTACCAGCTTTCTGCCTGAGGAATTGACATGTCAATTCTTTTGCCGGATTCCGCTAGAAGAAACCTATAGAAGTCAATGGGGCTTAAATTCTGCTTGAATTTCGCTCAAATTCCGTTCCTGCCAGAGCTTAATAGGCTAGGAATTTCAAGCAGAAAACTTTCTGCTTCAATTCCTCAAGAATTCCTCAGTGTGAACCCACCCTTACATATACAAAGTCTGGGTTAATCCAGGGGCTGTTCATTTTGATAAACGTTAGCCTGTCAGCACCGTCAGTTGACAGGCAGCTGAGCTTTTCTGTGATAATGCCCCCGGCTGCGATGAATACAGTCTCAGAGAGAACAGTGGCGTCAGGACAGGCCAGCACCTTCTAGGTGTAGAGGTACAGTTCCAGCCATGTGTCCAGCTTAAACACCCTTTCAGTGTAGGGCGAAGAAGGATTGGGGAGGACAGCGTTATGGTTGGCCAAGTATTCACTCAACACTTGTCACTTCTCCCTCCTGCTCCCAGTAGGCCCCACACTGGTGGAAGTTGTCTTTATGCCAACAGGCCACAGTTGACGGCTATATGGCTAAATATGATATACGGATAGTATATAGGTATAAGGCTGTATACTCTATATACTGTACTCTATATGGGTGGGTTCACACTACGGAATCCACATGGATAAGTTCCGGTAGATTCCATTGCTCGTACCCGCTCACGGCCGTGTGCGTCTCCACCCATGCCATAGACACCATTCTATGCACGGGTAGATTCCGCCTTCCGCCAAAATGCAGAGAGTGATATGTAGAGGAAACTGCTATATACTGTGCTGTGATATGTGACAATATACAGTCATACCTTGGTTTAAGAGTAACTTGGTTTAAGAGCGTTTTGGTTTAAGAGCTCACAGTTTTTCAAAATTGTGACTTGGTTTAAGAGCATTGCTTTGGTTTAAGAGCTCCCAGTACGTGGTTGGAGGTGGAGTGTGGGGGGGGGGGGGGGGGGGGACAGGGTCTGCATAGTGTGGTCAACAGCCCTGTACTCTGACCCAGGAAGTCTCCCTCAGCTTTCAAATCATGGTAGATCCACTTTAGGCTGGGGCTTGCATCAGGGGACAGGACTGTGGAGGTAATCTCTTCATAGCTGTAAGCCCTCTCTTCCCGGACAGAGAGTTCTGCATGTATGGGCCCACATCTGTCCTGCTCATTCCTTCATGCTCCCTGCAGTCTCTGTCAGCCCTTGTGTTTCACATCCTCTCCATTACTGTACAGTAACTTCTAATATCACATATTCTGCTGTTTCTAGATGTTTGGTTCTTTTGTCTTACATGTTATATTATTTTATTATTATTTTATTATTATTATGTCGCAGCAACAAATGCACGACTGTCTGTTTTCTCCTGCCTACAGTCTTCTAAAATCCTCACTTTCTTCTCTCGAAAAGCTCAACCTGCTAATATATCAACAGACAATGAATGAGGAAGTAGTTCAACTGCAGCCTATTCTTCACACTGTGAGAACACACTGATGGGCTGCTAGCCACAGATATAATCGCTGTATGTATCGGGTGATAAAATAGCGTAGTATTTGATCAAATACCTACTCAATTGAGTGCTACCCGCTCATCTCTGGTAAAACCCCATTCTGAGGAAGCAATAATAACTGAATAACATAAATCACCATAAATATGTAACATCCAAAAGTAAAGAGTAGGTTCACCTCTCGACCATAATTATGCTCATTCAATGGTTGTGGTTCATACCTTGTAGAGAAGTGTCTTATAGGATCCGGAGCGGTGCAAACAAAATCCAGGAGCTTGCTGGACATGCAGTACATCAATCCAATTGTGTATCTTTTGGATGTATATGTGTTCGTGATAAATAAAGGATCTTGATTTTACGAGCTTGAGTGCTACGGATACTTCTTGGATTGATAAATATGTAACAGTACCCACCAGCTTGGCCTGACATGACATTTATCCACCAGCCCCCACCATCCCCTTCTCCATTAGATAAAGTGTATAACATAAAATAACTGCACTGTATTCCTCAATAGGTGGACGCACCAGACATTTCTGATAGACAACTGGGAATTGCCATCTAGCCCCAGCCTAAAAGTTGTCCCCTACCCACAGGTTATCACACAAATAAGGTCCAATGTCCCCTAAATGAATGGAGCAGCAGAACATTGGCTCTGCAACTAATTTGTTTATTAAAGGGGTATGCAGCATTTTAAAACTTTTTATATGTTGCTGGCTGCCGTCTACGCTCCCCGGGGTCCCCCTGTGGCTTCTCCGGGTCCCTTTCTGCCGCAACGGACTAATCTTGGAAGTGACATCCTGCTCAGCCAATCACGAGATGGGACAGCACCACAGTGCATTGACTAAGTGGGCTGTCACTTCCGAGACGAGTTTGTCTCAGATGTTGCGGCAGCTGCGGTCAATGGAGGACCCAGAAACACAGCAAAAGGACACCGGGGGAGTGCAGAGAAAGATTTCATATAACAGCAGCAGCATATAAATATAATTGCTGGAAAACCCATTTAACTATGGAGAATGTGAACATTGCCAATATTGAACCCAGCTATGTTTGGAGGATCCATAGAGAATAAATAAAGCTGTAGAGAAGACAATTGTCTTCATTCTTGTGATGGGCAGGGGTCCCACCATCCAGACCCCCAACAATCATCCAGTAAACCCATATCTTGTAAACAGATGGTTAATTTTGGAATAACCCTTTTAAAGGGGTAGTTCACAAAAAAAATCTTTTAAATAAACTGGTGCCAGAAAGTGAGAGATTTTTTATTTACTTCTATTTAAAAAAAAAAAAAAAATCTGATATTCCACTACTTGTCAGCTGCTGTATGTCCTGCGGGAAAAGGCATATTCTCTCCAGTCTGACACAGTGCTCTCTGCTGCCACCTCTGTCCATGTCAGGAACTGTCCAGTGCAGGAGCAAATCCCCATAGAAAACCTCTCCTGCTCTTCAGACTGGAAATAATACATCACTCCCTGCAGGACATACAGTAACTGATAAGTACTGGAAGGCTTGAGTTTTTTTTTTCATAGAAGTAAATTACACATCTCTGGTACCAGTTGATTTGTAAGATTTTTTTGTAAACTACTCTAAGAAAGTGGGCAGCAAAATGTTACAGCATAGGTTGCAGTTATTTCCACCACCGGCACTGCCATACAGTCTGCCTGCAGGGGGAGCCCGTGAGGTGGCGCACAGCGCATGCTGGAAGATGGCGGACGTTCGTGGGGTTTGATTTGCCGTCGTTTTACGGTAAACTAAAGAACCGAGGTCCGAGAAGCGAGGAGATGGAGGCGGGCGAGGACTGCGTGGATCTGAGGTGGGTGACGGAGACCGGTGGGCGGCCTGCTGTGACGTGGGACAGCGAGGAGGCCTGGGCGGCCTGTATGGCCGCGGCTAGTGTAGGCCGCACTGGATATGAGCGCCTGATGCGTGTATACGGCTGTGTGTATGCTGCTGGGTGTAGGCTACTGCCCGCTGTTATCTGCCATCTCCGTGTGACCGACTACCAGCCCACTGTTCCCGTGACTGCACACACGGGGTGTCAGCGCTATCAGCTGTTGTCTCTATAAGCGGTCGGAACTAGATTACTCGATTCCATTAGGTGTGAGGGGGTGCGTGCCCCCAGTAGTATAGTATGTACATAGACGACCCCCAACTGTGCGCGGAGCTGCTGAATACGAATACAGCGACTACGTTGTTGTCTGGACGTTATTGTGGGGCCGGTATTGGCGATACTGGCGGCCGCCGCTCACGTGACGTGTGGTGCCCCCCCCCCGAGCGGTGGTCGGCCCCCGCCTGGGTGACTGGTCGGGCCGGTGTGACTGGTGAGTAGCAGGTGGTGAGTCAGCGCGGTGCCGGGTCATGCTCAGACATGCACAGTGCGCCTCCCGGAGCTAGTCCCGACATGTCCGCCGCCGCTGCCTCTTATAGGGAGGGAGGCTGCTGCCAGCACTGTCCGGGGGCCCGGAGCCCGCACTGCAGCACCTTTACCGCCCCGCCAGGTAAGAGCCCCGCACCGTGCTATCCTCCCGTATGCTGCAGCATTGTATGCCGGGGATACAGCTGGATAGCATGGCATCTCTTATCCTGCTTATATATACACCGGGGATACAGCCGGATAGCATGACATCCTGCTTATATACCGGGGATACAGCCGGATAGCATGGCATCTCTTATCCTGCATATATATATATATATATATATATATATATATATACACACACCACACACACCACACACACCACACACACCACACACACGATATAGCTGGATAGCATGGCATCTCTTATCCTGCTTATATATACCGGGGATACAGCCGGATAGCATGGCATCTCTTATCCTGCTTATATATACCGGGGATACAGCCGGATAGCATGGCATCTCTTATCCTGCTTATATATACCGGGGATACAGCCGGATAGCATGGCATCTCTTATCCTGCTTATATATACCGGGGATACAGCCGGATAGCATGGCATCTCTTATCCTGCTTATATATACCGGGGATACAGCCGGATAGCATGGCATCTCTTATCCTGCTTATATATACCGGGGATACAGCCGGATAGCATGGCATCTCTTATCCTGCTTATATATACCGGGGATACAGCCGGATAGCATGGCATCTCTTATCCTGCTTATATATACCGGGGATACAGCCGGATAGCATGGCATCTCTTATCCTGCTTATATATACCGGGGATACAGCCGGATAGCATGGCATCTCTTATCCTGCTTATATATACCGGGGATACAGCCGGATAGCATGGCATCTCTTATCCTGCTTATATATACCGGGGATACAGCCGGATAGCATGGCATCTCTTATCCTGCTTATATATACCGGGGATACAGCCGGATAGCATGGCATCTCTTATCCTGCTTATATATACCGGGGATACAGCCGGATAGCATGGCATCTCTTATCCTGCTTATATATACCGGGGATACAGCCGGATAGCATGGCATCTCTTATCCTGCTTATATATACCGGGGATACAGCCGGATAGCATGGCATCTCTTATCCTGCGCATATATATATATATATATATATATATATATATATATATATATATATATACACACATACATACATACATACCGGGGATACAGCTGGATAGCATGGCATCTCTTATCCTGCATATATATATATACACACACACACACACACACACACATCGGGGATATAGCTGGATAGCATGGCATCTCTTATCCTGCTTATATACCGGGGATACAGCCGGATAGCATGGCATCTCTTATCCTGCTTATATATACCGGGGATACAGCTGGATAGCATGGCATCTCTTATCCTGCTTATATATATATACACCGGGGATACAGCCGGATAGCATGGCATCTCTTTTATCCTGCATATATATATATATATATATATATATATATATATATATATATATATATATATATATATACCGGGGATACAGCTGGATAGCATGGCATCTCTTATCCTGCTTATATATATATATACATACCGGGGATACAGCCGGATAGCATGGCATCTCTTATCCTGCTTATATATACCGGGGATACAGCCGGATAGCATGGCATCTCTTATCCTGCTTATATATACCGGGGATACAGCTGGATAGCATGGCATCTCTTATCCTGCTTATATATACCGGGGATACAGCCGGATAGCATGGCATCTCTTATCCTGCTTTATATTATACCTGACCAGGGATTATAGCTGTACAGCATGCCCTCCCTTATTCTTCATATACTATACCTGACCAGGGATTATAGCTGTACAGCATGCCCTCCCTTATTCTTCATATACTATACCTGACCAGGGATTATAGCTGTACAGCATGCCCTCCCTTATTCTTCATATACTATACCTGACCAGGGATTATAGCTGTACAGCATGCCCTCTCCTAGGCTGCCTATAGCATCTCCAGTATTATGTCCACTATTTATGATGGGCAGTATTTGTGTAACGTCATTCTGTATATTAACTTACTTACATATAATTGTTGTTACCTAATATATTATCCCCTCATATTATGTTCCACTAGAATTGATCAGAGATTACATTGACATATCATTGTTTTATCTATTTATCATGTTAATGTGCTCTATTTCTGTAATATGTCACTCTGCATATTATACTCTTATTACACTAGAATTGATCAGGTATTATATTGCTGCTATAGTCTAATATAGATCAGGGTTAAATCTATTTTTTGGCTTTACAGGCAAGTGTGCAATATGAATGTATCCTCCCCCCAAACAGATTGTTTAGAGCGTTCCGCCATCATGACAACAGATAAAGAGACTCTGGTGAGTTGTGTATTATACCATTGGTAGAAATATGGAAATAACCGAAAAGCATTGGGGAGTTGGAGGGTAAAAATAGTCACTGTCGTTTAATTATTATTTTTTTTTTTTTCAGAAATGAATAGTCCAGGCGATTTTAAGAAACGTTGTAATTGGGTTTATTAGGCAAATATGCCATTATCTGCATTCAAAAAGACTTTTCCCAGGTCCCCCCCTCCTCTCTCTCATTCACTGCTCATTATCAGGAAATCTCGACTCTTTTACATTAGTCGGACCCTGTGTAACCTATGGAGTGGGAAGGGTGTTACAGGGAGGAATGAGATTAGTCGCCAGCAGAGAACAAAGGATTACACAGCAGGAACTGTGTGAAAGCAGCTATTCAGAAGTCAGAGAGGTCAGTGGTGACTTCAGAGGAGATAGCTAGTGATGTAGCTGTAAATTAACTCTTTCATAAAGAATAATGAAGACCAGGGGAGAGCTTTAACCCTTTCCCGCACGAGGACGTAACTGTATGTCCTCGCGCGGGTGCGGGCGTTCAGAGCGGGGCCACGTGGCGACCCCGCTCTGAACCACGGCGGTCCCGGATGCCGCTTGTAGCCTGTGACCGCAGATATTAGCGGGCACGGTCCGATCGCCGTGCCCGCTAATACAGTAATCAGATGCAGCTGTCAAACATGACAGCTGCATCCGATTACTGGATTCAGCTTATCCCTGGTGTCTAGTGGCGGAGATCGCTCCCCCGGGACGTTGTCCCGGAGGAGCGATCCCCGTTACTGCTGCCGGCCGGGGACCACTCCAAGATGGCGCTGTCCCCGCTGCAGAGATCTCTATGAGAGATCAAAGCACTTATACTAGAAGTCCCCCAGGGGGGCTTCTAGTATAAGTGTAAAAGTAAAAAAAAAATAAATATTGTTATAAGTAAAAAGCCCCCTCCCCTAATAAAAGTCAGAATCACCCCCCTTTTCCCAGGTTGTAAATAAATAAATAAACAAACATGTTTGGTATCGCCGCGTGCGTAATCGCCCGAACTATTAATTAATCACATTCCTGATCTCGCATGATAAACGGCGTGAGCGCCAAAAAATCCCAAAGTGCAAAATTGCGCATTTTTGGTCGCATCAAATCCAGAAAAAATGTAATAAAAAGCGATCAAAAAGTCGTATATGCGCAATCAAGGTACCGATAGAAAGAACACATCATGGCGCAAAAATTGACCTCATACAGCCCCATAGACCAAAGGATAAAAGCGCTATAAGCCTGGGAATGGAGCGATTTTAACCCCTAGACGACCCAGGACGTAGAGTTACGTCATGGAAGTCTGTCACCAGATGACCCTGGACGTAACTCTACGTCCTGGGTGTTTCTCCGGCTATGAAGCGCGCTCCAGAGCGGAGCACGCTTCACAGCAGGTGGGGGCCGGCTGCAATCGGCAGCAGGGACCTTACCGGTAATGACACGCTGCAGCGATTGTGCTGCCGCGTGTCATGAACCCCTTAAACGGCCGCGGCGTTAAAGTGTAAGTGACAGGGGGAGTCCCCTGTCACTTACCGATCGGGACACTGTGGGGGTCCCGATCGTTAAAACGGACCGCCGGAGGTCTCTTACCTCCCTCCGTGCGGTCCGATCGGCGATCTGCTACACTGAGCCTGCACAGGCAGGCTCAATGAGCAGATCGCCGATAACACTGATCAGTGCTATGCCTGTGGCATAGCATTGTACAGTGTGAGCAATCAAAATACTGTATGTTAAAGTCCCCTAAAGAGACTTCAAATGTGTAAAAAAAAAAAAAATCACTTATACACTACCCCAAAACCCCTCCCCCAATAAAAGTTGAAATCACCCCCCTTTCCCATTATATAAATAAAACATAAAAATAAATATATAATATACCGTAGCGTGCGTAATTGTCCGACCTATTAAAGTATAACAAGTGTCATTGCGAATGGAAAATGGCGTAGATGAAAAGAGGGGAAAAAAGTGCGCAGATTACCCATTTTATGTTACATTATATATATATATATATATATATATATATATATATATATATATATATATATATATATATAAAAAAAAAAATCATAAAAAGTGATCAAAACGTCCGATCTTCACAAATATGGTATTAATAAAAACTAGAGATCATGGCGGAAAAAATTACACCCCATACAGCCCCATAGGTGAAAAAATAAAACCGTTATAAGCGTCACAATAGGGCCATAATATTATTAACTAATTGCCAAAAAAAAGGATTTCATAAAAATATATATATAACATTAGAGATTCTGTGTAACCTGCATATGGCTGTGTTCGGACTGACCTATAGAGTAATAGTATCATGTCGCTTTTACCATATAGTGCATTACGTAGACACAGGAACCCCCCAAACATTACCATATTCCATTCTTTTTTACGATTTCACCTATTTATATCTTAATAAATAATATATTTGGAATTCCGTCATACATGTTATGGTAAAATGAAAGACGCCATTACAAGTACAACTATTCCTGTAAAAAACAAGCCCTTACATGGCTTGTAGATAGAAACCTGAAAGTGCTAGAGCTCTTAGAAGGGGAGGAGGGAAAAACAAAAGCGCAATGATCAAAATTTGCGCGGTCCACTGGGTCATTTTGGGCCTTGGCCTCAAAGGGTTAAAGGAGAAGTCCGGCGAAAATTATTTTTTTATATGTTATTACTGATGGAAAGTTATACAATTTTCTAATGTACATTAATTATGGGAAATGCTCCTATACTGCTATTTCTCTTAATTTAGTGTATCAGGAAGTGTTAGAATTATCTCTGAAGCAGTGACGTCACGACGAAAGGTGTAATTCCTATGGAGTGTTCAGCAGGGGGCGCACTATATATAGAAGTCAATGAGTACCATTGACTTCTATATATAGTGCGCCCCTGCTGGACACTCCATTGGAATTACAATGTATGTGTATGTAATGTAATATACAGTGTTTTTGATTGAATACATTTATGAAATACTTTGGGGAGCAAGTGTCCTTGCTCCCCAAAGTATTCCATAAATGTAAGCAAGCAGTACATCACAGTAAGCCCGCCGCTACCGAACGCCCGCCGCTGTGGACTACTCTCAACTACTACTCTCCCCACCTGCTCATAGCATGTGCAGGTGATGGGAGAGTAGTAGCCGGGTTATATGGCTGAGATCGCCGCCGCGATGCCGCGCAGGGGGAGCCGCTCATCACTGCAGCTATCATCCCCCTCCGCTCCCCCCTCCTGCTGCTTCCTTACTCTGTGATAGCTGACTTCCTGCCCGGCCGCCGGCACGTGTGAACGGAGAGCGGCGGCCGGGCGGGGAGTCAGCCATTAGATAGTGTAAGGAAGCAGCAGGAGGGGGAGCGGAGGGGGATGATGGCTGCAGTGATGAGCGGCGGCGATCTCAGCCATATAACCCGGCTACTACTCTCCCATCACCTGCACATGCTATGAGCAGGTGGGGAGAGTAGTAGTTGAGAGTAGTCCACAGCGGCGGCAGTGGCGGGCGTTCGGTAGCGGCGGGCTTACTGTGATGTACTGATTGCTTACATTTATGGAATACTTTGGGGAGCAAGGACACTTGCTCCCCAAAGTATTTCATAAATGTATTCAATCAAAAACACTGTATATTACATTACATACACATCCATTGTAATTCCAATGGAGTGTCCAGCAGGGGCGCATTATATATAGAAGTCAATGGTACTCATTGACTTCTATATATAGTGCGCCCCCTGCTGGACACTCCGTAGGAATTACACCTTTCGTCGTGACGTCACTGCTTCTGAGAGAATTCTAACACTTCTTGATACACTAAATTAAGGGAAATAGCATATAGGAGCATTTCCCATAATTAATGTACATTAGAAAATTGTATAACTTTCCATCAGTAATAACATATAAAAAAATAATTTTCGCCGGACTTCTCCTTTAAGGGACGTCTATTTGTTAACAATGGTTTGAATTTTTTACAGGCCATCAGATACAATATAAGTTATACATGTTAAATATCGTTTTAATCGTAACGACTTATGGAACATGCATAACAAGTCAGTTTTACCCCAGGGCGAATGGCGTAAAAACACAGTCCCCCCAAATAAAAGAAATGCGTTTTTTTTTTTTTTTTCAATTTCACCACAATTTTTTTTCTGGTTTCGCAGTGTACTTTATGCAAAAATTCAGCCTTTCATTGCAAAGTACAATTAGTGACGCAAAAGATAAGGGCTCATGTGGGTCTCTAGGTGGAAAAATGCAAGTGCTATGGCCTTTTAAGCACAAGGAGGAAAAAACGAAACCGCAAAAACCAAAATTAGCCTGGTCCCGAAGGGGTTAAACTGCTTTTTCATAATAAAAATGCATTTTTCGGCTAATAAACCCAATTACAAAGTTTCTTAAAATCGCCTGGACTATTGATTTCTGCAAAGAAACTTTAAATGACCGTGACACTTTAAAAATCTTAAAAACACACATCACAAGTGCTGAGACCCCCTGAATTCTCACTATAGCTGGGAGAAGCTTGGTCTCTAGTGAGTTGGATCAGGTGCTGAACATTGGAGTATAGTGCATTGCTGTGTGCTTCTCCCAGCTATGTTTAGAGATTGGTGAGGGTTTCAGCATTTGAAAAGATACTTTTAAGTGACAGTAATTCTCTAAAGGGGCTGTCTGGGGAAAATTATTTCTTCTTTAGTTTCTATTAGTATCATAATGGTGTAAAAGAAAAATTTGGATCCGTTTTTATTATTTTTTTTCCCTGATATATAATAAAAAAAATCAGCAATCCAGTTTTTTTCCTTTTTATGTTGTTCACTGTGCGGGGGTCCCGATCAGTCAGTAATAGGTGCATAACCTGTCACTGACTTCCTTAAATGCCGCAATCGCAGCTGCTTGTCATTATCCTTGGTTCTGGACACACTGATGTGCTCACTTTAGCACTTGGGTTGGCATATCAAACACTAGTCTTAGTAAATGTGGGTCTGTGTTTATAGCTAATACTTTACTCTATTTTTAAGGTAAAACCAAATCCTTCTCTGCTAAGCCTGTTGAAATCTGCTGGTGCCAAGAAGGAAACCTTCACAATGAAAGAGGTGGGCATTAAAAACCTTATATTATACGCTATGATTATACAATGAGTGCGTTTTCCATGATCTCCTTTATAATGTGTAGTTCATTACATTGTCTTCGTACTTGCGCTATAGGTTATTTACCATCTTGGTCAGTACATAATGGCCAAGCAGTTGTATGACGAGAAGCAACAGCATATTGTCCACTGCTCTAATGATCCTCTTGGAGAACTATTTGGGGTACAGAACTTCTCTGTAAAAGAACCCAGGTAACTGATGTGTTATATGTAACAATATTTTGTCATTTTCATAGAAGGGAGTTATTATTTTTAGAAAAATTTACCCCAATGATATGGGACCTGTCCCACTGACTATGATCTGAGCTGCCTTCTCATTTCAAATAGGGTTTGCTATGTAATTAAAAAAAAAATCCCAGTCTATTTTAAGAATTTAGGCAGAATGTTTTTATGCTGTGTTCTCTTATTTTCTTCCATTTCTTCTTGTGCATATTTTCCAGACACTGTAAGTAATAATTTATTTATTTATTTAATGATGTAATATTTTTGGACTGTTTAGGTAGGCGATTTTCCGGTCCCAGCTTCAGGCCATATTCAGGTTGCTGTATTATGCCAAGTGTGGTTTACTATTGAAAATATGCCAGAATTCTGCCACATTTTGAAACAAAAAAAAAACAACTGGTGCAGGTGCACCACATTTATTTTTAACACTCACCAGCACGTCTGGCAAAGAGGCTTAGCAGAAGATGCAACACAATTTTCCAGAATTGTGGCACAATATAAGCCAGAAAGCCTCAGCAAATCTGGCACATTTTGTTTAGACTGTTTAGTCTAAGTTTACACCACATATTCACTGGCTTACTTTGTGCCACAATTCCGGGACTCTGTGTTGCATCTTAAATTGTCACTTTTAAAAATCTAAGTCAGCAGTAGATGTAATATAAAGCAAGTTTGCAATATTCATTATTTATTTATTTTTAAACAAAATGATACTTACCTGAGATCAGGGTCCAGTTTCCTGAAGGCAGCTTTTTAGTCTTTTAGTCTGTTAGAAAAAAAAGAGACTAAACGCATGAAGTCCCAGCCAGTACAGAGAGTTACTGCTCAATGTGTCCATCAGTCACATGACTGCCTTCTCTGTGACCGTTCAGATGGCCTGGGAAACGGGACCTCCACTGTTTAGACTCTCTGGAAGTGCCGTATTTTCCATGATAATAAATAAAAGTGTAAATTGTAGACTTGCTTTATATCACACCTACTGTTGAATTTGAAAGTTGTAACGATGGGTACACTTTAACCCAGGTTACTTTGCTAGACATGGTGGAAAGACAGCATGTGCAGTAGTTTGTTTGTTTTGTCACAAATTGTGCCAGAATTCTGTGACAGAAGGTGTTTGTTTTTTCTTTAAATGAAATTTAAAGTGACTCTGAACCCACAATCTTATCCCACCCAAACCACTTGTACCTTCGTAGCTGCTTTTAATCCAAGATTTGTCCTGGGGTCCGTTCAGCAGGTGATGCTGTTATTGTCCTAAAAAAATACTTTTAAATTTGAAGCCCGTGCCAAACGGGAGCATCTGTGCCCTAACTTTGCACTCTCTGTCCCTCCTCCCCACCCTCTTCATCATTAGGAATGCCACTGAAACATTTTCTCCATGCTGAACATTGCACAGGTCCTTAATAGAGATGAGCGAACCTCGAGCATGCTCGAGTCGATCCAAACCCGAACTTTCGGCATTTGTTTAGCGGTCGCTGCGGTACTTGGATTAAGCCCTAAGGCTTTGTGGAAAACATGGATATAGTCATTTGCTGTATCCATGTTTTCCAGACAACCTTAGAGCTTTATCCAAGTTCAGCAGCCCCCGCTAATCAAATGCCGATTGTTAGGGTTCGGATGGACCCGAACCCGGTTCGCTCATCTCTAGTCCTTAACGATCCAGCCCATGTGCTAGGCTGCCACAGGTGGGGAATAGGAGGCAATGTGCCTGGAGCATTCCTTTTTTTTTTAAAAGGTTTTATTTTTACAATTTTAAGGAATAACAATCCAATAACATAGCACGTTTCACACAACCAACTAGAGGCTGTCCATAGACCCGGGGTCGCACATTGTACATGTAGGCATTACAGCTTTGCACAGATGGTATGTACGAGATTGAAAGAGAAAACGTAACCTGTTAGCCGACAGTCCGTATGTATAACAGGATATTCAAGGCCAGGACTAAGTTCTGTCCTTCGTAGCAGCCCAATCAGCTGAGTTTAGCAGGAATGGAGCGACCCAACTCCTAAGCCTCACTACTAACAGAACAAACCATACCTCACAAACACATTCATTCATCATCCACACACTGCAACCTACCCGCCCCCCCCATCCCAACCCCCGCGGGGGAACTGGTCCCTCCAATCAAACCTGCACCGGGGAAGCAGTATCAGGTACCGCCAGCCACTGCAACCAGACCTTATCGAATTTTTTTGGGCAGTTCCTCTTTTGATACAGCACCCTATACAAGGGAACATAGGAATTCACTAGCGTTTTCCATTGCGAGAGCGACGGGGTTTCAGGAGACTTCCATGCCATAATCACCACCTTCCTGGCACAAAATAACAAAATCCGGAAAAAAAGACGCCGGTACGTACCAAAAACCACGGTATCTATAACACCCAGTAAACATACCTGGGGAGATAGAATCCTAGGAAACTCAAAATGTTGGTGTAAAAACAATAGTACCGAGGACCAGAAAGGTAGCACCTTAGGGCACGAAAACACAGAGTGTAAGAAAGTTCCCGTGTCACTCTGGCAACGGAAACAGTTGTCATCAGATGCCATTCCCAACAGTTTCAAGCGGGCCGGGGTGTAATAGACCCGGTGCAAAAATCTGAACTGTATCAGAATATCTCGGGCACTCACAACAGAGGACAGAAAGTAATCCGTAACATCCTCCCAGTCATCAGCCGTGAGTTCAGGGATATCCGCTAGCCATTTAGTATATGCTTTATCATATGGTTTCTGGCTCACAGACTGAAGAAGGGCGTAGATATTAGTCAGGGGTTTATCCAGATCCTCCGTTCGCAACAAGGTCTCCAGAGTAGACTCCGCTAGGGAGACAGTACTTGTCCCAAACTCAGCCCGCACCAACTGTCCCAACTGCAAGTATCTAAATGGATGGATTGGAGGGCAGTTCAGCGATGTTTGCAGATCCCGAGCCGACAGGAGCCCAGACGACCCAGAGAATAGTTGTCCCAGATATTTTAATCCCCTATCTGTCCAATATCTCATCGCCGGGTGTCCGGCAAAGCGCGGCAAATGGGGATTCAACCACAGAGGAGTTTTTTGTGACAACCAAGAGGTAGCATCAGTCAATTTCCTCTGGGACTGAGCCCACGCCACCACCACCGCCCTCACCGGAAGCAGGGGAGCATCACCCGGCTTTTTATATCTGTACAGCGAATTCGCCAGTCCTTCATATGAACCCGCTAGAGCCCCATACAGTGACGTGGCTGCGTTGCTATAGTCCAAGTCCAGCCACCAATGGGCATAAACCAACTGGGAGGCAAGATAATAAGCATAGAAATTAGGAGCAGCCAGTCCACCGCACTCCTTGGGTGCCTGTAGGGTAAGGAGGCTGAAGCGGGGGGACTGTCCCTGCCAGTAGAAGGCCCGCAAGACACTATCCAGTTGTTTGAAGTAAGAGAGCAACAGGGGGGTGGGGCAATTATGAAATAGATAGGTGAATTTAGGGAGGTAGATCATTTTAACAATATTGATTCGCCCGAGAAGCGAGAGGGGGAGAGGCGCCCACAGCTTCAGCTTAGTCTCGGTATGGGCTAGCAGGGGATCTAAATTCAACTTTTTATAATCCGAGACGTCTTGGGAGACTACCACTCCCAAATACTTAAATTGTTGGACAACAGTGATGGGGACAGGGTAAGCCCGAGGCGACGACACTGAACCTGGAAGGGGGAAGAGGAGCGATTTATCCCAGTTCACACACAACCCAGAGCAAGCCCCGAACTGCTGCAATAGAGACAACAATGCAGTGAGGGACGGACCATCATCCGCCAGATAGAGGAGGACATCGTCCGCATAGAAGGAGATTTTCTCCACCAAGGAGCCACGAGGGATCCCTCTGATAGAGACTAGTTGTCTAACTGCCACAGCCAGGGGCTCTATGGCCAGTGCGAACAGGAATGGGGACAACGGGCAGCCCTGCCTTGTGCCCCTACGTAGGGGGAAGGGGGCAGAGACATCCAGATTTGTCCTAACGCGGGCTATGGGGTCAGAATATAATAACTGGATATAGGACAGGAAAACCGGGCCCACATTGCACCTTCTCAACACCTCCCAAAGATAAGGCCATTCGACTGAATCGAATGCCTTTTTTGTGTCCAGTGAGAGAACGAACCACGACGCCCCAGTCTACAGGCATCTATGTTAAGAAATAACCTTCTGACATTAATGTCCGTAGCCTTACCGGGCATAAAACCGGATTGGTCAGGGTGTACTAAGGAGGAGATGACTCCACGCAGCCTATTGGAGAGTATCTTGGCAAGGACCTTAATGTCAGTGTTGAGAAGAGATATGGGGCGGTATGAGTCAGGGAGTAAGGGATCTTTCCCCGGTTTGAGGAGTACTACAATTAAGGCCTCTCTCATACTAGCAGGGAGAGAACCCATCTCCAAAGCCTCGGTGAATAGTGAGAGGAGATGCGGACTTAGAAGTTCTATTTGGCTTCCATACCAATCATTTACCAGTCCATCCAACCCCGGGGTCTTACCCGGAGGGAGGGAGGCGATAGCTGAGGCCACCTCCTCCAGAGAGATGGGGGCCTCCAAGGCGGCCGCCTGTTCCACGGACAGCCTCCACAGGGGGAGAGAGTCCAAGAAGGTCTTAATATGCTCCCCATCAGAATGGAGACGAGTATCATATAAGTCAGCATAGTAATCTCTAAAGATAGTATTCACCGCGACTGGATGAGAGATTAAAGAACCAGCCCCCGTGGAGATACAGGGCACAGACGCGCATGGGCTCTCAGCATGGGCTAAATAAGCCAGGAGCTTACCATTCCTGTCCCCAAAGGCAAACACAGAGGCCTGAGTGGACAATACACGACGCTTGGTTTTGTCAGTTTGCAAAAGAACATGCTCCCTCTGTAGTTGGAGCCATGCGCGTCTGTGAGACTCCGTTGGATCGGAGGTGAACCGAGTTTCGGCCTCCTCCAGTCTCCCCTCCAATTTTTCCTCCCGGGCGCGTAGTCTTTTCCGGAAAGTAGCAATTCCCAATGTGAACGCCCCCCGGATCACCGCTTTATACGCATCCCATCTAACATGAGGGTTAGGGTGAGAGGAATTGATCTCCCAGTAATTAGTATGGGCCCTCTGAACTGCGTCCGTCACCTCTGGAGTCTGCAGCCAGGCCGGATGGAGACGCCACAGTCTAGACTGAGGTGCAGGCTGAGTCCGAAGGACCACAACTATAGCTGAATGGTCAGATATACCTCTCGGAGTATACATAATATCAGAGACCAGCGGAAGGAGATCTGGAGACCCCATAGCCAAATCAATCCTGGATAAAGATTTGTGTGAGGCCGAGTAACAGGAGTAGACTCTAGCAGAAGGATTTTTTAACCTCCATATATCGTGTAGGCCGAATGAATCACACCAGGAAGTCAACGACCCACTAGCAGGATCACATCCAGACATACGATCCAGGGAGGGATTGGGCACTGCATTAAAATCCCCGATCACTAGTGTGGGGGCTGAAGGGAACGTGGAGATTATAGAAGTGACAGATTCAAGGAGTGAGATTTGGAATGGGGGAGGGACGTACACAGCTACCAACGTGAACGTAAAGCCAGCCGCCGTCCCGTGCAGTATCACATAGCGGCCATAATGGTCACATTCCACCCTACAAGCGGTAAACGGGAGCGACTTGGCCACCAGGATCGAAACCCCACGGGAGTAATTAGAATAGGAGGCATGGTAGCCATGCGCTATCCATGCCCTCCTCAGGGCTAACACTTTCTGTCCAGTGAGATGGGTCTCCTGAAGACAGACCACATGGGGGCTGTACTTCTTCACGAAATCCATCACAGCGGCTCTCTTGAATTTGGAATTAAGGCCACGGACATTCCAGGCCAATACCTTAATGACCGCCATCAGGATACACGTCCAAAGGAGGGAGGCAGCACCACCGGCGCCACCCCAAAATACCTGGAGCCGGGAGGAGGAGCAGGAGGTCGCAGACCAAACACACACCAGTCACACACAGACAAGGACTTCCACCTATGCATGTATAAAAAGGAAAAGGAAAAAACAACCGTTAATAGAGGAACACAAAACAACAACAACATTCCTAACTATAGAATACCACGGGGTATCCTGAACCCTGTCTAGCACTAATCCCAACTCGTGTAGACCTATACCCAACAACTCTAGAGTAGAGTGAGTCAGCTAACACAACCAGCTAACATGAAAAGGAGATATTGAACTAAACATATACTTATACTTAGCTCCTACAGCTCCTAACTATTAAGTCTAGCTTTACCCCTAGCTACACAGAAAGGCACATTTCGTTATAGCATTATTTATGCCCCATGTAACGGTCACGGATTCAGAGGCCTCGGACTCCCGACTCTTCCCCCTCTTGCGGCCCGTGCCCAAGCAAGAGCATCATCAGGGTTGTTGAAGAATCTGGTGGTCTGTCCATCAACTACCCGCAGTCTGGCCGGGAAGATCATTGCATATGAGAAGCCTTTTTTCTCGAAGGATCTTGCGGACTTCCGTGTAGTTTGCCCTTTGTTTCCGAACCGCTACTGAAAAGTCAGGGTAGAAGGAGACCTTCGTGTTGTTGTAGATAACCTCTCCCTTGAGCCTGACCGCCCTTAATATAGCATCTCTATCTCTGAAATTGAGGAGTTTGGCCAACAGCGGTCTCGGGGGAGCCCCAGGCGGAGCCGGTCTTGAGGGGACCCAATGAGCCCTTTCAATGGCAAAATGGGGGGAGAAGGTCGATGGATCCAGTATATCTTTCAGCTAATTCTCTAAGAAGGCGACTGTGTCCGCTCCCTCAGAGCGCTCCGGGAGACCCACCAGCCTAATATTATTGCGTCGCAGCCGATTTTCGAGGTCATCTGAGCGGTCAGCTGCCAGTGAGACCAAACGTTGTAAGTCTGCTATTTGCGCCGGGATAGGGCGCAGAGTGTCCTCCAGATCAGAGGTGCGCCTTTCGACCTCCGAAGTGCGCTCCCGAAGCTTCTGGAGATCATGTTTAATGATGGTAAAGTCCTGCTTTAGGTCGTCAACTTTGGACGTCAGGGTAGATTGGCAGACATTAATGGCCTGTAAGATTTCCGCAAATTTATGATCCATTTGAGAAGCCTCCTGAGTGGGGTCAGCCGGCGACATCTGAGGCGACGGGCTCGGAGATCCCTCAAACAGAGACAGCGGGGATGACGGTGAGTTTTCAGGAGAATGTGGTCTAGAGAATTGCCCAAGTCGCTGCGCTGTTCTGGCTCCGATTTGCGCCTTAGGTTTCGAGGAGCCTGCGGCCTCATCCTCAGCCGCATGCATGTCAATTTCGGGATGCAAGGCAGCCACAGTAGCCGGCTCAGAATTGTCCACGCCTTGTGTAGTCTTGCGCCTGCTACTTCTCTTCCCTCTCATCTGAAACGCACTGCCCAGGCAGCAGAGGGAGCAGGAATACGGTCTCAGTCACTCGCTATGGGTAGCAGACTACAGCAGCACAATACAGTACACAGCACCGGGCAATAGCTGGGGTCACCAGGCACCTATGTAGCAGCGTGCAGGTGGGCACTCAGTCTCTCCCACTATAATGATGAGGCAGGGGAACAGGGGGGCCAAGTGGCTACCTGACTGGGCCAGCAAAGCTCGAGCAGTCCGGGGCCTCACAGGACAGGAGCACACTATATGTGCACGTCAGTTGCACACTAAGGACAGCAGTCCCACTCACCACCGCACTGTCCCCTTCAGCCTCTGCTGCACGCGGTCTCAAGATGGCGGCCACTACTCGGTATCGGGGAAGACAGCAGGTTCCAGCCTGCTCACCAGCGCCTCAGATCCCTCTGTCTGCGACGACCGCAGCTCCGGAGCGATGCCGGTCACGTGACAGACTGCCGGGCGCAGGATAGAAGCGGAGGCTCGCGGTAGATGGCGGCGGGTCCGTTGGACCGGGAGGACCCCTCCAAAGGAGAGTCGGGATCCGGACGCCACAGAGCCCACCTCCGGTCTTCTTCAGCAGCAGGAAAAACGGCCCAGCGAGGACCCGGACAGCCGATGCCGAGTCCGTCCGGCGCGCTCCAGCAGGGAAGATGGCGGCCGCAGCCAGGGAGCAGGAAGGCCGCAGAGGCACAGGACCGGATGGAGCCGTTCTAGTTGTCGGCATACACTCCAGACCCTTTCCGGTACGTTCAGGGGACCTGGGGCAGCTTCTGGGTGCCACTCTGGTTGCCGGGTATCAGGATGGCAGTCAGGATTTTAGTCAGGGCTGCAGGAGCTCAGCGCGGTGCGTCTTCTCAGCCCGCCATGCAAGCCCCTCCTCTGGAGCATTCCTAATGGTGAGGAGGAGGGACTGAGGGGTGGTGCAAAGTTAGGGCACAGATATTCCCGTTTAGCACGAGCTTAAGGCTTAAAAGTATTTTTTAGGACAATAACTGCATCACCTGCCGAACGGACCCCAGGACAGATCTTGAATTAAAAGCAGCTATCCAAATGTACAAGTGGTTTGGGGGGTCAGATTGTGGGTACAGAGTCACTTTAAGTGTTAGGGCTGCTCTTATATATAGCACTAGCCTTTGCGCTAGATTAATAATTGCAGACTGGAGTTAGGGCAGTATTACACGTTCGGATTTAAACGATTTTTTTGTGTAATAGCAGACAACGAGAACTCGTTGGTCGTTTGCTAGAATTCAAACCTATTTTTATCGTTTGATCGTTCGGTGTAATAAGAAGTCATAGCAATAGCGACGACAAAACGACTGCAAGACCGATCATAGGTAACGATTATTGTTCCGTGTAATTGAGCAAACGATTTTGGGTTGTTTGCCATAGTAGTCTTTTGAGATTGTTTATCGTTAGTCATTAGAGATGAGCGAACATGTTCAGGTTTGAGTCCATCTGAACCTGAACGATCGGCATTTGATTAGCTGGGGCTCCTGAACTTGGATAAAGCTCTAAGGTTGTCTGGAAAACATGGATACAGCCAATGACTATATTCATGTTTCCCACATAGCCTTAGGGCTTTATCCAACTTCAGCAGCCACCGCTAATCAAATGGCGAAAGTTCAGGTTTGGATGGACTCGAGCATGCTCCAGGTTCGCTTATCTCTATTAGTCATCAAAAAAACGTTGTTTGTAATAGTACCCTTAGACTTGCTGCTTTAAAAGGGTACTCCAGCGGAAACATAGTTGCCAGAAAGTGCCAGAGATTTGTAATGTACTTCAATTTAAAAATCCAGTGATCCAGTACTTATCAGCTGCTGTATGTCCTGCAGGAAGTGGTGTATTCTTTCCAGTCTGGAGAGCAGGAGAGGTTTTCTATGGGGTTTGCTACTGGTCTGGACAGTTCCTGTCATGGTGGCAGCAGAGAGCACTTTGTCAGACTGAAAAGAATACACTTCATGCAGGACATACAGCAGCTGATAAGTACAGGAAGAATCCAGATTTCTAAATAGGATTAAATTACAAGTCTCTGGCACTTTCTGACACCAATTGATTTTAATGTAGAGGTTCGTGTGTATGCTTTTGCTTACCAGTTTTAGCTGATGTAGCAAGTATTTGCTGTAAGCGCTGCTTACATTTTCCATGAAGCCTCTGCAGGGAATGGGGTGGAGTCTTGTCACTAATGAGATCAGTTTTTTGTGCGTTTTCATTCGTTCATTTATTTATTTATTTTTTAGTAAGAAAATGCCACAAGGCAATTGACAATTTTTTTTTTACATATATATAAAATATAATATATATATTTTTTTTTTTTTTTTTTTTTTTTTTCAAGTCTTCAGGCTGGCTGTTTCTTTTCCATATCGATTGTCAATTTTCACAACCATTTGAGCAATCACAGTAAAATAGGAAAATCACACAGGAAAAATGTTAACACAGCCTCAGGGGAAGTGGATAACAACAGTATGTCCTGGTTTTTTAGGCATAGTAAAATATACATAGAGCTGAGTGGGGAGTGGAGGGGTCTGTGAGCAGCAAGATGGGATCTAATAGGTAGCATAGTTTACAAGTCAAGCACTTCTTCTGACACATTAAATACTATTGGTTAGGCTGGTGATCACATGACCCAGTTACAGTAATGAAACCTGTGCATGCAGTTGTGCTGGAAGTAAACAGATGGCAATGTTAGACTATTGAAGGCCTATTTTGCAGATCTAAGATGTCTTTGTGATCATGTGGTCTTTTTGAAATGCCAGTCCTTTCCTGAGCACCATCTCAGAGCACTGGGGGCAGGCCCGCCGCCGCCCATCCCCAGTATGTCCATATTCCCTCCCCTCTGTGACACGGCTCCATTAATTCTAATGGAGTTGCATCACAGAGGGGAAAGGGTTTTGTCACACTGGGAGGTGTGGCGGCTGGCCTGCCCCCAGGGGTTTGGGCTGGTGCTCGAGGAAAGACTTGACGCCAAGCATGGGAACTGGGCGGCAATTCAAAAAAAGGACCCTGACACCAGAATCCTGGCGCTGAGTGGCTAAGGGTGAAGAGGTAGAAAAAAAACTTTCGCTTCAATTTGGCAAGGTTGAGAAGAAAATAGAAAAAAACATGTACCAGATGGTTTATTCACTTTAAACCGTCAAGTGAATGTACCATCTGGTCCAGTCTGCAATCATCATTAGCACAGTGCTAGCCACCAATGATGGGGCTGTGTGTAAGAGCAACCTAACTTGCATCACATGCAAACAATAAAATTGTCTACATCTTCATGATTATCTGATGTAGTCACATCTGTAATCTTTGATCCAGTCCTCTCAACATCATGCAGGGCAAGTTGTTCATGGGTTTGTGTTTATTAATGTGTAGATTATTGGGCATATGAGGGCACAGCTTTTCACAAGTAGGTGCTGTTGTAATAATGATATTGATCTTGTTATATTGCACAATTCGTATGGCATTACTGTAAAAGCAACACTAAGTGCTGGTATAGACCACATCTAATTGTAAAACATGATCTTTTTGTTTTTAGGAGGCTGTATGCAATGATTTCTAAAAATCTGGTGACTGCTGATTCTGAAGGTAAAATTTTGGCTACATAAAATCAGTTAATTTAGATTGAGGCATTATGTAGGGTACTGAGGATACTAACTGTGTGATTAGAAAATGGACTGTCCTAAATAGCACAATGCTTTTCTTTAAAGGGAACCAATCACGCTAAAAATCCATCTTAAGATAAGGAAACGTGCTGGCACATCACCCAGCACGTTTCCCAAACATCTCCCTGTAACCTCCGTGCCCCCCTCCATCAGTCAGTTATCTTACTTTGAAGAAGTCCCGCGCTGTATGTAAATTTCCAGCAAGTAGTCACGGTGGGCGGATTTAGTCATGGTGGGCAGAATCAGTCACAGGTCCTGGGCGTGAAACGCAAGCCGCCCGGTCACGTGGATGGAAGGCAGACCTTTTTAATCACGCCCCTCTGGGCATGATTACAGCCATTACAGACGCCCAGGACCTGTGACTGATTCTGCCCACCATGACTAAATACGCCCACCGTGACTACTTGCCGGAAATTTACATACAGCGCAGGACTTCTTCAAATTAACATGACTGACTGATGGAGGGGGCACAGAGGTTACAGGGGGATGTTTGGGAAACGTGCTGAGTGATGTGCCAGCACATTTCCTTATCTTAAGATGGATTTTCGGCGTGATTTGTTCCCTTTAAAGGAATAGTTCAGAGAAACATGGCTGAGAAACATGGCTGCTTTCTTGCAGAAGTCATACAGCACCTATCTATGGGTTAGATTGCATGAGCATGAGAACTACAGTACAGTACTCTGGTACTGTCACTGTACAGTGAACAGTGCCCAGTCTCTGCCCTGCTCATTGTGTTTATGCCAGAGCTGCTGCTCAGCCAAACAGCCAATTGGCAGGGTTGCTGGGTGTCAGCACTTTTAGACATTGAAACTAAAAATAATGCTGAAGAAATGTACACACAAAACCATATGTAAAATCACAGCCTCTCTGCCGCATCTCACCCTCCGCTAAAGGTCAAAAGAACATAGAGCCAGGAGTAGTCCCTAAATGCCATCAAGTCCCCAGTGGGTGCCGGATGCAGATTGTGCTGTAAAGAGGATGCTATAGATATCTTCAAGAATAATGCAACTGTACCACAGAACTAAGGTCCATGCACTAATCAATCAATCAATGCTCACTACACTATACCAGTGCAGACCCTGACCAGCATATGACCAGGATTTAGATATTTATCTCATACACTGGTCAGGGTCTGCACTGGTATACGGTAGTGAGCATTGATTGATGGATTAGTGCATGGACCTTAGTTCTGTGGTACAGTTGCATTATTCTTGAAGATATCTATAGCATCCTCTTCTTTACAGCACAATCTGCATGCAGCACCCACTGGGGACTTGATTGCATGTGGGGACTACTCCTGGCTCTATATGTTCTTTTGACCTTTAGCAGAGGGTGAGTTGCGCCAGAGAGGCTGTGATTTTACATATGGTTTTGTGTGTACATTTCTTCAGCATTATTTTTAGTTTTACTTTTGGACATTGGTAGGCTTAGTCCATCACTCTGTGCAGCACTATCTATAGGGTTGTGGTGCAGCTTGGGCCCAGTCTAATCTAGGCGGGCTATACAGACATGTTGTGATTTATATCCTTTTAGGCATTGGTCAGGAATGTATAAATCCCGAAAAAAAACTTAAATAACTACAGCTAAGATTTTTTTTCTGTTTTAGGGTATAAACCCACACACCGTATACACAGCAAATACGCAGCAGATGTGATGGTGAAGATTTGATGCTGTGTTCAGTTATTTAGATCTAATCTGCTGTGTATTTGCTGCGTATCGCAGTAGTAAATACGCTGCACATACGGTGTGTGGGTTTATACCCTAAGCTTAAATTCTAAGCCTTATCTAGTATAAGTTATAAAGATGTATGCCACACAGTATTACCTGCCTAATAAAATCTTCTCTTGCAGCTGGCTGTATAGAAACTTTTGAGAAAGAATCCAGTAATTTTTCACAAACAGAGAGCTGTACACAGGTAACTTTTTCATAGTTGCTTCATAGTGATTTCCATGAATTATGAACATAAATGATGAATATATAGGCAGTGGCATAATTTATATATACTTTATTTTAGGGTTCAGCTGAGGAACTACAAGAGAAGATCACTCCATCTGCATCATCCCCTAGGAAAACTCACAGTGAATCTGGTAATTTGCTTTGTTTTACACATTAGAGTATGGCACTAGTGGCACTGCTTAGCAAAGGTGTGTTATTTCACTAGTTGCTTATGGAGAATATATATTTTTTTTTTACTTTGCATAGAAGAAAATTCTTCAAATGGCCAACCATCTGAGCATCAGAGAAAGAGACATAAGTCAGACAGTATTTCATTAACCTTTGATGAGAGCCTTTCCTGGTGGGTGATAAGTGGCTTACGTTGTGATAGGAATAGCAGTGATTCAACAGACATCTCTTCTAATGCAGTAAGTAAGGCTACTAGATGACCATATGCTAACCATATAGCTTTATATTGTTTAGTCAGGGCTCCTAGAGGAAATTCAGGTGGGTAATGTAAGAATTATGATAGAGACTAATGTGTACCTTTAATGAAGAAAAGATTTTATTGTGTATAGTTTACAGTTAATAAGAAAATTGAAAGTACCAACCTATTTATGTTTTTGTAATTGTAAGAAAAACAGTAGTAGTACAGTAAAGCCATGGATTACAAGTAACTGGGTTTGATAGCATTTTGCAAGACCAGCTTAATAATTGTACCTTGGTCAACAAGCCAGATTTCTTATATGAGCAGCCCTGTGTCCCTATCCCGATATTGTACTGGGTAGTGAGCCCTCTCATTTTAAAGGGCAACTCGCGCATTTTTTCCCCCTTAACTAACACACATTACAAAGTTATATAACCTGCCTGGAGCTGTTCCGCCTCTCAAACCCCCCCCCCCCCCCCCCCCCCCCCTTTCCCGGAAGTTAAAAAAACAAACAAACATACTTACATATTTACTGTCGACCCCGTCCTCTTCTCCTGCGGGCATTCCGTGACTATGTCGTCACAAGCGGGGGCGGGCCTGGTCATCCTCTTCTTCGGCGTCTTCCTTTATAATGAATGGAAGTGAAAAGGCCGTGCACACCGGCAGCCTTTTCATTGGCTGGAATGCATCAACTGGCTTCCAGCTTGCTCAGCTCTGATAGGCTGAGCAAGCTGGAAGCCATGTGATGCGATCCAGTCAATGAAAAGACTGCCGGTGCGCACTCGCATCGGCAGCCTTTTCGCTCTCATTCATGCCGTGGGACCCCAAAAGCGAGGAAGAAGATGAAGACGTGGATGGGGTTGACTGGGACCGCGACCGGTGGGATTTTCGAATGCCGATCAATGTAGGAGGGATGGTAAGTATAGGGTCTGTGTTAGTGTTTTTTTTTTTGTTTGTTGGTTTTTTGCTGACACTGGAGTTGTCCTTTAACCCACTGCTACCTGATAAACTCTGCTGGTGATTGGATGCCTTCCATCTCTTCCATTGCTTGTCTACATCACCGCTGCTTTTCTGTTAACTAACCCCTTTTTACTGATAGTGTTCTTTATTAATACAGAACACCTTACCTATCTTATTATCTGGTCATGGAATTAATCGTCTGCTCTTCAATTATTTCTTATGAGCGAACTTGCTTGTGTGTATGTTTTGCATGGTATTAAATGTCAGTTCTTGCCAGTACAGGGCGATAGACACCATATTGTGACATTGCATTGTTAGCAAAGATCTGTGTAGGGACTTTGAGGAACTCAAGGGGGCAGGAAAGGATTAATACAAGTATATTTGTATGAAAATGGTTTTGCAACTGTCTGTATTGTTTTAGTTCCCCATCATTTTCACAATATCTTTGTTGCTACTGGATGAGAACAAAGTCTTGTTCATTGCTGGTGGTGGTGTGTACAGATCTATCACTTTCAGACAGTCCTTTAGGACATATAGAGTTGTTTACACCATGTGATGGTTTAGGGCCCTATTACACAGAGTGATAATAGGCCGAATCAGGCTGCTTCGGCTGTTTATCGCTCTGTGTAATAGAGACCAGGATTAGCCATGACTATAATCATCGGCTGGTCATGTTTTTAGGTCCAGACCTAAAATCATTGGCTGACAGCGAACGATGAATAAACTGTTTTACATTACCTTCCCGATCCTCTCATGCCCTCTGCTTTCACTCTGGGCGCTGCGACTGTAGCTTCAAAGCTGTCACTGAGCTGACAGGTGGCTCAGCTAATCACTGTCTGCAGCAATACCAGCCAATGACTGGCTGAGCGGCCTGTCAGCTAACACAGGCTGCTCTGAGCTACAGCCGCGGCGCCGGGAGTGAAAGCAGAGGGCAGGAGAAGACCGGGAGTGGGGAGAGGTAATGTGTAAAAGTTTAGGGCAAGGGCTGCACTAACATTGTTGCTAAACAATCATTGAGCCGTGCAATAGGCTCAGTAAACAAGAACCAATCTAGCAGATTGACACCTGTTAACATTATTGTTCAGAGAGGGAGTGTGCAGGGAATCACTAATATAGATCACCTTTTGCTGAAAGCCCCTGCACAGATGCTGCTGTAGAAGCATCTGCATTCTTTAGCTTCTCCTACATCTATGCATGAGCTGTCAGCAAGAGGTGAATCTATATTAGGAATTCCTTCATTGAGTGGCCCTGCCCCCGCTCACTACCCACAATCCACCCCAAACCAGCCAGAAGCAACCCTTATACTGTACTTCTAGCTCCTAGTCTAAGGATGGTATTACACAGGCCGATGGGGGCCAGATAATACCTGTAAACGGGCAGCGATCTGCTAGATCGTCGCTCGTTTACTGGGCCTATTACACGGCCCGATAATAGTTGCTTAACTATATACATTACCTATCCACGCTCCAGGGCTGCTGCTGCGGTCTTCTTCTCCACAGGTCCCGCGCGCTCTAACTTCAAAGTGGCCTGTCTCTGAAGCTAGAGCGCGCAGGGCCCGGGGAGAAGAAGACCGCAGCAGCATCCCTGTAACGTGGATAGGTAATGTATATAGTCAGTTGCCGGAGGTCAGCGCCCAATGAAAATAGGTCCAAACCTATATCAACGATCAGCCGATGATCGTTGTAATCGGCTGATCGTTGTATTTATTACATGGTGCGATAATCGGCCGATTCAGGCCGATTATCGTTCCGTGTAATAGTACTCTAAGGGCCCTATTACACCACATTATCTGACAGAGATTTTTTTGAGCCAAAGCCAGGAACAGGCTATAAACAGAGAACAGGTAATAAATGAAAGATTGAGATTTTTCCCTCTTTTTAAATCCATTCCTGGCTTTGACTTAAAAAAATCTGTCAGATAATTTGTTGGTGTAATAGGGCCACAGCAGGAATAGTTAGAAGCAGACAATGTAGAGTATTAGTGGCCAAGGTAAATATCATAAAAAAAAAACGTTTTTGTCGTGTATATCTAGCACTTTGGTGCTACCAGGGAGATCAGAATGTGAACTTTACATGCTTGCAGTTTGGCCCAGCAAGCAAGGAGTTAGTTGACCCCTTCATTGCTGGGCTGTCTGCATCTAAAACTCCCATTCTTATTTCCCTGAGCGATCTCTTTCCTCAGCTGATAGCTGCAGGGTAAACAGGAGTGCCGGCTGGGAAATCAGAACGTGAGCTTCAGATACAGACAGCCCAGCAGTGACTGGGTCAATTAACTCCTATCTTGCTGTTACACTTTAACTTGGTCCTGGTTCAATTAGTGGACTGAGATCCTGGTGGTGGGGGTACTGTGGTCCTGGTGGCAGCCCTGTGGACTGTGCTTGGCTGCTGGCGCTGTTCTTCTCTTCAGGTACAGCTTAAACCCAGAAGGACACTGGCTGCTAAAGGAAGCAGGAAGATTGTGCTGCTTCCTGATTCGCCACTTGATCACATGACCTTCCTGCATTTGATTAGTGGAGGCCCAGTCATGTGATGGTCACAGGGTTATCAATCCCCTGGTTGGTGGAGTTCCATATTCTTGTACGGTATTATTGCAGCTGCACTGCAGGTGTTATAATGGGTCAATCTCACTGGGCCCCCTGGTTCTTTTTATCTTACAGGACTATTTTAAGGAAGTACTTTGGAGATTAAATGTTTTTAAATCAACTTGTTTCAGAATAATTTACAGTTTTGTAAATTACTTACATTTAAAAAAAATACTCAAACCTTCCTTACTAGAGTTGAGCTAAGCCCTTCGTTTAATCAGGGTTCCACTCATCAAGTCACCTGCCTGTCAGCACTGCTCTGCTTCCTGCCACTCCTCCCAGGATGCCGGGAAAAGCTGGATCCAATCATGTGAAACTTCTCCCAGTTTCCCAGGACTGGAACCAGCTTTTTTCCGAACCCAGGATGGAGCAGCAAGGGGCGAAGTAGCGCTGATCAAACAATTAGATGAGCGATTCGTTCACCTCTATTCCTTACCTATCAGGTGTTGTGTCAAGAATAGAGATGAGCGAACCTCGAGCATGCTCGAGTCGATCCGAACCCGAACTTTCGGCATTTGATTAGCAGTGGCTGATGAACTTGGATAAAGCCCTAAGGCTATGTGGAAAACATGGATATAATCATTGGCTGTATCCATGTTTTCCAGACAACCTTAGAGCTTTATCCAAGTTCAGCAGCCCCAGTTAATTAAATGCAGAACGTTCGGGTTCGGATCAACTCGAACCCGAACCCGGTTCGCACATCTCTAGTCAGAAATTGTCCAGGGCAGTAGCAAATCCCTATAGAAAACCATTCCTGCTCTGGACAGTTCCTGAACCAGACAGAGGTGGCAGCAGAGAGCACTGTGTCACACTGAAAAGAAAAATCCATTTCCTGAAGGACGCACAGCAGCTGAAAGGTATTGGAAAGCTTGGATTTTTTATAACATAAGTAATCTGTATAATTTTTTTTACACCAGTTTAAGACCCAATATTAGGGGTAGAAAGAATTAACCCTGTTCATCCATCAGACCTGTCCCCACCCATAACCTAAGCTTGTTTGTAACAGGCTTCTAGTAGATGAATTGGACCATTTGTCTGCAGCACATTCCGACTCACACCCTGAAGCTGCTGAAAATCCTCCTGATCTGGTCCACTCTGACTCCACTGCTCTGTCCTCTCCCTCCCTTCTGAGACAGAGGTCACATGATTTCTCTCTTCTGTTGCCAGGCGTGCTGTAACCCCGCCCACAACTGACAACACACAGTGATCACCTGGCCAAGAGCGGCAAAAACAGCAGCCTCTTCTGAGTAGTGGAGGGGAAAGGAGAAACTTGTTTCACATCTCTTTTTCCAATCTGTGTAGATAAATAGACAGAGAGAAGGGATAGATGGATGCTGTGTTTACTGTGTAAAGTGGAAGCAGATCGAGCCAGTGGTGGGCAAATACTACAAGACAGAAGCTATGCTTTTTGTGCATCTTACATTTTTTGGGAATGCTGGAGTTCCCCTTTAATACTTTGAGTGATCTGACTTTAAACTAGGATATTTTCATTTATTAACAGATCCTGGAAATGGTAACATAGAAGATTGTTGGCAGAAAAAGGAGTAATTTCTTTCTTATCTTATGTTAGACATATGTTTATCCCAGGCAGGTTTACATTATTGTAGATTTACCTACTAATCAAATCAGAAGTAAGATAGTTTTTCAATATGCAATAAATGACATTTCATTTTAGAAAAATTTAAAACAAGCGCGTGTGTGTGTGTATATATATATATATATATATATATATATATATATATATATATATATATATATATATATATAAAAGCCAGTTAGTTTTCCTGTTAATAGGTTGTTTAATAAATGGCACTCAACAGTTATGCATGTCTGCTTGAACTTTGTGTGAACCCTATGTAGAAATCATAAATATACAGAATTGCAGTGGACATTCCACTAGTAAGTGGTATAATTTTTTTTTATTATGAAAACTGAGCACTACTTATTGCAATTCTACCAAGCTGTTTTCCAGCTACTAAAATCAGCCAACCCGAAGGAAACAGGCAAGCAATACCTAGAGATGACTTATTTTTGTGTGATGAAGCGTTTCTGCAAAAATGTGTGCCTTTTCTACATCAAAATCCATATGTTAAACAATGATAAATTCTCCCCCATTGTTTATGGCATATTATGTAAGTCTGAGTCATGTATATTTTTTCTGTTTTCTTTAGGATCATGAGGCACGCTCAGTAAGTGGTGACTCAGATTGGTTGGAGCCAGATTCTGATTCTGATCAGTTTAGTGTTGAGTTTGAGGTTGAATCTGTGTATTCAGATGATTATAGCCCTAGTGGAGATGAAGAAAGCCCAACAGATGATGATATAGATGATGAGGTAAGATTGCTTGCTTGTTAACAGTGTACATAGATCTGTATTGTAAATAGTTGTTTTTTTTTTTCCTGTATTTTTGTAAGTTGTTAATAAATGCACCGTATACCATGCATGGATATCGCTGATCCTGCATTTGCTGCAGTTAAGTGCACACCCTTGTTGTCTAGCTCTCAAAGAGATATGTAATTCAGACTGGAAAAAGTAGAGTCATGTACTTGATGGAAATTTGTATATATACACTGTAAATTCTCAATGACAAGTTCACAGCAGATCCACAGTTTGTGACCATATTGGTAATGATATACGACATTGAGAGAGAGGAGCTGTTGCACATCACACCTATAGCTGACTCTAATGCCACTCGGCTATATTTAAAAACCAACACCAGGATGTTGGTATATAATTTGATCAAACCACATTACCCCATGCACCTACTAGAGATGAGCGAGTCCATCCGAACCCGATCGTGCGGCATTTGATTAGCGGGGGCTGCTGAACTTGGATAAAGCTCTAAGGTTCTCTGGAAAACGTGGATACTGCCAATAACTATATCCATGTTTTCTACATAGCCTTAGGGCTTTATCCAAGTTCAGCAGCCCCCGCCAATCAAATGCCGATCGTTCGGGTTCGGATGGACTCGAACCCGAACCCGGTTTGCTTATCTCTAGTCCCTACACTAACTCCACACTGTGTCGGTCAGCAACCGCTAACCCCACAAAGCATGCACAAACAGGGAAGGGAGGCCATGGAATGGCCCTGCAACCCCAATGTCACAGGACCAAACCCAAAGTGCCCCCCCCCCCCCCCCCCCCCCCCAAAACACCAAGCTGCCACCAAACAACACAAGTGTGAATATGATCTTTTACTCACCATTACTGCTGCAGATAGAATGGGAAAGATAGGAGGTACTGACATGTGAGCACAGGTGTATCCTGCTAATTTGGGTCATATTGGTAATGAAAGTGGTTTAAAATGTGTGATACATGTAAGGAATATCTCATACTTACATGTCTGATCTGTAGGATAAAATTCCATCTCTTGAGGCTGGAGAGCAGGATATCTTGCGGCATT
Organism: Dendropsophus ebraccatus; assembly: GCF_027789765.1. Lineage (NCBI taxonomy): Eukaryota > Metazoa > Chordata > Amphibia > Anura > Hylidae > Dendropsophus > Dendropsophus ebraccatus. The sequence goes on along the minus strand of NC_091454.1, from coordinate 90,332,101 downwards.
ACTGTTGAAGACATATTGGAGAAGCACATTTCTATGTGATGTATGTGAAGGCATTGTGATTTCGAGTATCATTTAGCTTTATTTACTGATTATTATTTCTTTTCTTTTTTTATATACATGACCTCTAAATCTTTATGCCTTCATTGCAGTATTTCCTCTCTTGCTTCTTTAGGCTGCTGTAAGCCTGGTCTGTTGAGTTTTGGGTTGTGAAGATGATCAGAAACCCCTTACCTCACTGAAATGCAGTTCAGCAATGCATTTCAGTGAGTGGCCTTCATTCTTCAGTGTTTCTTATCATTGCCATGTGATCAGATGTGAGTGGGAAAGCAGTGAGGCCTGTTTCTTCCCACACACACTGAACTTACAGATTGCCAGCAGCAGCTTCCATTGTAGAAGACTAAGCACGGTCTGCAAGGTATGGAAATGGAAAGTGTCTCTATCATAACTTTTGGACAGAAAATTGTAGATTCATAAATTATTCAATATTAGAAAAACACAGCTGCTTTCTTTCAAAAATATAGTGCCCCACATGTGCACAGGTTGAATGTGGTATTGGAGCTTTGCATTGTTCACTTGCGTGCAATACAGGACAGAAACCATGGGCAATTATGGCATTGTTGCCAGAAGAAAGCATTTATGTCCTTAACCATGTACAGTCTCTGGAACATAAAAGTAACACTCATGCAAATGCTGCAGCCTTTTTCAATGTTTTTTGCTGCTCGTTCATGCAATTGCTTGGTTGGTAGCACTGGTTCAAGGAACTGCAACATTGACACATTCAAGTGAATCTAACAACACTCCCTTGCACCGCTGCTATGAAAAGTATATGATATATAAAATAGATGCACTGTCAATCATCAACTGATTTTGGCTAATACGGCTAGCCATGCCAACCATGCACAGTGAAAGGTCCTTATGTTAGTTGTGCCTTCACTCAGATTGCATGCAGTCATCTGCACAGTAATGTCAAAGCATGAAATGGTAAATCAAGCAATTTCAGCCATCTTATATTTATGGCAACATAAGCCCTTTTATAAATGTTGTTCCTTATTGTGACTGGTAAAGCTCCAGTATCAACAGCAGTGTCATGCAGCCATTGGAAATGTGAGAAATAGCCTATAGAAGATTTAAAAAAAAAAACAACTAAGTGATCTTTATGCTAATATATACTGATAATACACAATAGAGGGGTTTTCTCGTCTGACGTAATTGATGGCCTATCCTCAAGATGCCAATGCTTGGCATACTACATAGACTACACAGTGACCAGGCCTGCCATCTGTGCACTGTTCATTGTTTAGTTTTTGTGCTTGGTTGCTGCAGTTCTGCTTTCATTCGGAGCTGCAGTAACACAGCAGGGCCACTACACAATGACAGCTCTTCCCGACTGGTCATCGGTGTTGGGGATGGCATAGGCAATCAGTCATTTTAGCCCAGAGATCCCATTTTAAATATAATAGAGGAAAAAATCTGAAGAGCGTGGATATTGAGGTAGTATTAGTGATGGTGTACATAATTCTAAATATTTATTTTTCAAAACTAATAATCCAAGCCCACCAGAATACAGTTGTAGGGCAGCTTAACATGTGTGTTGTCTTCTATTGCCAGACCAGGCCCTTCTTTGGCAACTTTAATGGCTTATTTAAGCACCAAAGGCACCAAGCTTTGGCTGGCTGCAGAGAAGTTTAGATGCTTGTAATAACTAACTGTAGCAATAAGCCAGTAAGGTCACTCTGTATGCCATAATTTTAGCTTTTTTTTTTTTTTTTTGAGATTTTTCCTAGGGTAGTAGAGGAAGGCTGTTTAATGAATACTATTACGTTTTGATAAACCCATTTTAATTTTTGACTTTTCAGGTTTATCAGGTGACTATATATCAAGCTGAAGAATCGGGTGACTCTTTTGATGAGGATACTGAAATTTCTGAAGCTGTAAGTATTTTTACTATAGAGCTTTAGTTGTAATACACAGTTGACACTTAATGCAGATGGTATGTGTTTATTTCCTTTGCCTGCACCATCTCTCACCATCTCTCGCCTTCAAGGGGTTCTCCCATGAAATTAGGAAAAATAAAGCTTTAAAGTAACACCCACTGCTATTCTAACACAGTCTATGTGAAAACAGCCACTCTCCATTGTAATGGTCATGCTTTTTATGCTATTTCTTTGCTACTCGGCAGCTCTGGTGCTATCCCTTTCTGTGGGGAAGCTTAGTGTAATCATTTCATCGGGAATTTGCTGTATTTCCCAGAAGTTCATTGCAGTCTGACCCTGGATATTTACCTTTTTTTTATTTTTATTGCAGCTTTGTTTTCCTGTATCCCTACATTGACCAATGTAGAAAAAAGTCCCTTACACACAGCTGCAGACATCCCACAAATGCATAGGGCTGTGGGATCTAATTTCCTTAAATATTTCTGTGGATCTCTGTGTAGTACAATTTACCTTTTCACTTTACATATACAGGATTGTACTGAGGAGTGCACTAAGATGCAAAGGTATCAGTGTGCATGGTGAGAAGGCCAGCAAAGGAAATTGTTGGTCCATCAGAAGGTGTTGTTCCCTATTGATCAGCACAAAAAAGGATAGCAGGGGGTGCTACTGCTGACATGTTTAATCAATTGCTAGGAATAGAAATATTTATCTTCTTACTGTTAAAATATATATATATATATATATATATATATATATATATATATATATATATATATATATTTTTTTTTTTTTTTTATCAACAACCCCTTAAAATGTTCTGTAGATGTCACTAAGGGGCTGAATGATAAAGTAGTTTGCTCTTTGGGTCCATTGGTGTTCTCCAGAAATTTTGTAAATATAATTTTTCAATACTATTTTACAGGATTACTGGAAGTGTACAGAATGTGATGAGATGAATCCTCCTATTCCAAGGTATTGTAAAAGATGTTGGTCTCTTCGTAAAGACTGGCTTCCAGACCAAACTGAAAAGAAGAACCGGTCTTTGAAAAGAAAAGAGATGGAGGATTCTCTAGAAGATGAAGGCATTGATGTCCCAGATGGGAAGAAAGCAAAACTAACAACAGAGTCACAAGATTTAGCTGTTACAAGAAAAGAGGATGAGGGAATACAAAGCTCTGAATCCCAGGAAACAGAAGATTTTTCTCAGCCCTCTACATCTGGAAGCGTTGCATCTTGTAGTCAGGAGGAGTACAGGGAAGGTGAACAAGCTCACGAGGAAGGTTCAGAACAGAGTCTTCCACTTTCTAGTGTTGAACCTTGTGTAATCTGCCAGACTAGGCCGAAGAATGGATGCATTGTCCATGGCAGAACAGGGCACCTCATGGCATGTTTCACCTGTGCAAAAAAGCTTAAGAAGAGGAACAAGCCTTGCCCTGTATGCAGGCAGCCAATTCAGATGATAGTCTTAACCTATTTCAGCTAAAAGTCAGGCCCTATCAGTGGATATGCCATAGAAATGCAAGAACTACAAATAATTATTGAACTCTTTACAATATATAAGTGGTAGGGAAGGGACTATCAGCATATAAATTATCTTGTGATATTGGACTGTTGCAGTTGTCTACTACAGTAGCCTTTGGAAGCACTTGCACATAACTAAATAGTTTAATATCACTGTGGGGCCGAAAAGAATTGAACTTTAATTTTCCATCATTATCTGTGCTCAAGAGCAGACAAAATACTACATAGACTTTAGGAGTCAATATCACCAGTTTATAGTAGTCTTTAGTCTTTTGTCGAAAGTTCTAAAAGCATTAAAACTGGTCCTATAGTCAAAGACAAGCATTTGTGGTACTTTAGCAGGCATCTGGGGTGTTCAGCTTGAGTTAGTGCACCACTGTAAATAAGCAGTTCCTGTCACAATAGATATGCTCAATGGAAGATGAACCCATTGTTCAAAGGGTAAACAGGTGCACACAGTAGAGATTTTTCATAAGGTACTCTAAATCAGAAGGGGGTGTTTATCGGTAGAGGGGCCTGCTGAGTAACAGGCACATGAACGAATATGCTGCAGCACCTTGATCAACATTATAGGGACTGAATTTCTGGTTAGGGGTTATGATAACCTTTGCAACACTCATCAAATGTAGCACAAACTAAGCATGTTCATTTCTTATTTAGGTTAAAAGCACCAGATTTAACAGTAATGTCTGGTCAATGAGTTTCAGATGTTCAGTAATTTATCTAATGACACTGAAGAGTCCAATGACCTATTAATAGAGGAATGGGATGTTAATTTTCCCAAGACCCCTTTCAGAAACTAATATTACATTGTATAAAGAGGCACAATTGCCCTTATAACTTGCCTTTTTTAAGGTGTTTTAGGGTATATTCACACGGACGGGCACTCGCTGCGAGCCCGGCAGGTCCTGGCAGTTCCTATACACTACATACTTGCTGCGGTCTAAACGACCGCAGCGAGTATGTAATTCTGCCGCCCTTAACCCCTTCTGCTCCCCCGCTGTAGGCATACTTTACCTGTCCTTGCTGCACGGGTCCGGCGTCCTGCTCTCCTGTCCGGCCAATCAGTGTGTTGCCCAGCCGCAGCCACTGATTGGTCGGATGGGAGAGCAGGACGCCGGACCCGTGCAGCAAGGACAGGTAAAGTATGCTTACAGCGGGGGAGCCGGCCGGGAGCAGAAGGGGTTAAGGGCGGTATAATTACATACTCGCTGCGGTCGTTTAGACCGCAGCAAGTATGTAGTGTATGGGAACTGCCAGGACCTGCCGGGCTCGCAGCGAGAATCTCGCTGCGAGCCCGTCCGTGTGAATATACCCTTAAGGTGTTTGCCATTAGTTTAATGAACTTTCTGTTGGCTGTGTTTGTTGCTTTTAACCAGTTACCTGCAATACAGATCCACCAGAGTGGTGGCATTTAAACAGGAAAAAGTCCTGACAAAAGAAAGTTGATAAATCGTTTGCAGAATGCTGAGCTCTCCTAGAATGAGGTAGCAATATATGTTTTTATTAATGACCGATGTATGCTGTGCAGAGTATAAAACCTTAGTGCCTTGAACACAAGTTTACCTTGTGATTGAGCTAGATCATCTGCCTGCAGTGAACTTCTATACAGTAGTGAGCAGATACCTCATAATGTATAGGCTCAGTACTGGGCTAAAGGAGGTCCACCTTAAATAAAGTAGATGTTTGTCTTGCTCTATCCTTGGTTATGTCTTGAGAATTAGAAATTACCTCAGTTAGTGTATAAAGCAAGTGTTGTATTATGTGTGAACACAGCCAAAAGACTCTCTGTAGCAGGCGTTCAAAAAAAAAATATATATCTCTATATACACACACACACTGTACTAAAAAGCTGCACTACTTTATCATAATTCACTGTGTTCAAACATATCCTTACCCAAATGTCCTAATGTTTGCTTTCAATTGCTCCTCAATATACCCCTTATAAGGCTTCTAAAAAAAAACAATTTATACAGAACACACCATATTTTTTTTTCTCCTAAATATTGATTGAGTTTTTGAGTGAGAGAAAGCTTGCATTGGAAATGGATTTTTTTTCCATTTTTCTAGTAATCATTTGTCCTGTTGTAATGAAATCTGAGATCATTTTTGTTCTCTTTTAGAAAGGCTTGTTCATTGAAGTTCTGTTACCCTGTTTTGGTGTTTGTATGTTTTTGATATTCTGTGTGAAGTGAAGCTTTTCCATAATTTATAGTAATTGATCATACTATAAAAGTTCTTTGATTACTTCAATGGCTAATATCCTATTATATTTGGTAAAAATGAAGAATTTTTCGTCTCTTAAGCTTGCAATAGTTTAATTCTCAGTCTTAAGATGTAGTGTGAAAGATTTAGGTTCCAATGTTAGATTTTACAATTTATTGGCAGAGTGGTCTGCAATGTCTAGGTGCCACTCCAGTACATTATAATACTCAACCTAATGCACTTATTGTTGGTAAATATGAACACTCACAGTATCATTGGGAAATCCGCAGTCTCAATGTTTAAAAAAACAAAACAAAAAACAACCTGTCAAAAGTTTTGATCGGTCTGGATCTGAGTGTTCAGACCTATACCGATCGGGAGAACATGCTGCAGCGCATCTCTCTGCTCTGAGTTAGAAAAGAGTCTGATTTATAATGGAGCTCTTTTCTAACTAAAAGGCAGTGGATTTGCTGCATCTGGTCTTCTCCCGATGGGTACACCTTTGAACACTCAAACCCGGACCGCTCAAAACTTTTGACATGTCTCTATGACTATGAATTTCTTCTCTTCTTTGTACTACAGTTTGTTCCCATTTGATTAAAAAGGATACCATCATTCCTGAAATGTTAAAAGGAGTTCTAGACATTTTTAAAGGTGACAACATTGACCACAAGTCCACAAATTGAATAAAAATTAAAATAGTCCCCTCCCACATGTACCCCTTGCCTATTTGCATTTCTATGGTACATGGACTTCATAGAGGGTTCTGAGCAGGCATTCTGGTGGATCAGGTGCACCCATGGATTGCATAAATGGCCATGTTTGGTGACTAGGCAATTGCTCTATTTTTTTAAAATAGCCATACCTGTGTGGTTTTGTAAAACCACTATATAAAATGATTGCTTAAACCTTACTTACCTTTTTAGTACACGCACTGCTAGTGATACTTATCTGCATAAGTCGGGGAGAGGGAACCCTTGGCCCTCCAGCTGTTGCAAAACTACAACTCCCATCATGCATGGACAGTCAAAGTTTTGGTTGTCCAGGCATAATGGGAATTGTGGATTTGCAGCAGCTGGAGGGTCAAGGGTTCCCCATTCCTTGCGTAAATCATATTAGTTTCTTACTATCTTTCCTCTCTGTACTGCCCCCCTTGACTTATTATAGTGTGGTATAAGGCCGTTACAGTTTTGGTGAAATATTTTCTAATTCTCATTTTAGTTATTTATTTTAAAATTCATCTCTTCTTCGCCAGCAGTGATTCTCCTGCTGTATTAGCCAGAGAGTAGAGCCAGAAATAATGTTGTGGTAGCTTTTAGCACCTTGATGATTATTTTTTGCACTGTGAAAAATGTCCAAGTCCTAAGAGATGATGTGTACATTCTCACTCTCTGTGTAGAACATGTAACTAAAATGCACTGTAATTAACTGTAACATCTAATATATTTATATATTAAAATTATTTAATATTGTTTGCTGGTCATTTTTTTTCCAATTTGTGTCATGAGCTCTTTTAACACTCTATTTATGCATTTCATAAAGCACAATGATACAAATAGGTCAATGGGCTGCACTTGTGTTATGAGCTCTAATCATGCATGTGCCTGAATCTGGGATCACAAAAACATGTCCAGGTTTCTTTGCTTTTATTGTGTGCATGGTATGTGACTGGACAAGGCATGCTACAGTCGTGTGCATAAGGTCTTACCAAAATATTCCCCTCCATGGATCTTGTTCAGTACTTTATTGCAATCCAAACACTGAATGGTACACTATATTAGGGTTCCAGGTGGTAATTATTTGCAAATAATCAAATACAGCCTCATCGCCATAGGTCTTTCTCCAGTTGTAGTTAGTTCTGATCTAGTATCCTCACTGGCCCTAGGAAAGTTATGGAGCAGACCAACAGCAGCATCTATCATAGTTCACAGTAATTACTCTTCAACTGTCATGGTCATCATAATTTCCTTTTGACTCTTATTGGAGATGTGTAACTTAGTTTTGTGAATATTTAAGCAGAATACAGTGATGGAAAGCAGAATATATCAAAGTACTTTCAATGTCTGGATGAGAGTTTTTATTGATTTTATATTTTTTATGCAATTTCCCAGATGTATATTATAGACAGGATTCTGACTTTTTAATTATTTCCCAGAGAATGGGGTATTTTTGTAGCCTTTTACATTTATAGGCTACACAGTATTTTGCAACCGAAACCAGGAGTGGATTAAAAACACAGAAAGGCTCTGTTCACACACTGATGAAATTAAGTAGATGTCCGTCATTTGACGGCAAATTTCCATTATTTTAAAACAACAAGCTGTTGTCTTATAAAATAACAGCAATTATTTGCCATTAAATGGCATCCATCTGCTCAATTTCATCAGTGTGTGAACAGAGCCTTTTTGTGTTTTTAATCCACTCCTGGTTTTGGTTGCAAAATACTGTGTGGGAACATAGCCTTAGGGCCCTATTCCACCGGACGATTATCGTTCAGATTATCGTTAAATCGTTCGAATCTAAACGATAATCGTTCGGTTGAAATGCAGTAACGATTAACGACCGAACGAGAAATCGTTGATCGCTTTATAAGACCTGGACCTATTTTTATCGTTGCTCGTTCGCAAAACGTTCGCAAATCGTTCGCATTGAATAAGACATCGTTCGGTCGTTCGCAATAGATACGAACGCAATAGCGAAGAAATACGGAAGAAGAAACGATCGCAATTACGATCATAAGTAACGATTATCGTTCCATGGAAATGAGTGAACGTTTTCAGGTCTTTCGCAATAGCGGTCGTTTGAGATCGTTAATCGTTAACGATTATGCTAACGATAATCGTCCGGTGGAATAGGGCTTTTAGATTGTAAGTCCTCGTGGGCAGGGACCTCTCTCCTCATGTACCAGTCTGCCATTTACCTTTTTATGTAATGTGTTTTGATCTTGTAATGTTCCTGTTTGTTAACCCCTATCTCTTGTATTTGTTTTGGAATCAAGGGTGCTTTATGAATAAATTATAATAATAATGTAGGTCCATATAAAATATAAAATGCACTGTAGATTTTTTCTTTTACTCCTCAAGTGACATAGCTTGTCAGCGGAAGTTGAACAGGCTACATCTCTCACTTGCCCCTACACATGCCAAGTATTAATGAGCAGCATCAACTTTCTTTAGTGGAGATTTCGGCCAGTATAAGTGAATAAAAAATAATGCAGAGAGCGCCCCCTGGTATTAGAAATTACAGGGTAAGTTTAAAACACATTATGGGTAAAATATCTAATTAAAGTATAATAAAAAATATTTATATACTAGAAAATGTACCCGGCGCTGCCCGGGTATAAAGTGTCGGTGTGTTAATTAGATTTGTTCTAAGGTGCCCAGGAGGCCAAGCTAAAGGTATTGTTTCATCTGAGTTAATCAGTGGAATTAGTGTATACCTGTAGTGCATAGTTGGAGGGGTTCTGTATACCCACAATGTATAGTTTTTAGGGGTCTCGCATATCTGTAGTGCATAGTTGGGGGGCTGTATACCTATAGTGTATATTTGGGGGGGTTCTGTATACCTGTAGTGTGTAGTTGGGAAGGGCTGTATGCCTGTAGTGTATAGTTGAGGGAGGTCCTGTATACCTGCAGTGTACAGTTGGTGAAGGTCCTGTATACCTGTACTGTATAGTTCGGGGGTCCTGTATACCTGTAGTATATAGTTGGTGCTGTATACCTGTAATGTATAGTTGGAGGTCTTGTATACCTGCAGTTTATAGTTTGATGGTCCTGGATACCTGTAGTGTATAATTGGTGGAGGTCTTGTATACCTGTAGTATATAGTTCGGGGGTCCTGGATACCTGTAGTGCATAGTTTGAGGGTCCTGTATAATTGTAGTATAGAGTTGGTGGGGGTGCTGTATACCTGTATTATATAGTTGGTGGAAGTCCTGTATACCTGTAGTGTATAGTTTGGGGTCCTGTATACCTGTAGTATATAGTTGGTGAGGGCCTGTATACCTGTAGTATAGAGTTGGTGAAGGTGCTGTATATCTGTAGTATAGAGTTGGTGGAGGTCCTGTATACCTGTAGTGTATAGTTTTGGGGTCCTGTATACCTGTAGTGTATAGTCTGGGGTCCTATATACCTGTAGTATATAGTTGGAGTTCCTGTATACCTGTAGTGTATAGCTTTTGGGGTCCTGTATACCTGTAGTATAGAGTTGGTGGGGGTGCTGTATACCTGTATTATATAGTTGGTGGAAGTCCTGTATACCTGTAGTGTATAGTTTGGGGTCCTGTATACCTGTAGTATATAGTTGGTGAGGGCCTGTATACCTGTAGTATAGAGTTGGTGAAGGTGCTGTATATCTGTAGTATAGAGTTGGTGGAGGTCCTGTATGCCTGTAGTGTATAGTTTTGAGGTCCTGTATACTTGTAGTGTATAGTTTGTGGTCCTATATACCTGTAGTATATAGTTGGTCTAGTTCCTGTATACCTTAAGTATATAGTTGGTGGAGGTCCCGTGCACCTGTAGTGTATAGTTTTGTGGTCCTGTATACCTGTAGTGTCCTGTATACCTGCAGGGTCGTATTTACCATTAGGCACCCATGGTCTGGTGCGTAGGGTAGCACCTTGCAGAGGGGCAGTACCCTCCTGTTCATACTTGCCAGAAAATCTGGTGTCTTTTCGAGGGGGGTATGGCGGTGTTATCCAGTCAGTATTGAACAGGTCTGGAATGGCAGTGTTATCCAGTCACAGTAAGGTGGTATTGGTCAGGCCTGGTGTGGCAGTGTTATCCAGTTACAGTATGGTGGTATTGGTCAGGTCTGGTATAGCAGTTTTTTCCAGTCATAGTATGGTGGTATTGGTCAGGTGTGTTATGACAGTGTTACCCAGTCACAGTTTGGCGGTATTGGTCAGGTCTGGTATGGCAGTGTTATCCAGTCACAGTATGGTGGTATTGGTCAGGTCTGGTGTGGCAGTGTTACCCAGTCACAGTGTGGTGTTATTGGTCAGGTCTGGTATGACAGTGTTATCCAGTCACAGTATGGCGGTATTGGTCAGGCTTGGTGTGGCGGTGTTAAATGTGACGTGTGGAGCTATTACCTACCTATCCTGATGCTAATTGGTGAGTGAGGATGGGGCACCTTCAGGTTTAGTGCTTAGGGCAGCAGCAGCTGGTAATACTGCCCTGTATACATGTACTGTATGGCTGCGTTCACAATACATATATTTCAGTCAGTATATTTCAGTCAGTATTGCAACCAAAACCAGGAGTGGATTAAAAACACAAAGGATCTGTTCACACAATGTTGAAATTGAGTGGATGGCCGCCATTTAATGGCAAATATTTGCTGTTATTTTAGAACAACGGCTGTATTATTGAAATAATGGCAGTTATTTACTGTTATATGGCGGCCATCCACTCAATTTCACCATTGTGTGAACAGAGCCTTTCTGTGTTTTTAATCCACTCCTGGTTTTGGTTGCAATACTGACTGAAATATACGTAGTGTGAATGCAGCCTATAGATGGAGTAGGGGGCCCTGTATACATATACTGTATAGATGGAGTAGGGGGCCCTGTATACATATACTGTATAGATGGAGTAGGGGCCCTGTATATACATGTACTGTATAGATGGAGTAGGGGGTCCTGTATACATATACTGTATAGATGGAGTAGGGGCCCTGTATATACATGTACTGTATAGATGGAGTAGGGGGTCCTGTATATACATGTACTGTATAGATGGAGTAGGGGGTCTACCAGTTATCACTGTGGATGTTGTGAGGCAGCTGCCCTAGCAACCATTGCTCCCTGTGAAAATGAAAGCAGTAATCCTATTGGTTGCTAAGGCTCCAACTGCCGTTTGCTGCTGGAGACATGCAGCTAATTATATCACCTGTGTGTGCAGTGTGGAGATTTCACATTCATCTCTATGGGGCGCCGCTCTTCCCCCTCCTGCACATCTGGCGGGGACGGGACCTTCGCAATAACCTTCCCGGGCACCCAATGTATCTGTGGGCCAAATATGGGGTCAAACGGTTCAGGCGTTTGGAAGTCTATACGGGACAGACTTTCATTTTATGATATAGATTATTGCAACAGGTACTTTTTTTCCTAACTAAGGGCCTTATTACACCAACAGATTATCTGACAGATTTTTTTTTAAGACAAAGTCAGGAATGGATTTGAAAAGAGGAAACATCTGTCTTTCCTTTATGACTATGTCTCTGTTTACAGTCCATTCCTGGCCTTGGCTTTAAAAAATCTGTCATAATCTGTTGGTGTAATAGGGCCCTTAAGGGTATGTGCACACTACAGATTCCGAGCAGAGAACTTCAAACAGCCTCCACCGCAAGCCCCAGCTTGTCCTATGGGCTCCATTCTATGCTCAGGCAGCTTCCACCATCTGCCTGAAGAATTGACATGTCAATTCTTTGGGTGGATGGCGGAATCTGCCTGACCATAGAATGGAGCCTATGGGACAAGCGGCAGAATCCTCTTAAAGTTCTCCGCTCGTAATCCGTACTGTGCACATACCCTAATTGAGATTTTCTGGTGGGGAGAAATTAGTCTGCTGGCTGGATTTCAAGGGGTCAGGCCACTAATGATGAAGCATTGATGGCATAATCTAATGGTGCGTTTACACGTAACGATTATTGTACGAATTTGCGCGATAACGATCGAATTCGAACGATAATCGTACATGTAAACGCAGCGAACGATCATACGACGAACGATACATCGCGCATTTTGATCTTTCAACATGTTATCAAATCGTCGTTCGCAAAAAAATTCGCAAATCATTCTGTGTGAACAATCGTTTGCCGATTTAACCAATGTGTGAGATAGGCTTAAGCGTTCGCAAAACGATCGCACAACGAATTTTCTGTACGATATATCGTACCGTCTAAACGCTGCTCTTTATTAAAAAAAAAAAACGTTACTCCGACATCGTTAATCGTACGATCGGGCCAATTATCGTTACGTGTAAACGCAGCATAAGGGAAACCCTTTTTATTGAAAATAAAATTCCACTTGTATGGAACAGATAATATATATAAAATATCTTTATTGTCTTTATTGTCTTTATGCAGACCAAAAATATTTACTTTCTTATATGCAGAGTAAAGGTTTTTGCAACATAGTTTTGTATAAGTTTACATGGCATATCTGACATTTGTAGCCCCTGGAGTGATTTCCAACCAATTTATAACTTAATCTTTTATTTGGCACTCTAAAGTGTGTTATGTAATAGCACCAACACAGTTCTCAAGAAGACTGTCACCAGGCATACTTGTAATGCACTGTTACTGTTACTGTTAGTGCCTTGAGTTACGGGACACAATGTTGTTGGAGTAGGCGTGCTTGTCATTTCACTGAACTTGAAATTGTAGATCCATGCAGCCAGGCTTGAGCTCTTTGGTATGGTTATGCTCTGTAATATTGATTTGTTTAACACTGTAACCTAAATGACAGAAAAATGAAGTTGCAGATAGTAAAGTTGGTGCATCATGTTAGATCATACACATTACAGAACGGGTTCATTGCTGACAGTTATTCTATTTCTTGTTCTGTATGCACCCATCAACCCAACCATGTCAATACTACTACCATAACCACAACCACTGTAGATGAACATCATTTTGTATGTGTACATTTTTGTTACTCACATTGAATGTGTATGCGCCTGGTAGAAGCAAAAGGTAATACTCCCCATTTTTATTAGTTTGGTAAGGGCATATGCGTTTTCTTTCCAGCACATCAACTATAGCATTTTGAATGGGTTGCCCATTCATGTCAAACACTTGTCCTTTTATTCCTACCAGATCAAGAAAAGAAGGGACAGTACAATTATCATAAATGCATTCCACATAGAATGTGTTCCATTTTACATGTTCACTCAAACTCCATGCCTGCCATTAGTGCTTGGAAAACTTGAAGGTGTTAATTAGGGTGTTCATATGCCACACATACGGTGTTTGCAGTGTGCTTGACACTGTGAGGGACGTTTATTAAGTCCGGCGTTCTCTGCGCCGACGCTTCCCTGATTTATGTAGAGGCGTACTACCTCTATATGATAAATTGAGCGAACCCAGAGTCCGCGCCCCCTGTTCCGCACCCTCCACACCCTCTTTCAGGCGCACTGGATGGAAAATGTCTTGATGCAAAAATTTATTCACAAACTGGCAGTTTGCGAATAAATTTATTTGCATTTGGACACTTTTTTGGTTGATAAATCCCACTTATGTGTTTTTGTCTTTTGTTATGAGTTACAAATGCAAAGAAAAGTAGGAATAAGCTAAAAACACTGTAACCACTACATGTGACTGTGCCCTCTAGGTATTTCTTTAGTTTTAAATAATATTTCACAGCAGGTCAAACTAGAAACCACTAGGCTACACACAATGCAGTGCTACAGAAACATGGCCAATTTTGCCAAATGGCCTACTCTTGTCTTCAGGTCAGGTGTGGTTTGTGATTAAAAGGGTTATCTAGTGCTACAAAAATATGGCCACTTTTCCTCTCTCTTGTGTCCAGATTGGGTGGGGTTTCAAACTCTGTTCCATTGAAGTAAGTTAGAGAGGGGAAAAAGTGGCCATGTTTTTGTAGCGCTGAAAAACCCCTTCAACCCCTTCGCATCCCCTGATTCCTAGGAGTCGCACATAGGGCACTAATAATAATATTGTTAGGATCTGTTTTAGGGCAGACCAAGGGGTAGTTCGGGGTAGGGGTCGAGTGTTCCATAGACCCTGAGCGAGCAGGGGTAGTACGCACATCTCCCTGTTAGGGTAAAATAGGGATAATCATACCTTGTGCCCTTTCTTTCACCTATTTAGTGTGATGTGATTATACCTTGCGATGGATCAGATTACAAGTCCTTTTTGAATACAACTGATTGGTAAGACTTTTACAAACAATAGGAATTGTAGTTTTGCAACAAATGGGGGGCCGAAGGTTCCCTATCCCTGCTCTACAGGGTACCTCATTTTAAATACTGAGATTAGCACAGAATTGTAGGCCACTTTAGGCCACCAGATGTCAAACCAAAAACTTGTAGCTCTTTATAATTCTATTTACCATCATTAGCATTGATATTTTTTACATACCCATATGGACCTGCTTCATGTACTCTATAACAGACACTCTGTTGTCATTCCAAAACCCCTGAAGTGTGGAGGGATCTGGATATTTACAGCATGAAATTTCAAGAGTGATTTCCATACACTGGTTGAAGATATAGTTGTAGTCTTGCATACCACCTGGAATCATGAAGGGTGGGGGTGATGTATTAAAAATATATTAAACAGATACATATATTAACATCATGCTCAAAACACACAAAACATTAAGCCTTTCATTATTTCCTACATGATCTCCAATCCCTACAGTCATTCAAGTTCTTAGAAATTTTAGTTTAACTGTTTAGTATATAAGAGAAAAGAAAATGTAATGATGATTATATTCCTTTTTGTTGATTATAATACAGAACTAATTTTAAAGGGGTGCTCTGCTCCAACATAACTTTTCATATGTTGTTGCCCATGGTGAGACTAACAATTCATTCCATATTTGTTATTATCTATTATCTATTCAGTCTTCTCCCACTTCTAAGCTGCTTCTAAATCTAAGCCTATGGAATGTAGGTCAGAGGTCACATATGTCAGTCCAACGCTCCTATTGTAAATATAAATAATATATAACATACTAAAGAAAAATTTGAATAGTATAGATGACTATGCCATTCCATACAGATTAAAATATATTGAAAGAACACTATTTTGGCATCCGTAAGGTGACCAGGACACTGTGGATACATTTGGTATACCTGTTAGGAGCTTTCCATAGCATATGCTAAACATAGTGTGAATACACCATTATTCTAATAACCAAAACACATTACTGATAACTTGCTATGTGTTATATTAACATGAATGATGCAGTAATACTGATACAGAACTATTAAAATACCACTGCCCTGGAAATTCATCAGCCTGCGTTATGTGAATGAGACACACATTACAAAATGTCACAAAGCAGCCTGTTATCTGCTGATAGAAAATTTAATTTTCAGCAAACCTACCAGTAACAAAACTATGATGGCATCACAGTCTTCAATATATATATATATATATATATATATATATATATATATATATATATATATTTATTGCTTTGCCATGAACTCTTTAAAGTGTCAGTGTCATTTAAATTATTTGCAAAAATCAATAATACAAGCGATTTTAGGAAACTCTGTAATATGTTTTATTAGGCAAAAAAAAAAGCTCTTTTTGTACGCAAAAAGCTATTTTCCAGCCTCCCCCAGTGACTTCTTATCTGTTCATTATCAGGCAAAGTCTGATTACAAAGGAGCAAAGGGAAGACGGGTTTGCGAAGTCCATTATAACCTATGAAGGGGGGAGGGGGATGAGTGAGCAGACAAGAAGCTGTACAGTTTGGGGACTGTCTGGGAAGAAACGCTGGATTCAGAGGTCAGAAAGGTCACTGCTTAACTGGGAGCTTGGTTAAAGACGATTGCAGGATGTAGTGTTTTGAAGGACTGCCTTTTCTCCTCTGTGCTCACTCTCCGCCCCCCCCCCTTCTCCATAGAGCTGAACTCCTGCTTCTTCTGAAGTGAGGGAGGGGGGTAAAAAAAAACAGCTTTTTAACTACAGAAGCAAACTCTTTTGCTTAATAAAACCTATTACAGAATTTCTTACAATCGTTTGTACTACTGGTATTTATTAATTTAGTTACGCTTTAAAGCAATGTATTATGATGATACAGGGACTATATTTTACTAATCTAGTATAATAGTCCAACAAATCTGTAACTGAAATATACTACCCTTAAAGGGGAAGTTCAACAATGGACATTTGTCAGGAAGGAGGTGATTGGACATAACAACATGCGCCTACCTCACTGGCTCTAGGGTCGAGGCGGGACCCCGCTAGGGCTGCTGACTGGCTGAGCGAGACTGAAACGTCACAGGTCCCCGCTCAGACCAGAAGGCGGCCGGGGGACCAAATCATGAATCAGTATCACACCCCCTAGGTCTAGCATTTACACCGCTTTTTAAGATAAGGTTCCCACTCACATGACTATTCAGATGAATCAACCAAATGGTAAAATCCCCATAGCTCAGGAACGGGAAGAGGACTAGCACCAATCAAAAACAGTTAGATTCAGGACATCCAAGGCTACAAAAGTTAAAAATTTTTACTGTGTTTTAATGTAAAGCTGCTTTTGCATACAAAATAAGAAGCATCCAATTCTCACCTAACCATGCCCGCTGGGCGTTCGTCTGCGGTGTCTTATGGTCCCTTGTATAACACTACTCGCTACTTCTGAGACTCGTCTCAGCAGTGACAGCCGCTCAGCCAGTTTCTGGTCGCAGCGCTGTGCCGTCTCAGTCAATGATTGTCTTAACAAGCTATCATTGCCAAAATGAGTTTGTCTCAGAGGTAGCGATGGGAGCATTCAGCGGGAGACCCAAATACACTACAGAAGGACCCTGAGGTAAGATGAGAATAATTTACTGCTTATGCAAGAGCAGCATTATATATAGAAAAAATGGCCAGAGTACCCCTTTTAGTCTTCCTAAATTTATTTCTATGTAATATATGCTGGAAGTTTGAAACAGTAGTGTGAATGATTGGTCTCACAGCCTTCATATTATTTTTGGAAGGAATGGTTCCTACTATGGGAACTTGTACTGCCAAACCAAGGGCAGCATGAAATAATAACAGGCCCCTTTAGAACAAACAGCTATGGTCTACTCTGAAATTGTCTGCATTTTAAAGAAAGCATAATAAAAATAGCAACTGACATATAAAAAACAACAACTTTTGATATGTTGTAGACAGGGAGAAGAGAAACATTCCTAAAATGTACTAGCATCTATTCCCCAATTTTGATGAAATAGGCATTGAGAAGAATGGATCTCCTGAACACAGTGGCGTAGCTACCATGAAGGCAGACCAACTGCTACTACTATGGGGCCTGCGGGCAGGGCAACCCAGGTCCCCCTTGATAGATCACATGATCTGCCTCCATGGTACTAACGGAAGGCTCTTCTGGCATTGGCAGCTGCACTGTCCAATCCCCGGACCATGGACAGTGCTCTGCCGCTGGCGCTGTGAAGCTGCGCAATAAACATGCAGCAATTCCAGCGTTGTGCATCAATATGATGCCAGAAAGGCTGTAAGACATTGTTTACATTTTTGCGGGAAAGTACTCATACAGCTGTGCAGCTGTATCAGTAAACTCCAGTGAACATTTAAAGACTTTCAGCTTCTCCTGGCATCATACACGTGGGGGAGGAGGGCCCCTACAGTTTTTTGCTATGGGACTGAACAGAATAGAAATGCTGCATAATACAGTCCATAAATAGTAGATTAACATCAGCAGGTCCTAGCCTATGTTCCCACACAGTATATTTGCTTAGTATTTTGCAACCAAAACCAGGAGTGGATTAAAAACACAGAAAGGTCTAGTTCACACATTGTTGAAACTTAGTGGATAGCAGTCATTTCAAGGGGTTATCCAGCACTACAAAAACATGGCCACTTTCCCCCTACTGTTGTCTCCAGTTTGTGTGGGGTTTTGAATAGGGATGGTCCGAACCTGCCGAGGTTCGGGTTCGTATGAACCCGAACGCTCGGCAGCAGAATCCCGCTGTCTGCCTGCTCCGTGGAGCGGGCGGATACAGCGTGAGGAACGCCCGGAAAACTGGGATACAGCCTATGGCTATGGCTGTATCCCAGTTTTCCAGGCGGTCCTCCCGCTGGATCCGCCCGCTCCACGGAGCGGGCAGACAGCGTAAATCATTACTGAGGGTTCGGGTTCGTACGAAACCGAACTCGGTCCGGACCATCCCTAGTTTTGAAACTCAGTTCCATTAAAGTAAACGGAGCTTAATTGCAAACTGCACCTGAACTGGAGACATCAGTAGGGGGAAAAGTGGCCATGTTTGTGTAGCGCTGGATAACCCCTTTAATGGGAAATAACGGTAAGTCTTTTAAATTAGCAGCCGTTATTTGCCATTAAATGGCGACCATCCACTAAATTTCAGCAATGTGGGAACAAAGCCTTTCTGTGTTTTCAATCACTCCTGGTTTTGGTGGCAAAATACTGAGCAAAAATACTATACGGGAACATAGCCCTAAAGACAATTTAATATGGATGCCAATTCTTACACAAAGGCAGATGATGGTAAAAACAAGGACTGGCATGTTTCCTTTTAACAAGTTCAGTTATTTGCTTTGGTAATAGATTGTCTTCTCCCCATTTAAATGAACATGCATGCTCATCCAAGCTGAAGGTCCATGGCAGTGGAAAGGTTAGGGCAAATATCACTACCTTATGTGCATTATTTTTTTTAGCACAAGCTATCTGAGTATCTGCTTCCTTGAGTATCTTACACAAAAAATAAAGGATAAAAATGCTATATAATAGAAAAAGCTGGTGACTCACCTTTTACTTTGTACCACACAGCACCATTTGTGATTCCATTAGCAAAACCAGCCGAGTCAGGACAAGAATTGGCACTGGACATTTGGAGATTATTTTTAGAGTACAGTCCAGCTAGGTACGTCAATACATCAACATCTGGAGGTACTGTAAAGGAGATGCTAAGATTAGTTATATGCTCTAGTAAATTACCTTTAGTACTTACAGGCTCTGGTCTTAGAAATTTGCAAACTGCATGTACAAACACATTTCTCCGAAAAATACTGTTCTGTTCTTAAAGTGTCACTGTCGTTATAACTTTCTAAATCAACAGTAAAGCACTGAGCATGTTTGCAATAAAATTTTTTTTTTTAAGTAATCTGGAAAAACACTGTACTTCCTGTGTGAAGACTTTTTTTCCCCTTAAGATTCTAAACACAAGAAGTTCTGTGTTTCCCAGGCCATCTGAGCGCTCACAGAGAAGGCAGCCATGTGATTGATGGACACACTGAGCCGTGACTCTCTGTACTGGCTAGAACTTCATGAATTTAGTCTCTTTTTTTCAACCAACACAAGACTAAAAATCTGCCTTCTGGGAACTGGACCTGGCTTTGTTTTACAGCATTATAACAAACAAATTATAATTGTGAGTTGCAAACTTGCTTTATATCCCATCTTTGAAAGTTATAACGACGGTGACACTTTAGGTACAGACACCGTCCTTTCATTGTATATTATAGTTATTTGGGACACTGATAAGCAGCATCTTACCGTTATACGAGTTATCATATGGGTAGCTGGCAACCATAGCTCCACCATGGAAGTTAGCAGAAAGCACAAAACTTTCACTTTTAATCCAATTCATAACTGCCTGTGTTTCCGGCTGGATCTGATCTGTGTTCTCTTCAAATGCATCAGGAAAATTCCTGTTCAGATCATAGCCATTTTTATTGTACCTATTAATAGAAATCTGAAGTTACAGATAGAAGCTGAAAATACAAATGCTTTTTAAGGCTAGGTTCACACTACGTATATGTCCGGCCGCATATTTTTCGCGGCCGGACATATAAGTATCAAACTCTGGCCGGGACTTTACGCAAGTTGCGGCCGGATACGTACGGACCGCGAACTTATGCCCGTAGCGTACTTACGCTTCCCGAGCGCTCTTCGTAGCGATCTGACAGCGGTCTTTTACTTGGAAATCTTCGCCTAGCCCCGGACACCCCACAGAACCTTTTGGATCGGAACAAAAAGCTAGCAAAATGAAGAAATCACCACTATGTACGGGACCGCATGTTACGCTACGGGCGTAAGTTACAGCATTTCCGTCCGGAAACAATGGTCTGGTTTATTTTTTACGGCGACGCATACGATCCGGGCGTAAGTTCGTACGTAGTGTGAACTGTGCGCCCGTAGATCGTATACTTTCCATTGTACGCAAACTACGTAAGTTTCCGGCCGCTTATTCACGGAACGCGCTACGGCCGGAAACTTACGTAGTGTGAACGTAGCCTTAATGTGTAAAAATATATTAAGGCTGGTTTTACACTGGCTACATTTTTTATTAAGCAAAAATGCGGTGGCCAGATGCTAGCTGTGAGTCAATGAAATTTCATGAAATGCCATACTTTCCAGGATTTTTTTGTGGCGTTTTTTTTTGGCTCTGTGCCAGTTTTTCCAAAACAGATCATGCCGAGTTTGCATTTTTTTTTCTGCAAACAAAGGCGTTTCTCTCCCATAGAGTTCAATGGAATTTCTTCTGTTCATCTTAAAAACACCAAGGCAAAAAAGGCCACTCACACCTCAAGTCAAAAACATCTGAAAAAATCACCAAGATAATCTTTGGCACTTTGGAGTGCCTTTTAAAGGCCAGAAAAATGGCACAAAAAGCAGTGTCTGGGGGCACCTTAAAGGTACGGATGGCAATCCACAGGATAGCTTATCACTTATTGATGAGCATTTTGCATGAGAAAACCCTACAGTGAAATTCTGTCACCAAAGACCTCAAAGTTGCTTGTGTCACTCAATTTTCCTATTCTACATGGCCACATGTAAACTTTCCATACAAGGAAGCTGCAATTGTGAAAAGGCCAGTGTGTCAAATAAAGTGGCCATTTAGTATATGTGGTATGACACAGTAATATATTTCCCATGAAATCCTATAATGAGTGCGCCACTATTTTACCATATCACCTT